>NC_062279.1:148577952-148886952 GCF_902655055.1 Lutra lutra | reverse complement strand
CTTTTAAGGAGTCTGCAAATCCCTTTATTTGGAAGTTAGGTCAACATAGCTATGTGTTTTCTTCCAGCACCCCCCTCTTATGTGCTGTTCGAACCTCTGGCATCTCAGAAAATCATCAAACATTGGAGAATGCTTGCTGCAAACACTAATGTGTCCACTGTTGCCCTTTGACGGTTTTGTATGTGTTCAAGCTGTTTCAAGTTCAATGTTCTCATCTCACATTAGATGCCTGTCTTACTAGTAACTGTGTAAGCAGGGAAGAGAGAAATAACAATATTTCTAATCTAACTACATGGTGCTTTTATTGTGTTTTCTCTTCCAGTTTAAAGATATTCAATGAATAGAGAATAAACATTCCTGAGGGTTCTTTTCCCCTGAAAAGGAAGGAGATCTTGGATTTTCTGCATATGAGGGAGATGCTGGGCTTTCAAAATAATATTCACTAAAAGAAGTTGACACACAGTGACAAGCACAGGTTTGGAAGATGTTAAGACCTGACCTCACATCTTGGCTCTGACCTATGTAAGCCGCATTGCTCTCTGCTCCAATGATGTGAACTGTATGAACTGTGGTGACACTATTAGCAATGCCTATTTCATTGGTGTATAAGATTTGACAATGTTCCATAAACCACCAAGCACAATGCAAAACATCAGTTATTATTATTATGACTTTTTTTATTACTTCTATAAGGAAAAGCATGCTGAAAGTTATAACTAAGAATTCTAGTTACTTTACAATCCCATAAACAATATCAGGGAAATCCTTAAATGTTAAGAATAAAAACAGTGCATATTCAGGAGAGTTTATATTTATGTTTATACCCACACATACATGTGAAATTATATATATAGATAGATCTATCTATATCTCTAGATCTATCTATATCTATATCTATCTATTGATAGATAGATCTAGCTAGATCATTCTATCTATCTATCTATCTATCTATCTATCTAGATATCTCACCTTCACAGTTGCAGTAGGCTTGATCTGGCTTCTCTGCTTCTTGTCCCCATCCTTTCAACTATCCTGACTTCTTAACTATATATATATATGTGTGTGTGTGTGTGTATATATATATGTATATATATATATATAGTATCTATCTATTTATCTATATATATTCCAGAGCCAATAATATGGTCCCTAAAGTTGGCAGCAGTTGTAAACACACAATTATTAGTGTTATATAGCACACATCAACCCAACATGTAAAGGAATTGTATGGAGTAAAATCTTCCCAGCTCAATAATATCTGAAGGGTATTGTGTAAATGCACACACAGGAAATAGCATTAAAAAGAACAGTAAATGCAGTTGCTAATGAGTTCAGCTCAGGGTAAGATTTCCCTCCAACACAGGGGTTTGGTTAAACATTAGGGAGCCCAGGGCCTTCTTAGGTCTATAACCCTGGGAACTAGTTTACCCTCTATGGGTTCCCTCAATTCAGGAGAGGTTTAACAGCAATAGACCAGACTCTAGGTCCACATTTGAGTATTTTTGGATCCATCTCTTCTCTCTTCATCTTGTCCAGTGCTAATTAAGTGTATCCCTGACACCCCCAACAGCCTGGTTATATGTCTCTGGACCCCCTTGTTGAGTGTGGCACTGGCTGCAGTGACAATTGTTTCTTCATGGATGGTGAGGCCCAATAATTCCTCAAGGCAGGATGGGCATATGAAGTGGGGCAATTCTTTGCCACATGGAATGTTCTGTTCACTGTGGGTCCTTTGACTTCACTTTCTCCCACTCTCAAATTCTAGTAAGGTCTCACGATAAATTGTAAAAGTCTTCACGTCTTTCCAAATGCTTCCTACAGAGGAATTACCACCATCTTGAAAACCTCTGGGCTTTGAGTTTGTTGTTCCTGAGGATGGATTCTTTTTTTTTTTTTTTAATTTAATTTAATTTTTTTTCAGCGTTCCAAGATTTTTTGTTTATATCACATCCAGTGCTCCATGCAATACATGTCCTCCTTATTACCCACCACCAGGCTTACCCAACCCCCCAACCTCCTCCCCTCCAAAACCCTCAATTTGTTTCTCAGAGTCCACAGTCTCTCATGGTTCGTCTCCTCCTTTGATTTCCCCCAACTCACTTCTCCTCGCCATCTCCCAATGTCCTCCATGTTATTCCTTATGCTCCATAAGTAAGTGAAACCATATGATAATTGACTCTCTCTGCTTGACTTATTTCACTCAGCATAATCTCCTCCAGGAAGTGGAGATCCTCTTTTTCTTCTCTGAACCAACTGCACCTTTAGACGTAGAAGTAAAATAAGGTCTCAGTGGTTAAAAGATGAAGGGCTGTATAGTGGACATCTGACATTTTATTAGTTGCCCAGAATCTAAATATTTTACTAAGATTTGCATGATCCCTGCCTGTCAGTACAGGTTAATAAGGGTCCAGATCCATCTTTCCAAGCTCCCAGGAAAATGAGGGTAAAAGTCTGCAAATTTCCTCCACAGCCCAGAAATGTGTAACTAGGGTTTGTGATCAGAGTGAAAAATTTTATTTCCTAATGGGCAGCAAGCTGAGTAAGAACATCATATTGCCAGGAGTAGTCCACAACTCAGTGGGGATCCTACATGCAAAGCTGGCAGCAGGTGCTACTGCCCTCAAGTTCTCCTTAGACTGGTTCTCTGGTTCTCTTTGCACTGTGGCTCTGGCTAATAAGTCTGCCTTCCTTCCCACTATTTTTGGAGTCTGGTTCTAGAGTCTTCCTGGAAATCTATGACTCATTCCCATTTTCCTACTTAAAGTAGTTCTAGTGGACTTATGGACTGCAAGTTTGTGTTTCCCCAAAATTCATATGTTAAAACCCTAACCCCAAAGGGATGGTATTAGGAGGTGGGGCCTTTGAGAAGCAATTAGGTCATGATGGTTGGGTCATCATCATGGGGTTTATGTCCCAAAAGAAGACACCAGAGTGATTGCTTCTTGCCTCTTTGCTGTTAGTCATACGAAGTTGTACTAGAAGACCACCAGCTATAAGAACAGGAAGAGAACCCTCACTGGTTCACTGGGGAGTGGATCTGCCCATACCTTCAGCCTAGACTTTCCAGCCTCCAGAACTCTGAGGAAAAAGTGTTTGTTATTTAAGTCCTTCAGTGTATGGTATTCCATTACAGCAGCCTTGACTAACTAAAATAGTTTGTATTGTTTCAACTTAAATCCTGCAGTGATGTGGATGGCTGGGGATGACTAAACCCCTGAAGGGATTCAACCCAGGGCCTCATACCTTCTAGCCGTTCCATAAATATCGGCCTGTGCACCAGTATGTGCCAGGTACTGTGCTGGGTTCTGTGGATGCAAAAATGACCCAAACCCTGTTTACGACTTGCTGCTCCCATCTCCGGGAGGTCGGGGGTACAGATAAGCAAATATTTATATTCAGGTGCTAGTGCTGAGCCAGAGGTAAGGGCCAGAATTGTTAGAAGTTGTGAACCCTAATCTTTTGTTGGTTATATGTATTATAAATCCAATTTGTGACCCATTCTTTTCACTTTCTTATGATGTATTTGTTATAGAGTTCATTATATTATAATTTGTGCTTCTGTATCATGTGTAAAATATTCCCTTTCTGAAATTTAGGATTATTAAAATTCTTACCTATAAATTTTTTTCCACAGTTTCACATTTTCTATTAGTTTTTTTTAATTAATTAATTTAGTAAATGTTTTCCTAAGTCTGTTGAAGTGATTTTATTACGCATCTCCTTTAGTGAATTAATGAAATGAATCACTTTAAAATATTTGCTAATTTGGGGTGGCTCAGTTGGTTAAGCAACTGTCTTCGACTCAGGTCATGATCCCAGAGTCCCAGGATCAAGCCCCACAGGCTCCGTGGGGAGTCTGCTTCTCTCTCTGACCTTCTCCTCTCTCAACGCTTTCTCTCACTCTCTCTCTCAAATAAGTAAATAAAATCTTTAAAAAATATATGTATCTGATAATAATAAGCCACACCAGCATTCCTAGAATACACTCAAATTAATCTTGATTTTATTCATAAATTGTTGGATTTAATTTGCTAATATTTTGTTTAAAATTTTTACATCTGCATTCATAAGTGAAATCGCCACATAATTTTTATGTATCATTTGTCCATGCCTGATTAATACCAAAACTATCTCAGCCTCATAAAATAAATTAGGGGGATTACATGTGTGCCAGTTCTCTGGAACAGTTTGTGTAAGCTTGGAATCAACTCAATTTTTTCTGAAACTTGCCTGTGAAATCTGAGCAACAGGATTTGTGTGTGTGTGTGTGTGTGTGTGTGTCTAAATGCTGTCATTTCTTTCCTGAAAACCACTATATCCTTTCTGTAAAAGTTATGTACTACAAAATTTAAAAATACCTTAACTAGACCATTCATTATTCTACCCCCAACACACTCTCTCTATTCACTTTACTTATTCTCTTGATGTTCCTTCCTCTTTGTGTCCCTTTCCGATGTTATCTATTTTATATTACTATTTGATCTGATTCTGTCCCGGTTTGCTTT
This sequence comes from Lutra lutra, assembly GCF_902655055.1. Classification (NCBI taxonomy): domain Eukaryota; kingdom Metazoa; phylum Chordata; class Mammalia; order Carnivora; family Mustelidae; genus Lutra; species Lutra lutra. The sequence continues at coordinate 148,882,447 of NC_062279.1, read as the reverse complement.
CCTAAAAAAATTTCTAGGACCCTAGAGAATGGAGCAGATCAGAGTTCAGAAAATTATCCTTCACAGGGTGCCAAATTCTTCTGTCTTATTAAAACCTCGACTCTCCAGCTCTTGAGTCCCTTGGGGGAGATGCATGGTCCCGCCTAAAAAATCATTTGTAAGCATTTAAAGAACACTCACTCAGTACCAGGCTGAGAGCCAGGAGTCAGGGTGAATAAAACAAGGTCCACACCCTTGGCCTTTCCCAATGAGATTTCACAGTCTTCTAAGAGATGGACAAGCAGTTTTTAAAGCAAACAATTACAGCAATGGAACAGATGCAGAAGTAAGAACCAAGAAACCCAGAGGAGGCAATGTTTAAATCCCAGGGATGAGAGGTTGTCACTGTAGAGTCAACTTACTCCTTTAAACAACTTTTTTTTTTGCCCAGAAGCATCCCATTATTAGCACTAAGTCTTAAAACCAGGAAAATTCTTCAATCCCTGGCAGACTGGGTTAACTGGTCACTACATCTAGACCCTCAAGAGCTAGCACTATACCTGAACAGCAAGAATCCAAAAGAGCATATTTGATTAGTTAACATAAGATCTGAATAACCACACAGAGTGGATATTCAACAGGCATAAGGCACAGAGATGGAAGGGCAGTCAAGAGGAATAGTGGATGCAGAGGCAGGAGAGAACAGGGTGGTAGTTTGGAATTATAAGTCATCCCATGTGACAGACGTTCCAGTGCACACAGTGAAAGGATGGGAGGTGAGATTGCTGGAATAGGCAAAAGGCCCAAGAGCAAGTCTTGCTAAGGAAAGTCAGTTTGATTTTACTATTTGTCACTCTGAGATGATGGCATTAAGAGAGCTGACTCTGAACTAACTTGAGCATGATAGTGTAGAATCCAAACTACTTCAGACCCTTGTAAACACAGTTTTGTTTTTTTTGTTTGTTTGTTTGTTTTACTATTGTTTAGAAGAATTATCCACATCTTTATGATCAGGACCCGGTGTCGTGCAGAAAAGAAAGCCTCAAACTCTTGCATTCTCATCAGAGTGGTTTCCACACTCAATGTGTGACCTCAGGCAAATATCAAAATTCTCCCAGCCTTGGTATCTTCCTCCCTAAAACAGAAACAGTGACACTAATTCTATTACTTTTGTGGGGAACCAAGGGAAAAATGTCTGTGGGCAGGCTCTAGAAAATGTCAAGCAACTAGCAGATCTAGCTTTGGAATTTGTAGTTGGAATAATTGGATAGCTAATAGTGTAAGAGAAAACTGACTGAAAAGGAAAGAAGCAACTGAACTCATTAGCTATTGAAGTTAGACCTAAATTGTCTGTGCAACTTCAGCAAGGCTATATAATAGGCCTTGAACTTGAGATAACTCGGCAATAGCATAGCTCAGCACAGTGAAAGTCAACTGTATATAATTTGCATGTGAAACAGATCAGTCTGTGATCTCAGTGCAAAGGAGGGCTATTTTTAACCAAACACAGAAGTGAAGCTAACTTATGGAAGAGTTAACAACCATGAGGCTGATCTAGCATTTTTAACTAAATGGCACCTATCAATGTCTCTCTCACTTAATTCCAACAGAGATGGCACATTTCCCTCTGTGGGCTTTAATCTCTCTGGTCCACAGCACGGTGAACAATCCATTGTTTCTGTTTGCTTTGAGATACAAGTGTATTGGGTCACTGGGGTTTCAGCCTACCTCCAAATTTTTCTGTCACCTACATTGCCCATTTCCAAGCTGTTTGCTCCCAGCCAAGTAAATGGGACTGTAATCATGGCTTATTTGTAGAAGAACTCTGGGTCACCTTGGTTTATTTAACTTGCCATTTTATTAGGGTGAAGTTAGAAATGACACCACGTCTATAGAGAGATCTCACTGAGAATAGCATGAACTCATGTCCCATAGATTGCGTATCATGCTAGGAATTTTGTGTCCTGGTTTCTAGTCTCAGGTCTGTTGTTAACTCTTGGTATGACCCTGGGTGAATCTCTTAAAGGCTCTGAGCCTGAGCCTCAGTTTTCCATCTGGAAAGTGGAGGAGGGTAATTTTCCTTGTTTGACCCAGCTGTTGGATTGCAAATAAAGAACGGTAAATGAACTTTTGTAAACTACAATTGCTACCAGAGTCATGAGCCTTAAAAAGAATGATAAAAGGGCCAGATTTTGACTCGGAAGTAAAAATTCTATTTCCACTTACGGCTTGGATGATAATGGATGAGATTGCATCAGTATCTTGGAGGAGCTAAGGGTTTGGCTCTGGAGCCAAAGAGCCTAGTTTCAAATTCTAAGGGCATGAATTGCCAGTTGTGTGTGACCCTAGGCAGGTCACTCACATATCTTATGGTTCAATTTCCTCCCCTCTTTAATGCTGGTGATATTAATTGATTATAATATTGACAAAATGATATTAATAGGTATTAATAGAGTCTATGCTAAGTAGTTGATATAAGGAATAACCAAGTTAAAAATCTATAAAGCACTTTGATCGAAGGCTGACACACTGAAATTCTTCAATCCATTAGTCGTATTAATTTCAGTTGCACCTTCTGAAAATGAGTAAGATGTGGCAGCCTAAAATAATAATTTTAAAATACTTTGTCAACTTTTCAAAAGACAGTTCAAATATCACCAGTGTGTGTGAATAGCTACTGGTGAATGCACTTTTGCTCTGCTAGCTAGAATTCCTGGGTCAGGGGTCTCTCTCCCTCATACACACAGACACACCCTTAAGCACTATACTCAGACACAGACACACACAGCAACACACATACACATTCACACATGTGTCCAAATACCCTAGAAAAGTTCTGATTCTTCTCAGTGAAGAAAGTGCTCTCTTCTGTCAATGTTGAACCTAAAAGAATAAAATCCAGGGTCTTCCAGATAATCAACAACTTATTTTGTCTCCAGGAATCCCTATCCCCCATCCCCAAGATCGTTGATTTTCCAGTCATGGGTCATTAATTTTGAACAAGACCAGACTTTCCTCCTTTTGGACACTTGATTACCTCAACCCTAAGAGAAGCTGGCATCACAGTCCATGAGTCATTCCATGAATATTTGTTGACTGACCAAATGAATGATCCTAAAGTAAAAGAAACCATCACTCCCACGATGTATTTGCTATGGAAAAAAAATGCTTTGGTATGCACATTTTTTTAGAAAAAATTCTGTTACATAAATATTTACATTCTCTAGGCCAGCCCAGTCCCCATTTAATTTCTCTTGTAGATCACTGAGTTATTTACAAAAGTCAATACTCAGAATTAAATGTATGTTAAAAAAAAACACAACACTGGAAAGTTTGTCCATGAGAATTCAAGTCCTGTCTTCTGGGTCCCCCCGTCTCTCATTCATACATTGTTTTGTTCATCTCCCACTCATCCATCCATCCATTCATTAACAACCTTTCACTGAGTGCTTCCCCTGAAATACACATTATGCTGGTGGACAATGGTAGAAAAATGAAAGTGATGCATTTCTGACTTTAAGGAGAACACAGTCAGATGGGAGAGGAGGGAGATACAAAGAAGTGCGGCAAAGACTTTCTGGAGGAGGTGATGTTTGAGCTGCCATGAAGAAGAAGCAGGAGCACATCCGGGTTTCTAGGTCTGCTGCCAACTTGCCAGTTGACTGCAGGTTGGCATCAGCTCTCCTCAGCTCTTCTCCATGCATCTACTCCTTCTGTCACTCAGACCGCGGGAGCATTCCCTCCCTGGACTTCGGGGAGAGAGAAAAGGGGGACTAAGCCGGTAAATGAACGATGGTACCTATAGTGCTTACTCTGACCTGGAAAACTTCAAGTCCTTTCACATTCCATTGACCAAAGCATGCCACATGGACAAGTCAGAAAGACATAGATGTATGCTGCTGCCATATGGCAAGTCACGTGACAGTCCACGGGACCTGCAATCCTATTGTAGAAAGATAACGAAGAGTTGAGAATAAAAATCTAACCTGCCATAATCATTTTATTAAAACACAGTTTACGGGGCGCCTGGGTGGCTCCGTGGGTTAAGCCGCTGCCTTCGGCTCAGGTCATGATCTCAGGGTCCTGGGATCGAGTCCCGCATCGGGCTCTCTGCTCGGCAGGGGCCTGCTTCCTCCTCTCTCTCTACCTGCCTCTCTGCCTGCTTGTGATCTCTCTCTGTCAAATAAATAAATAAAATCTTTAAAAAAAAATAAATAAAACACAGTTTACTAGGGTCAGGCACTCTGAATTAAAGGGGATGAGAATGAAGCCCAGCCAGTGGCAATCATCCTGGTAAATCCAGTTGGTGTAGCTATAAATCTTGAAGTTCTTTAACTCCTTATTTTCTTTCTTCCCCAAAGAAAATAATTTACTAAATCATATTAATTACATCTACAATGCTAATAATATAGTACTTAGCAAATTACCTACTTCACAGTATTCATTATATATTTGATGAGTGAATGAACATATGATTGAATAAATGAAGGACTGGAATGCCAGCCCTCCCTGGCAAAGTCCATTTTTAGGTTGGCCCATGTAAGAACACCTGCGCACCCAGACTTATCAATTACTGTTAGATCTGCTAATAACTGTTGATTCGTCCTCCTCACACTACGCTGTATTCACTGTGAGGTCAGGATGTGTCTCCTGCGGGCTAGGCACAGTATCTGATATCTAATAGGAGCTCAGTTATATGTTCTGATTCCTAGTTGTCATTATCAGCATGATGCCATGACCACTTTGCATATAAGAAAGACTTTGATTATGATATAAACACTTTGCATATGCTATTCTTCTAAGAGATGCTGCTTAACCACAGGCTAGCTGTGTTATATGTTGAGTAAGTGCCAAACATTAGAATTTACCATGTCAGTCTGTCCCCAAATTCATACCCATTATACCATGCTGACTCCTTAAGATCAGCTACAAGCTAAGAGAAGATATGTTTAGTAAAAGCAACAAAAATATATAAAAGGAACTTGTACAAGTTAATAAGAAAAGCACAATAACCCAACAGAGATATGGGTAAACAATTTAAAGAGGTTTTTCATAAAATAGAAAACTCATATGGTGTGTAGAATTCAAGGAAATATTCAATCCCATTAGTTTAAGACCAAAATGTGCTACTATTTTATGCTCATTTGATTGGCAACAATTAAAAAGTGTGGCAATATCAAGTGTCAGAAAGTAAAAACAATCACAAGATTTCTAATATATTGCTGATGGATGTATAAATTGGTTCAATTACTAAAAATAGTTGGAAATTATATTAAAGCTGTACATTTAAATACCATGCAAAATAACAATTTTATTTCTACATGCAGAACCAAGGGAAACTTTTAAACATATTCACAAGACATAAGTCCAATATTATTCATGGAAGCATCTTTGAAATTAGTAAAAACCTGAAAACTATCTGGTGCTCATAGACAGGACCATGGAAAAATAAAACTGTTGTACATTTAGTTAATTATACTATATCCCTAGAAATAAATGAGGTACAGCAACAAGTAGCAATATAAATTAACCATAGCAATATGTCTAAATGAAAAACTAAGTTGCAAAATATTATGTACAACATAAACAAATTCATTTTTTAGGAAGCTAAACACAATTCATTTAAAAATAAGTAATTTCTTGAACATATAAAAAACAAAATGGGAAAGAAAAAGAATGATACCCAAAGACTTTGGGATGGTGTTTACTCTGCATGGGGTAAAGTAAGAAAAAGAGGCAAGAAGATTCCTTACAGTTATTGGAAGGTCTTGCCTTGACTTGTGGATTCACAGATGTTTATAAACTTATTTCAAGGTAATTAGTTATTTTTAAAAATTTTAGGAGAGAGTAACCCACAGACCAATGATAAAGTCAATGGCCAAAGATGATAAACAATACACTTGCACTTGAAGCCCATTAAAAAAAAAAAAAAAAAAAAGGAAACAAAAGGTCTAAGTGGAATCCAAGGACTTATGCTCAGAGTTAAATGGAACATTAATTTTGAGAAGAAATCCTCCAATCTGCCCTAGTCCTCTTCAATTAGTTTAAGCACAGCTGTAACAGGAAGATCCTCAAAAGGGACAGAAGAGGTCCCCCAGAATCCAGGGCACACATACTGTGGGTCAGAGGCTGTTGAGATAACCAGGCATCAGGAGGCCACAGGTGGTACTGAGAGAGCCAGGCAGCCATTTAACAACCAGGAGGCTGGCCGTCCCCGGCACACCCATGGGAAAGGAGCGGTCAGTTGGGTCTCATGTTCATCAAAGAATCAGGATTTGAAGATTCACAGGAAATAAAGATGCTGATGCACAGTTAATAAGAGAAGCTGTGCAGTGAACTGGAATGAAGACTAAACTCAAAATGACAAGACTGTCTTTAGCTCTGTTCCTGGCTACTATTATCCTTCCTCTCAAGTCATTTTCTCTGCCTACATTCCAGCTCCTTTCTAGGATGTCTTCTTCTGTTACAGAGGCTTTTGTGAAGCTCGTGTGAGAAAACATGCAAGGATGTGCTAGTTAGAAATTACAAAATGCTTAGGAAAGGTGAGGAGTTATTATTTTGATTATTTTGCTCATTAAAGATACTGAAGATTGAGTAACCATGAAAAATGCCAGAGGGTCCCTGACATGCCCTGAAGTGCCCATCATCTGTCTGCTTCCTCTAGTGGATTAGAAATTCTTAAGGGCAGAGATATTAACACATTCTCTGATAGATCTTTTGCACCTAACTCATTAGATGGTCCCTGTATTCTGTGAAGTATTGAATCAATTAATGGGATGATTGCAAACAACTCAAGTTCTGGCCTCTTTACAACCCAACTGTACAATGACAATGATGTCATAGCGAGAACTTTGGCAACCTACCCTCCACATACATGACACTCCAGTCTTTCTGAGAAAAACCTCATTACACGATTGTGCTTAAAATTCCCTTGAGCTCCCTGAAGTCTACAAAACAAAACAAAACAAAAACCTCAAATTCCTTAGTGTGGTATGATATTCAACACTGAGAACATAGTCTGTCTTCTCCCTACCTTTCCTTTCCTTGCCTTCTCATCTGCCACAGAGGCTTACTGATCCATCATGTTCTAGAACCTCTAACTTGAGCTTTCCAAGCCTTGCAGTACCTCATGCCTGGAATTTTTTATCATTCTTCAGTCTGTCCTTACCAAGCAAACTACAGTTTATGCTAATAATGGGAGTTCACACATCTGTTCTCCTTGTTGGTCCCAGGCAGAGTCCCACCATACCTCATGGCATGATCTGTTTATGTCTGAGTGTTCTCAGGGCAGAGAACATATTCATCTCTTACCTCCAGCACCGACCATGGTTCTTAGAAACAGATGTGTACTCAGCACAGGCTTAGTGCAAGGACAGAAGGAAGAATCTTGCTTCTTCAGTCAAACACAGAAGATACACGTGGTGGGAAGCCTGGGAAAGTATTTCCCATGGACCTCTACACAATGATCCCTGGGGGTAGGGGGACAGGAAACAAAGTAGTAATATTTTGAACTTCAAAATTTGCCCAGCATAGAAGAGCTTATTTCCTGTGCCACTTTGACTCTATAGAATTGAGTTTGATTTTATCAAATAGTAATTTTTCACATGTGTAATGCATGGAGGTGGGTGATTGATGTAGAATCTTGGAAAATCACTCCCAACATGTCAGAAGGAGAAATGGATTAGTGAGAATTATTATTTATAGTGGTAAATGTGGCTTTGTATTAACCCAGCCAAATCAAAGCCTTATGTAAAGGGAAGTTACTTCATACTTGACTCGTTCCCTAACTAAATATTATTGCCAGTAAGGCCAATGATGTCAAATGGCTCAATTGTGTTGAGTTTTAGGAATTACATCTGCTTCCTTTGATTAATACTTCAGAATATTTTTTAACTACACTTGTTTATAAAAAAATGTGACCCTGAATATTATAAAGTCTTCATATACCTAGAAATAAAAATCCCTAAAGAATATAAACACATCTTTTCCCAATCTTTTTTTTTTTTTTTTCATTTTTTTAAAGACTCTAAGTTATTGTTGTGGACTGAATAGTGACAACTATCCCAAATATATACATTAAAGCCGTTTCCTCTAATATGACTACATTAGAAGATAAGCCCTATAAGGAAGTCATTAAGTTGAAATGAGTTCATAAGAGTGGGGTCCTAATCTAATTGGACTGTTGTCCCTATAGGAAGAGAAGGAGATGCCAGAGGTCTCCCACTCTCCACGCTCACAGAGTAAAGACCATGCGAGGACACATGGAGAAGGCAGCTATCTACAAAGAGGAGGAGAGATTTCATCAGAAATGAACTCTGAAGGCACCTTGATCTTGGACTTCTAGCCTCCAGAAATGTAAGAAAAAACATTTCTGTTGTTTAAGCCACACAGTCTATGGTATACTGTTATAGCAGCCTGAGCTGATTTATGCAATGACATACACAGGCTTAAAGGGACTCCTGCAAGATTTCTTCACATATGGGTATTCTTATGTAACCCCTCCCTAATCAGGACAGAGCACATTTGCAACAACCCAGAAAATTCTCAGCTACCACTTCCTAAGAAAATCTGACCTGTGTCTCCTACCCAGGGGCAACCAGTGGTCTGATTTCCATCACAATAGATTAAGATGTGCCTATAATAGAATGAGATCTTACAATATGTACTCTTTTTCGTCTGAATTCATCAGCTCCACATAATGTTGTTAAGATTCATCCATGTTATTTCATTTATCAGTAGTTTGTCATAAATATATATACATATATACATATATATGTGTGTATATATATATTAATGGGACATATATATATGTTTATATAGTGAAATGCCACTCAGAAATAAATATATATATACAAATATGTAATACCTGAGTGTATTTCTCCATATAAATATATCATAATTTATTTATCCATTATTCTTTGAATGGAATATTCTGTTTGCTGAGAGTTTGTATCAAATTATTCTTTGCATTTATTAAGATGATTAGTTTTTTTTTCTTTGTCAATAATGGTAAAGTATATTGATTTATTTTCTAATGTTAAACCAATCTTTCATGCTTATCATTTTTATATATTGTCAGAAATTATTTGTTAGTGATGATTTTTCTAAAGGCTTTTGTGTCCATACATGAGAGGTATCAGTTTTGAGATTTTGTTCATTGTAATGTGTGTCCAGTTGTGATGCCCTAGTTAATGATGCCTCTGAAATGGATTGGGGAGTGCTTCTTTCCTATTTTCTGAAATAATTTGTAGAGTACTTTAAAGATTTGCTACTGTTCACCAGTGAAGTCATTTATGCCTGGAGTTTCCTTTGTACTTAAATACAAATTAACTTTCTCTAATAGAGGGCTATTCAGATCTTCTATTTCTTCTTGAGGTAGTTCTGGCAAGATGGACCTTCAATGAATTCTTCTGCTTTATTTAAACAGGGATGTTTGTTGGCATAAAGGGTTTCACAGTCATCTTTTAGGTCTCTTTTATTATTGGTTGGATTTTTAGTTATGTCCTCTCTTTCATTGTTGATCCTGGTGATTTGTATTTCATCTCTTTTCTTTCTTGATCAGTCTAGCTAGTAGGTATCAATCTTACTACTCCTTTTTCAAATACTCAGTTTTGACTTTGTTCACTTTTTTAATTTATTCTTGTTTTTTATATATTTCTGTTCTTATCTGTATTATTTCCTTCTTTCAACTTAACTTGCATTTGATTTACTCTTTCTTCTCTAGTTTCTTAGTTAAGCTTAGATCATTAATTTTAGACCATTGCTCTTTTATAATAGAATTATTTGAAGCTTTAGATTTTCCTTTAACCGATGCTTAGCTGCATCCCACACATTGTGTCTTAATATTATAAATATTCTTCATATAATATAAATTATTGTGTATTATTTTAAAATTATATTTAGCATATATTTTTCTGGTTTTAGTATTACTTAATACTAAATAGTACTAAACATTAAAATGTATTTCTTTCATCCATGGGTTATCTTATTTTTTTAATTGGAAAATAAATATTTTATTTATTTATTTGAGAAAAAGAGAAAGAGTGACAGAGATAGTAAGAGAGAGCACCATCAAGGAGAAGGAGAAGCAGATGCCCGCAGGAAGCAGATGCGGGGCTCAATCCCTGGGCCCTGGGATCATGACCTGAACTGAAGGCAACCATTTTACAAACTGAGCCACCTAGGCGCCCTGACTCATGGGTTATTTTAAAGACTTTTCATCTAATTACCGAATATTTGACTATTTTTCAGATATTTTAAATAGTTTTTTTTTCATATACTTCTATTATAAACAGACTCTGTACAATGTAATTTTTAAAAAATGTGCTGAGTTTTTATGGCCATTATATGAACTACCTAGGTGAAGTTTTCTAACAGTTGAAAACACTGTGCATTATATGATTTCAGTTTCCTATAAATATCAATTAGATCAAGTTAGTTAATAATATTTTTTAGTTCTTCTATATCTTCAGTAGTATTTTATCTACTCTATCAATTTCTGAGACAGATGTTAAAAATCTCAAACTGAAATTGTTAATTTTGTAAAACATTTCTGACTTTACTTCTATCAGTTTTTAATCAAGAATTTTAAAGCTCTAGTGGTAGATGCATTTTAGACTTCCTATATTTGCCTGAAAAAACTGACACTTTATCATCATAAAATTCTCCCCTTTATCTCTGGGAGCACTCGTTGTTTTAAAGTCTACATTGTCTGATAATTGCTATAGCCACTCAGTTTTCTTATGCTTAATTTTTACAATGTATATCTTTTTCCATTATTTTACTTTTCACCTATTTGTGTCTTTCTATTTAAAGTATGATTGACTTTACAGCACAGTATTGGGTCTTTACTTATCTAGTCTGCAAATTTCTGCCTTTTACTGGAATGTTTAACCATTTACATAAAATGTAAATATTAGGGGCGCCTGGGTGGCTCAGTGGGTTAAGCCGCTGCCTTCGGCTCAGGTCATGATCTCAGGGTCCTGGGATTGAGCCCCACATCGGGCTCTCTGCTCAGCAGGGAGCCTGCTTCCTCCTCTCTCTCTACCTGCCTCTCTGCCTGCTTGTGATCTGTCAAATAAATGAACAAAATCTTTAAAAAAAAATGTAAATATTAACACGACTGGAGTTACGTCTTTCATGTTGCTATTTGCTTATTATTTGTCTCATCTGTTTTTGTTTCTTTGTTGTGTTTTGCTTCAATTTTAAACCACAGCCTGTGATCTCTGTTGCCAAGGCCTAAAAACATTTTCATATATTTCATCCAGTTTTGTCATTGTTGTTGCTTTTACAGACAAAGAATAACTCCAATATCCATTACCCATCATAACCAAAATGGAAGTGCTTTCCTGTTTGTTTTGAAATTTAATAGTAAATTATCAACATTTCCAATGACAAAGTACCCCATAATCTTTGGGCTCTTATCCCAGGAAGAGATGTGCTTTACATTCTGAGTTATCAGCTGTAGGAGTACATGTGGAAAAGAACACGTGAATTATGGACTGGCTCTGGAGGAAGGGGCCCTGAGGGAAACTGGGTCAGAGGTCAGAACAAGCAATGCATCTGGAATCCCAGTTCCAGGCAAGTTTTCAACCTAAAATCAACTGTCACATGTTTTTGAGCTCTCTGACTTAGATAACCAGTGCCGGGAAGAAGACATTTAATTGATATTGACAAAACATGTAACAGCCAATTCAAGGAATCTTTTATCAGTAGAGGAGGGAGCGGGCCTGGCATGGAAGAAAAGCTGGCTAAGATTAGGGTTCCTGAATTACTTACTTCTAAGGGAGAAATCTTGCCAAATGTGTTTGGAGTTATATTTGTTATCCCCTGCTTTTACACAAATTATACATATGAAAAAGAAAAAGCATCAGCTTATAACAACAAATGTTTATTATCTCACTTTGATTCTGTGGGTCAGGAATCTAGGAGTGGTTCAGCTGGGTGGTTCTGGCTGAGGCTACCTCATGAGATTGTATCAGGCTCTTGGAGACGGTTGCAGTATTCGAGTTTTTGGCACAATTCAAGTCCTCTCTGGCTACTGGCTGGAGACTTCAGTTCCTTACCCCGTTGACCTCTCCCAAGTCTACTAGGCATTTTCACGGCATGGCAGCTTGCTTCCCACAAAGTGAGTGATACACAACAGAAAGCAATGCCATACTGCTTTCTCTGACCTCATCTCTGCATCACACAAATCACCTTGGCCTTATCTTTTTCATTAGAAGTAAGTTGCCAAGTTCAGCCCAGACTCAGTGGGACAGGTTTACACAAGTGGACCCTAGCAAGAGTCCAGGGGCCTTGAGGATCATCCTCAAGGCTGGTATTTACAGGAGCTGTGGTGTTAGTATTTAGGATGTCCTGCTTCTTGGTTGAGGGGAGGGGTGGCTATAAGAACTGGAACTACAGAGGCACCTGGGTGGCTCAGTGGGCTAAGCCTCTGCCTTTTGCTCAGGTCATGATCTCAGGATCCTGGGATTGAGCTCCTCATCGGGTTCTCTCTCAGCAAGGAGCCTGCTTCCCCCTTCCTTTCTCTGCTTGCCTATCTGCCTACTTGTATCTCTGTCTATTAGATAAGTAAATAAAATCTTAAAAAAGAAAGAAAGAAAAGAACTGGAACTGCAGGAAGTCTTAGTGTTTATGGAGGAGAAAGCTGTAGTTGTGTGTAGGTTTAACTATATTAGCTACTTTAGGTCAACACTTATTTGCATCATCTGCATAAAGGTCATTCCAACTTCTGAGGTTATAATCAAAGAGACAGTTGTTTCATAATTTCGTGTAAACCATATATTTTGTTCTTATTAAGAGGGAACATACTTACTGCTTAAAAAATGGAAAAGAAGTAAAAGCTCTCTTAAATTACCCCACCCTGAGAGAACCACTATTAATATTTTGATGAGCATTTCAGACATTTTTATATCCACAGAAACACCTAAACTATATATTATATAATTTTAAAATATATCACACCTGCTTCTTAGTAACTGCAGTTTTCACTTGATAATATGCTATGAGCAATTTTCCATGTCAGTAAATATAGCTCCATACCATCATTTTGAGTGACTGCAGTGTGTCCCATTATATGGATGCTCTATAATTTACTCTACTAGTTACTTATTATTAGAATATTAAGGTTGTTTCATATTTCTGTTTTTAGAAGAACTGAATGTGCAGCTGTGGGGATACCCAGCTTAGCACAAACCTAAAACACAGGGCATTCATTATCCTGGTTTTATTTCTTTTTCCATTCCTTTTCAGATTTTAGAGGAAATGTCCATGTTTCACAATTATTTGTGAAAGCTGCAAAAATTTTTAAAAGAGTTCAAGAGGCCACAGTTTACAAAGAAATGTGTGACTCAGGAGGGCTTTCCCATTTCCTGGGTAAAGCTAACTTTATTAATTTTATGAGAAGACCCAAAGCCCACTCTTCTTCCATTCATTCCTGGCATGACACAGTGAAGATAGAAAGAAACATTAATCATAATCATGGTCATTGGTGAGATTAGCCCCCAGGGACAGTTTTAGTGTAAAAACACAGCAAGCAGGAACCAAACACCTAAGTCTTGACCACACACTTCCATTCCCCGATGCTCATTAAATTCTCCCCATGAAGGTAGAAAAATATTAACTTTAGATTATGCAGTACAGGTGACTGTGTAGTGTATAACCCAAATGGGGCACTTTAGGAAGTGAAATAAGATGTTGTTAACAATTATCTAGGATAACTAACATAGACCAATACAGTTCCAGGGCAGCTGGAACCTAAGGTCAATGCCAACACATTGGTTAAGGAAACTAAGGTACAGATTGTTGAAATGACTTGTCAGCACTGAGAACTAATTACCTGGGAATCAAGTCAGTCTTCTCCTGTGCCAGATCCCCCTTTACTTTTGGGTAAATATCTAAGTCCCACAGTATCTATGCAAGTTTGTTTTTTGGTTGGTGTTACTTCTCCTTAGGTGAAATCTCACTGGTAATTTTTTTTATTCGTTGGAATGACTTGGAGGATATACTTTTATAATGTTAATATATTTATTCTTACACAGATTCAACAAATAATTAACTACTTTACATGCCCTGGGTATCTTCATGTGCATCATCTTACTCATATTCTTTTTTTAAAATTTAATTTATTATTTTTTTTCAATGTTCCAAAATTCATTGTCTTAGTCATATTCTTAAAATTTAGGTTGTGACAGAGGGGTAGTTCTTAGGTCCACCACTAGAGAGAGTGCTGGCCAAGATTTTGGGTTCATAGCCTGCAAGTTTAAGTGCTTTGTGCAGAAGGAAGAAGAGGGGAATCTGTTTTCTTCTGTCTCTAAGAGACTGAGATGCCTTTTTATACAATCGTAAAACCCTAACCCCCACTTCTGCCTTTAATTTTTGCTAACTGTTTGTTTTGCTTTGTTAGTTTTTGTATTTAATTTTCACATCCACCAGAAACCTTTGCTCCTCCGTCTGTGGCTCTTCCCCTAGTATCTCCTACTCTCTGTTCCTTGTTTTTTGTAACTTCCATGTTTACCTCTCTCATTTAATGCATCATATGATGTTAGAATTACTTAATGTCTCTGAGTGCTCATCCTTATCAGTTATGATCTCCTGAAGGACAAGAACTATCTTATTAATTTTACTTTTTCCAGCACAAATTTGGCCCTTGGTTAATGTTAGATGAATTAGTGAAAGGATGAATGAATAAATTAACAGAATGAAAGTATATGATATGATCCAGTAGGAAATCTAAATTTTAGGATGGAACACTTTGAGACAAGATGTCTCTGATGGGGATATTAAATTTGGATATCAAAATTTCAAAGAAGGAAAGTGAAGCCAGAGAAAATAATAGCAAATAGTTGGGTTCTTAAGCTTATCTCCATCATCCAATCAAATGAAAGAGAAGGGGACTATCCCATGTTCCTTAAAAAGAAAAAAAATTGTCCATGTAAGTCAAGTAATCACAAGACGTTTTCAGGATCTTAGAGAACCTTGATTCTATCACTCAGGGGAGTTAACACTTGCGTGTTATCTACAATTTTCCATGTATCTGTAATCAGATCAGTGTTTGATTAAAATGTTGACTATATAACAGGTTTAAAAACAAGATCCTCAGAGATATCAATAGGGATCTCTGTCAAGTTTGACATTGATTTATTAATTCTTTCTTTCTGCTTTAGAAATCACCTATGAATTAAATTATTATATTGTCATATAAACCACATTTCTGTATGCTGGAGATGATGGCACCATAAGATATTTGCCAAATCCAGGTAAAAAATCTGTATCTATTTTTGAGTCTAGCAACTATGTCAAAAATGTTTAGTTTGCATGGACTCATTTTCCATGAACCAATAATGTTTTGTTTTGTTTTGTTTTGTTTTGCTTTTAACGGACTCTTGCCTTTTACCTAGGAAACAATTCATTTGATCACTCAATGAACTCTTTTTTTCTGATGAATTCTCTGTGAAAAACATTATGCTAAATACTGTGCCAAGTCACTAACTTTTAATATTTTGTGTCTACCCTTGGTCTTTTTTACAAATTAAACAATATTTACCTGACTCCAGCTTTAAGAATCTATTTGTTCCCCCAGAATTCCAAACTAATCACTGATAATGTTTCTGTGTTATAAATTCAAGACTTTTTTTTTCTCATCAGTATCAGATATGTAATATTTCTGACACAGTCTAGACAACTGAACTCAAGATCATTTAAAGCAAGTCTCTTTTTAAATTCCTTCCTGATGAGTTTTTCCTACTTGGGACCTTGACTTTCCTTGCTTTCCCATGGAGGATCATCTATTGGTTTTTTTGAATCCTTCTATGACCTATCCAGATTCATTCTATCATATGTCCTCAGTTCTATGTTTGAAGTTGTTTATTTTACTCTATAGCCCACGCTCAACATTTGGTATTCTTGGAAATGATAAAAAGGAAGAAAACCTTCGCCCTTTTGGTATTGTCATATTACTATCTTCCTGACTGTCGTACTCCTCTGTAGGACTTTCTATGGAAAAAGTCACCTTTGTTTTTTATGTCATGTAGACCCAGTATTCCTTTTTTTTTTAATTTTTAAAAGATTTTATTTCTTTATTTGAGAGACAGCACAAGATGGAAGGAAGAGCAAAGGGAGAGGGAGAAGCAAACTCCACATTGAGCAGGGAGCCCCATATGGGGCTCAAATCCAGGACCCGTGGATCATGACTTGAGCCAAAGGCAGACACTTAACCCACTGAGCCACCCACCTATGCCTGGACATAAGCCACATTTGTTGTTTCTGAATCTCAATCTTCAGGTCTTAATCCCAGTTATGATTGTTTAAGCTACCTGTGACAACTTATTATTTCAGACCTATTGTGGCTTACACTGTTGACCCTCTTGGGGTAGATTATAATATCACAAAAATGTTTAGGGATGAGATTACCTGTATGAATCCTCAAAATCATTAGATCATTCAAACTTGTATAAGCCCAAATAATGACCATAAATCATATGCATTCCTATAATGCCAAACCCCATGATTTGAAGTTCTTTCTATATGATTTTTGCCAATATTCCTTAGTAAAATTATCTGTTTTGCTCCCAAATCCTGCCTTTGGTTACATGACAATGGCTTATTTTAAAAAATTGCAAAATTACTATGCAAAAATGCTTGAAGCCAAGTGCTCCACCGTGAATATTGATTGAAAGCCTGCATTGTAAAACATTGCCTTTTCCCAGAAAAACTTACTATGAAAAAAATAGAAATAAAAACAACAACAATTAAGATATAAAACAGAGCCAGGAATGAAGGCATAGCTCAAAGCCCTAAGGTTATTTTGTTTTATGTTATTTTTTCCTTTCCTTTAATTTTTCTTTCATATTCACTCCTAGGAACTTTGTCTCCCCAGGAGAGAAAGTCCTCACTGTTGCAAGTTCACTGAAAGATTTACAGAAGAAATAGGCTCTTTTGTTTCTGCCCTTCATTCATCTTCTTTCCCTTTGCACAAACAAACACATTTGCATTCTGAAATCAACAGCATCAGTCAATTGTGCTTGCCATAGACTAACCCCTTTAAAACCTGTCTTTGAACCCTTTGGAGACTTTGATGCTGTAACTGAAAAATCCAAGTGATGTTCCTTCATCCCACTTGGAATTGCTGGAGAAATTGTGTTGCTGGAGTTAACACAAGCCAGTCAGTTAGTCTCTTCTGGGTTATTGGCTTTGTGTTAATTTCATCAGTGGCTGAATTGGTCAAACTGTGCCATCCTACATGGCTTTCGGATAAAAACCTACTCTGAACTTTCTTCATGCTTATTTGGAGCTTCCACTTGAAACACTGCCTTTTCAGCCTCACAGTGCCCCTGTGATATAATCAGGGTAGATATCTGCGTTTTTCAAATACTGAAACTGATATTTAATTGGGATAAGTGATTTACTCAGATTACAAGGCACCTGGCAAAGTCAGAAATTGAACTCAGGTCTCAAGACTGCATATTCAGTGAACTTCCCAGTTTATTTCCTTAGCATCCAATTCAGTGTCAAATAAAGGGATATTATAAATGGTAATCTCTTATCCTAAAATGTCCCTTCTGACTCTGCTTTCCCCTCAAGTCATCACCTTATTTCCATCCTTCTGTTTGTGATGACATTTTCAAAAGTGTGTAGTGGGCGATAGTACTGGGGAAAATGGTGTGGTGGAAAAAAAATGGAGTTTTTGAGTCTCTTAGAGCTCAGCTCTAACCATTCCCAGATAAAACAAGAGAAATGGGGGTAGCACAATGAAAACAAATGGAATATTTCTATAATAGGACCAAGTGATTAGTATATCCACAAACCTCAAAAATATAAGCAAGTAATGACAAATTGCCAACAGCTGTGAAATTCCTGTGACACCAGAACTTGTGAGGTGGAAAGCAGAAGGACGAAATATGGGGCATCTGGAAGCCCCAAGAGCAGAAAAACTACAAAATCACCATAATATTGCAGTTTATACTCATCCAGAACCAGACAGGGAAGGGAACTGTTTGCATAATAGACATTTATTAGGGGGTTCTTGGGTCAAAACGTGGGGAAGAGAGACACCAGAAGCAGTACTAGTCGGAGGGGATGTCCAGCTGTGATATACCTCTAAAGATAGCTTCAACCCATCTCTTGGGAAGCTCTGGTGCTAGAATGGACCTTCAGCTGTGTCCCTACATTGGGTGGCCTGGACATTATTATACTCTCCTGTTGATCAATCAAGGACTGTGTGAATTCTACAAGGCAGAATGCTCTTTGTTAAAACAGATTTTTCCTGGATGTGGCAATCCTCACAGAGGGCTGACAGTTAAGAGTCATCTCTGACACTACTCCTAGCAGACAGGAGAATCAGCCTTCCATTCCTGAAAGGGAAATGACAGCAGTACCTCATGGAGTCCACCAAAGGTACTTACTGCAAAGTGTGGGAGCAGCAACCCAAACTGGGAGTGGTTCTCTAGACTCCAGCTTAGATGTGGAAGTAAGGAGGGACAGTGAGGTGCAAGAGCCCTCTGAGCCCCGCCAACTCCCTCAGTAAACAAACCAGACCTCTGCTGTAGGATGAAGCCCCACACGGAGAACTGTTGTAGGGAACTATGAATTGAATAAAACAGACACAACAGAAACAACCAGAAGAGAATATCTAAAAAAAATTTTTTTGAGTATAGTTATCAGAAAGTTTGAAGCCTTATGCACAGGAAAACTAATATCATGTAAAAATAAGGAACAGAAGAGAATTATGTATGATGCTATTATGAGAAAAAATGGTATAAGGAACAGAATAAAGTTGGCACAGATGATAAAATTCTGCCAGAAATAATGTCTGTGAAGTATGTAAAAGATCTGTAAACTAATATTTCTAAAAACCTTAAAGATATTGAGAAAATGATAAAAATTATTAAAGAAACCATAAATCAAAAGTAGATAAATTTTATCAATTATGTGAATTGAGGAAAAGGATATTTGGAAAAAGAGGTGATAACTCACAAAATAAACTTGAAAATCATTTCATGAATGAAGACTTACCTAGAAGAAACACAAAACTAAATTAAATACAGATAATAGCTTTAAAAAATAGAAGACAAAAATGACAAAAAACTTAAAGCCCCCTCCCAAAAAGTTAGAGATAACTAAGACTCAAGGTGATGATGACAACTATCAAAAATAAAGAAAATCCAGTAAACATTTAATAGGGGTTTGGTTGGAAGAAAAAAAAAACATGATAAATTTTGAGATTATAATTTAAGAAAGTTTCTTGAAATAAAATAAAAATCAACTTAAAACTACATAAATACACACACCATACAGTGAGTTTAATCCTGTCTAGTCTTAATGTAAAATGCATGCAAAAACTATATAAAGGAATGGAAAACCCTTTGGTATCTAAAAAAAAGAACTAGTCACTTAAAAAGGAAAGAATATTGGGTATCCGAAATTTTTGACACTAACACTTTATGCCAGAACATAGTGGAGTAAGATATTTACCATGTATTATTATTATTCTATCTTCTTTCCAGACCTCCCTTTTATGTGATGAATTTTATGTGAGGAACATAATATGTGTCTAAAATTCAACATGTCTAAACTTAACTGCAATATTTTTACCCTAAATCTTGCTGTCCCTTTGTAAGTCATTACAGTAAATATCATGAGGCACAATGACCATAAAATTAAGTTCTTAATGTTATTTTTTCTAACTCATTTTATGCTGCAAAATAGGCAACTGAATTGTATACAAGAGTTGAGATTTGCCTAAAGTTTTCTGGCTAGTTAGTGGTGAGGTTCAAAAAACCAATTTATCGGGACGCCTGGGTGGCTCAGTTGGTTAAGCAGCTGCCTTCGGCTCAGGTCATGATCCCAGCGTCTTGGGATCGAGTCCCGCATCGGGCTCCTTACTCATTGGGGAGCCTGCTTCTCCCTCTGCCTCTGCCTGCCATTCTGTCTGCCTGTGCTTGCTCTCTCTCCCTCTCTCTCTCTGACAAATAAATAAATAAAATCTTTAAAAAAAAAAATTTATCTAATCACTAATCCAACATTTTCTTTCCTAAGCATCCTTTTGGTAAATAAGTTAGCTTTGTTGATATACTGTTTGAAACTTACTGCAAATTCAGAAAGATTATGAAAAAACATTTTAAATATCTCATGGAATTATATAAACTGAATTTCTTTGTCATAGAATTTCTGTAAAAATGTTTCTATGTGTGGGTGTTTGAAAGACAGAAACATTTACAATCATTACAAACATTAAACAATCAAGATAAAAGTATCTGACTCCATGGATTATAATAATACATAAGAAAGAATAATAGAGCCTACAAATAATATGGTTTCATATTAACAAAAAATTTCAAAGTTTAAATACTACATTCCCATAGAATTTCTCCCCAAATTTAATCACCAGGAGCAACAAGAAACACACAAAAACCTCAAAGTTTATTTTGAGAATGGAAAAGAATTAAAAAATCACGCAGTAAAAAAGAATTGCCAATATGTGTGAATTTAAAAATATGCCATATGATTTCACTCATATGTGGAACCCAGAAAATGAAACAAATGAACAAACAAGCAAACAAAAAAGCAGAATCAGACCTATAAATACAGAGAATAAAATGACGGTTTTTGTGGGGGGGTGGTTTCAAAATAGGTGAAGGGGAGTGGGAATCCAGGCTTCCAGTTCTGGAATGAATAAGTCACAAGAGTTAAAAGGCACATCATAGGGAATATAGTCAAAGAAGTTGTAATCATGTTATATGGTGACAGATGGCAGCTATATCTGTGATTAACGCAGCTTCACGTATAGACTTGTTGAGCTACTATGTTCTACATGGGAAATGACACAACACGTGTGTCAACTCTACTTAGATTAAAAAAAAGTCTGCTGAAACATAAAAAAAAGATAAAATTAAATGAAAAATGACATGAACTAAAACAAAATAAAATAAAGGCATACTTCTTATTTTAAAATGCCTTAGATATTACTGCAGAGGAAAGAATTGGGTCAGAAGCTTCAGGGCAAGGCTGCCTGGGTGGCTTAGTCCCTTAAGTGTCTGACTCTTGGTTTTGGCTCAGAGTCATGAGATTAAGCCCCATGTCAGACTCTGCTGAATGCTCAGAGTCTTCTTGTCCTTCTCCCTCTTCTCCTCTACCCACTTGTGCTCTCTCTCTTTTTTAAGGATTTTGTTTATTTATTTGTGAGAGAGGGAAAGCAAGAGCAGCGGAGGGGAGGGGCAGAGAAAGAAACCTCTCCAATTTAGTGTCAACATACTTTTTTTTCCCTCCCAGTAAATTGATTCTTATATAAAGCTTCCAACCTCAGCCAAATTGGTTTATCACCTACAAATATATGTTCATCTATTCACTTGGTTATTCTTTATGTTGTTAATGCTTATTTTAGCATCTACAAGTTATCAGGCAATATGCTAAGTATAAGCAATTTTGGTCAACTTTTTATTCAATGCATGTTAAATACCCTTTTCTCTTCCCTTGTTTGCTCCTGCTTCCAGAGTCTGCATTTGTTTCCAGACCCAGATTAAATCTCATTTCCAGCATTCTTCTCTGTCCATTTTGCTCTAAAATGACCTTGTGTCTGAATATCCAAAAATGTTCTTGTCCAGACAATTCCTTTACTGAGTAATTTTACATTGACTTTGGATATCTTTCAATCACAGAATCATGGAAATGATGGTTGATGATGGAATGTGGTTAAAATGAAAATATGCTTTCCCCTGATTTAATCTACTATACCTCAAAGGCAATCATCAGTATTTTATATCAGTGCCATTAGGGATGAGGAACTTACCACTTTTTAAACAACCATCTATTCTGTCCTTGGAGAATTCTGATTGTGATTAAGTTCTTCCTCTACTTGGAATAGCCCTCCATGTGTCCTTTAGATTTCCCCACACTGGCCCCCAGTTCTGCACAGTTGGCAGCAAAAAAGACTGGTAATTTACAGAAACTTCTTTTTATGCCATTCAGCATCCATTCACCCTTCCTCTGGGAACTATGCCCTATTTTCCACCAAAGGAAATTTCTTTTCCCAGTCTTAGTCTTTTAAATGAGATTGGCTCAGTTACAGAGAGGACGTGTTGCCCATGCTCCAGCCAATCAGTGTATTGACCTGAACATGGCAGTGATTTCTGGATTGGGAAAAAGCCTAGGTCAAGCCAATCATGGTGAATATTTTCAATTCTGAATTTAATTTTATTTGAGCTCTATGACAAGTAGACTTATTCCTACCTAATTTTTATTCCTCCCCATTTCCATTTCCAGGTGACCTCACTGGAAAATCTACCAAATATTTAAAGAAATTAATATTACCAGTACTATACAAAATCTTCTAGAAAGTAAAAGAGTAAACAGTTCCTGACTTGATCAAGGAGGCCAGAATTACCCTATAAACAAAACCAGACAAAGATTTTTTTTTTCAAGAAATTACAGAGCATTAAAAAAAAATCATAGAAAATAAACATTACAGACCATTACCCTCATACATAGTTGGAAAAATTCTCAATGAAATGCTATAAAAAAAATCCAACAATATATAAAAAGAGTAACGTATGATGATCTAGTTGATTTTACCGCAGAAACCTAAGTTTGGTTCGATACTTGGTAATCAATTAATGCAATTAATCTTATTAAAGACCAAATATATACGTATATAGATAGATAGATAGATAGAGATATATATGATTATCTCGAAAGATGCAGACAAATCATCCTATAAATTTCAACACTTATTTATGTTAAAAAGTTTAAACAAACTTGAAGTTAAAGAAAAATTATCAATCTGATAAAGGCACCTACAAAAACCTACAGATAACATCATTTTTAATGTGAAAGACTGAATGATTTCCTCTTAAAATTGAAACAAGGTAAGGATGCCTGCTCTCTCAATTCCTATTCAACATCTTACTGGTATTCCTACCAAATGCAATAAAAATTAAATTACATTACATTAAATTAAATAATAAAACAAAATCAAAGTAATACTAAGTGGAAAAGAATAAACAAGCCTATAGTCTTTTCAAACAACATGATCATCTATATTGAACACACCAAAACCTACAAAAAAGGTCCTTGAACTAATAAATAATTTTAACAAGGTTATAAGACACTGGATAAATATGGAAAAATAATTTTATTTCTCTATACTAGGAGTGAACAGATGGATTTGAAATTCACCAACCAGCACCACTTAAATAGCATCAAAACTTAAGAAATTGTTATGTAAAAATTTATAAAGTATGTCCAAGAGTTATATGGTGAAAACTACAAATATTGATCAGAGTAACCAAAGTAGATCTAGGAAAGCAGAGAAATATACCATGATCATGTGTCGGATGACCAATATTGTTAAACTGTCAATTCTACCCAAATTAATCTACAGATTCAACAGAAATCAAAATACAAGCAGACATTTAAAGCAATCAGCAAACCAATTCTAAAATTTATGTGGAAAAGAAAAATAACTAGAATAGTCAATACAATTTTGGGGAAAAAAAAAAAAAGAAGAAGAAGAAGAAAGTTGGAGAACTCATACTACCTGATTTTAAGATTTGCTGTGAGGCTAACAGTAATCAAGAGAATGTTATATTGGGATACGTGGGTGGCTCAGTGGGTTAAGCCTCTGCCTTCAGCTCAGGTCATGATCTCAGGGTCCTGGGATGGAGCCCCGCATTGGGCTCTCTGCTCAGCGCGGGGAGCCTGCTTGCCCCTCTCTCTCTGCCTGCCTCTCTGCTTGCTTGTGATCTCTCTCTTTCTGTCAAATAAATAAATAAAACCTTTAAAAAAAGTGAGGTTAAAAAAAAAAGAGAGAGAGAATGTTGTATCAGTTAAAACAACATTTGACAAAGTGTCTCTTTAAACAGCTAGAGACTAAGTATTTTAGGCTGGTGGTTGTTAGGTTCTCTGATGCCACTACTCAACTCTGCCATTATAGTATGAAAGTGGCTACAAATAATACATAAACAACTGAACATGACTACATTCCTATAAGGGAACAGAAACTAAAATTTGAATTTCATATAATTTTCAGGTGTCATGAAATATTCTTCTTGTATTTATTTTTACCATTTAAAAATGAAAAACAAAACAAAAAAAAACCCTATTCTTCATTTAAGGTTTCTAAAAAAAGAGGCAATGGGCCAGAGTTTGCTGAGGCCTGGGTTAATGAACACATATATGATCAATAAAATTGAAATAGATCCACTTATTTAGGGTCAATTTATTTTCAACAAATATAAGGTGACTCAGTTGGGGAACTGTTAGGCTCTTCAATAAATGTTGATGGAACAGCTATAGACACACATTTTGAAACAGGAAGCAGCCAGAAATCCCATGGATCCAAGATTGTGTCTGGTTGATTTAGTTAGTTACTGCATGCTTGTGTGCTGATGTGGATGACCTAATGAGAGAAAAAACAGTGATGAAGCAGGAATGGGAAACATCTTGGAAGTCATGGGATTGAATAAGTAAGAGGAGAAGGGGTCCAGGGCAGAGTTAGGGGTTCCCATCAGGGAATGGCCCTGGAGAGTCTGGCAATCAAGATAAGGCTCTTTCCTGCTCAAAGTGATGTGCCTAATTTGGATGATGGTTCCTTATCTGAGGGGATGCTACAAAAAGGGCACAGAACCCCAGAGAAGGGGGTTGCTGAGTCATGGATGGGAGATCTGAGTCACAGCCAAGTCTTTATTCAGACAAAACTTGGAAGGTAAATCAGAACTATCATGAACTACTAAGAATGCAAGTGCCATACAATCCAGCAAGTCCACTTCTGGGTATTTACCCGAAGGAAACAAAAATCACCATCTTAAAGATATATCTTTACCCTACATTCATTGCAGCATGATTTATAGTGGCCAAGACCTGGAAACAATCTATGTGTCCATCAGTGGATGAATGGGTAAAGCAGATGGGGCATACATACACAATGGGATATTACTCATCTGTAACCAAAAAAAAAAAAAAAAAAAGAGGGAAACACCACCACCATTTTCAACAATATAGATTGAACTCAATGGAACTATTCTAAGTGAAATAAGTCAAAGAGAGAAAAATGCAAGATGATCTCACTTTTATGTGGAATTTTAAAAGAAACAAACCCATATAGAAATAGAGAACAATTGGTAGTTGCCAGAGTTGGAGGGTGGGTATTGGGGAAATGGATAAAGGTAGTCAAAAGGTACAAACTTTCAATTATAAGTTCTGGGGTTGTAATGTTCAGCATGGTGACTGAAGTTAAAAATACCATAATGTATATTTGAAAGTTCCTAAGAGGGTAGATCTTAGATCTTCTCATCACAAGAAAAATATTTGTAATTATGTAAGGTGATGGATAATAACTACACTCATTATAGGAATCACTTCATAATATATACATATATCAAATCATTATGTTAGAAACCTTAAACTAATATAATGTTATATGTGAGTTATATGTGCTGCTGAAGGGAGCGCACTTATACGTGAATTACATTGAAATAAACTGAAGGGGAAAAAAAAAAAAAGCAAGGTCACTTAAGAAACCTAAAGGACAGGGAAAGTTTATCTGGAGGAGGGTGGGAAGGTGCACTCAGAGAACTAAGATGGATCCCTTTGGGCCTTTGGAACCATAATCATGGCAATTAACACCATATCTCTGGATCAAGGATGGATAATTCCAAACCCCACCTGGTCAAGTCTCCTACTACAACTCCAGGCTTTGCCAAGATGGACTCAGAAATCAGGAGACCCTGGGCCTGATGTTTGAAGGTTAAGTGTGGTCAGCAGCAACTTTGTTGACTTGGTTCTGTTTGTTTTGATGGATATGCAAAATATGTGTAAAGTGCAAGTGGATTAATTTTAAATGTGATAAATTCTTTGCTAAAGTAGTAGGGGAGAATAGCAAACACATAAACTATGGACCATAACATATAAATCCTTTTTGAACCCAGAATCAAGCCATTCTTAAATATTATTTGTATTCCCTTTTTAAGCCAAGATTTTGTTTTTCTCTTTTGGAACACTTCCTTAAAATGGCAGAACTTACAGGGGGGAGGAGGGTGGGGGAATGTGATCCAATAAGCAAAAGTTGGCTCTAAGTGTGATTTTGCAGGAATACTAATAACTATCATTTGTACTTTATTACAGGTTGTAAAATGCTTTTGGAAATTTTATCTCATGTTATCCTTACAACTAAATGACTTTTGTCCTCCTTCTACAAATGCAAACACAAGACACAGAAAGATTAACTGTTTCCTTAAAAATACGCAGGGAAGGGGTGCCTGGGTGGCTCAGTGGGTTAAGCCTCTGTCTTTGGCTCAGGTCATGATCTCAGGGTCCTGGGATCCAGCCCTGCACTGGGCTCTCTCCTCAGCAGGGAGCCTGCTTCCGCCTCTGTCTCTCTGCCTGCCTCTCTGCCTACTTGTGATCTCTGTCAAATAAATAAATAAAATCTTTAAAAATATATATACGCAGGAGGGCACCTGGGTGGTTCAGTGGGTTAAGCCTCTGCCTTCGGCTCAGGTCATGGTCTCAGGGTCCTGGGATCAAGCCCCACATAGAGCTCTCTGGTTGGCAGGGAGCCTGCTTCCCCCACCACCCGCCTGCCTCTCTGCCTACTTGTGCTCTCTCTCTCTCTCTCTGTCAAATAAATAAATCCATAAATCTTTAAAAAAAATACACAGGGAATGGCAGAATCCAAACAAAATCCAGGCTTTTTGACCTCCAGTCTATTCACTGGATCAGTATACTGCATCAGTATATCACAGGGCTACCAATTATCACAGTTCTGTGGGGGTGTGAACAGAAAATGCCCATTCCCAGGCTTCTCTCCAACAAATTCTGATTTGTTCAGGTGAGGCTGAGGAGTCCCTCAGCTGCCCTGGAGATGCCACTCATCAAATGCCATCAGATGCCACTCTGCACCTTGGGACACCAGGGTTACTTGCCAGCCCCTATCAGGCAGGGCCTTAATACAGACCATATATAACTGTGCAGCCCCCAAGGAAAGTGCCAGCCTCAGAACAGAGAAACATGAATCCTGATGTCCTCTCTGCTACTCTCCTGCTATGTGGCCTTAGGTAAAATAAGTCACTACAATGAACCTTCAGTTTTCTAATTTCTCCCAAATCGAGTTAACCTGCAGAATTGCTACAAAAATTAGAACAGAGAATGCTTAATCGACCCCATCTCTTATAACTGCAAATAAAGTGTGAGAGATCAAAATTTGGTGAAACATGATATATAGGGTCAAAAATAACCATCGAAAAGTCATCAACAGAAGGAATGGGATGAAAAGCAAATGAAATCAGTCATTCATCTGTAAGTTCCCTTGGTTGAAAGCTCCATTTTAATTGTGGCATGAAATTAGCAACCCATTGAAAATAGTCTGAAACAACTCACATTCAGAGTTATTAAAGGAGTTTGATGAGTTTTACACACACACACACACACACACACACACACACACACCCCTCTTGCAGGTTGTGCTTTTTAATAGACTTAAATGTAAACTTCTGGAGCCCAAAATAAACTCCCAAGTTGGTAACATATAAAATTAGCTCCAGTGTGTAAGCATCTGCGAAAGAGAAGGGAGAGAGTCTGTTATAAAGATAATGATCATGATTGAAGCCCGGCGTGGAAGCGAGGCCTTCTGTGGAGACAGAAGCTGGAGGGTAATATGGGTTGCTGTCCTGACAGCAGAGAGCCCGGGTGTCACTGCAGCGGAAGCTCATTAATCCGCTTTGCCTCAAAGCCTGTGCTTGATCGGTGTCTCCCTCACGGGCAGCTTTGCTGGAGTTCTCCGTGTTACTTCTCTATGGTGTGTTCTTCCCTGCTCAAGACGCTTGTGTTTTGCAAGTTGAGAGGAGGACACCTGCTAATGAATGATTCAAGACACACAGGTGGCCCAGGGCTGGGCCTGGCAGGCGGATTCCTGGAACGGCGCCCCCATGAGGATCCTATATGCAGATTGAGAGCCTGCCAGAAGCCAGATTCTTGCTTAGTCAATTATGCATAATGGCTGTCAGTCAAGTGCTCCTGCTTGTGTCCTCCTGGAAGCCAAGGAGGGGGAATAAACAAGGCTGTTTGTAGCTTAAGGGCAGCATGCTTACTTTGGTGGAAGCAGCAGCAACAGCGCAGGGCTGGTCGTCTGTTCCTTGTCTGCAAAGTACAAGGTCCGTAGTGAGGCTACAATATACTGCGTGATTCACCCTTGTTTGTCTCTCTAAACACATTTCCTACAACTCACCCGCATCCATTGCATGCCTCAACAATGCAGAATGACTGTTATGGGTTCAGTTGTGCCCCCCAGAAATCCATATATTGAAGTTCTCACCCTTCAGTACCTCAGAATGTGGCTATGTTTGGAACTACAGGCATTACAAGTGTAATCTGGACCAAGTTATACTGGATGGAGATGAGCTCCTAATCCAAAAGGACAAAACAAAAAAGGATGAAAGGAAATTTGGACACAGACACACACACAGATTGGGAGAAGTCCATGTGAAGACAAAGGCCAAAATCAGAATGATGCATTTACAAGCTACCGAATGCCAAAGGTTGCCAGCAAATCCCCAGAAGCTGGGGAGTGGCATGCCCCGCACTTCTTCTTCAGAGCTTTCTGAAGGAACCAACCTTGCTGACACCTTCATCTCAGACTTCCAGTCTCCAGAACTGTAAAATAATATAGTCCTGTTGTTGAAGCCACTAGTCTGTGGTACTTTTTATGACACCCCTTGCAGAATGGAATAGTCTCCAAAAAGATTTTTATTAAAACTGTGGCATTTGCCTATATATTTCCAGAGCAGAGGAATTAAGGGTGCAAGGTTTGGAACCAGACAGAACTTGGTGTGATTTCCAGCTTAACCACTTTCTAACTGTGTGATTCTAAACAAGACACTACTGGAGCCTCCACGTGGAACTTTGAAACGTCATTAATAACATAAGCAATTGGACTTCAGAGAGACTTGGTTGCAAATCCTGGTCATTTACTAGCTGAGGGAGCCTGAATGCACCTCTGT
Organism: Lutra lutra; assembly: GCF_902655055.1. NCBI lineage: Eukaryota > Metazoa > Chordata > Mammalia > Carnivora > Mustelidae > Lutra > Lutra lutra. The sequence goes on along the minus strand of NC_062279.1, from coordinate 148,853,477 downwards.
TCTGTGTCCTATAAGCAGTGGGTATAATCCTTTTTCTTCTGAAGCCTGTGAGAATTCAATGTCCCAGTGTACAGAAAACTCCTACTTGCTGCTGAGCCATGCTGCTAAGGAAGCAGAAGGGATTTGCTCCCTTGGAAGTAATTTCCCTTGGGCTATCTGGATGATTCTATTTTTCCTGCAGATTCCACAGAAGGGCGGCCTTCTCAGAAAGTCTTGCCAGTCTGGTTAGTTATGTCCTACAATCTCATCAAAGCTTGTTCTCAAGAAGCACATGTGCGCATGTTCACGCCCACACACAATTGAATTGTTCTGAAGTAGCTTATGTGCAGATTCTCCCTACTAGACTAGATTGTCTGAGGGAGAAATCTTGTTTTTCAATTCTATATCTCCAGTTCTTCACAGAAGAGGTTTTCATTAGATATATGATGAATGGATGGATGGATGGATGGATGGCAGGCAAAGTGCTAAGTCAGGTTAAGAAAATTCCAGAAGAGTGTTCTGTTCCTCCTCCTTGATGGCAGTGGGGGTATACTTGTGTCTTCTTCCTGGTGTGGGGACGTGGATCTCTAAGAAAGAAAAGTGGAGAAAGAGCCCTCCTTTATGGTGGGAAAGACTCTGGCCAGATGAAAACAGAAGAACCCCTGTGTGGCTTGTCCCTAGTTTCTGTCAATAGCTTTCCCTTTATGGCACTTCTCACTACCCCACAGGCTCGTGTACGCTTTCTCATCTGGATATCACAGCAATTTGTGAGCCAGGCCAGGAAGACTCTGTTCCCTTATGTATCAAGAAGGATACTGAGACAGATAAGTTTCCCAGAATTATATAAGTTAATCAGAGACAGACCTGAGACTAGACCACAGTTAGATTGTGGAGCATCTGGCTCTTCTTTACTAAATCTTGCCAGCCTGACTTCATGGAATTGGTTTCTGAAATAAAGCTTTACTTTTCTGCCTGAGAACTAGTCAATAGACATTTTGTGAAGAGTCAGCAAGTGTGAACAGACAACAGACAACTAGATCCTCAAAAAAAAAAAAAAAAAAAAAAAGGAGTCAGCAAGCATGGGCTTTATGGACTGGTTTTTCTGGGGACAGCATGCTCTTGGAAAATAGGAACCTGAGCATAATCCATGCAAGTTTAGGAGGTAATCTCCAGGACTAAGAAGGAAAATTCTAGAACAGAACATCACACAGAAGGTGAAAAATGTCTCCATGAAATTTTAGTCATGGGCCTGGTTACTAATTGGTTGGTAATTCCTTGAGTCTCATTCTTCTCACCTGCAAAAATGAAGATAATATCATCTGCTCTATTATCGAACTCATGTCTGTTGTAATACAGACATGAAGGCCACCCCAAGTTTGCAGCAGACATACAGAAGGCAATTCATCTGGTCTTAATCACAGTTGGTTCCAAAGTCTACATTCAAGATTAAAATTAAGTCCAAATCATCCACTAAAATCCTTCGGGAAAGTCTTAAGTTGAAGACTCAGAATTTCTCATTCATCTAACACATCCTGCTTTTCCCTCCAGTGTACAGACAGATTGCTTCTTCCTTCCTTAAGCACAGAAGACATTGCTGACTTGCTTCTACGGAACATGTGGTAGGAAAAAATATGAATATTTAATATAAGACTCAGATTCCAACAGCACACTTCTGTCTCCAATGTCACATGCAATCATGGAAATATTCAGAGGGATAGAGAAATGGGGGTAGAATCACCTGCTTTCTCTTCATTGTGATTCCATCTCCCTCTTCCTTTTTTTGTTTTCCATCTCCATCCTTCTTTCTCTACCATTATTACCAACATCACCGTTATTATAGGACCATTCTTTGCAAGAGTGCACAGTTGAAACAGGTAAATCAAATATGTGTATTATGCAAGACCGTGGTGTGTAGAAGTCAGAGATTTGAAAGCCCTTCCTTGCAACTGAATTCGCCCACTATGGGCTGAACCCTATAGTCATTATTCAGGATCCTGTGACTCAGCACTTGCCACTTCAGATTACACAGCCCAACCCTATCTCTGCCATCCTTTTTTCAGCTTCCCTGAGAAACTTGACTCAGTTCCTTCCTTGCCCTTGTCCAATTCTGTTACAGATTCCCAATGACCATTAGGGAAAAGGAGATGCAGGATCCCAGAGGGAACAGAGTTGAATCTAAGAATTGGCAGAAGTAGCCTGAGCTGACCTTGGCTCCAAATGTCTCACGGCCAGATTCCATAATTAACTTATAGTGCACGAGGACTTGACGGTTGACATGATGTATTGTGTGTGTGTGGGGGGGGGGTGTGCTTCCCTTACATACCATATTTCACTAGTGATCTGAAGTTAAAGAATCAGCAAACATCTGAACCCTGTTCTTCTGGCCATGGAGAGACTCAAGGTGATTTTCCTCCTCATTGTATCAGGTTAGGTCTGATCAGGTTGACTCTTTCCATGCCCCTCCCCACTTCTTCAGGGTATTAGAACTTGCATAGGTTGAGGTGGGAGCGGGGAATATACTAATCAGAGGCCAGATCTAGAGAGGCTTCTGGCCCTGTTCAAAAGCCACCACTAAGGGGAGGTTTCCACAGAACCTGATCTCTCTCCCTATACTCTCCGCAGGATTCGTATCCCCTATTTCACTTATTCTGGTTCGTGGAGACAGTGGAAGCAGGCTCTGGAATCTTCTGCTTACTTAGAGTCTCAGAATACTCCAATTCATCCCCCAGACTGCAGCCAGAGGTAGCTTTTAAATTGTAAATTTGACAAAGTAATTTACCGCCTAAACCTGTCAGCACCTACCAGTTACCCCTTCAAGGCAGCATTCACAGTCCTTAAGAAGGCTTTCAAATCACTTGGCAAGCCAGCCCAAACAAACTCTCACACTTTATCTCTTACCACACCTTCACAGAGTGCTCCTGGATTAAATTAGGGATGGAGGGGAGGGAAAAATGGCACACAGAGAATATACAAAGCAATGTTCTTTAAATTCTCAGGCTCTGTGGATCTCATGTATAATCTGTTTAACTCATTGCCTCTCCAGCCTGGTCTTATTAAATAAGAAAACCAGAAATGTTTAACTTTGCAATGAATCATCTACGTGATGGGAAAGATGGTGAACAGATTTTCTCCACATTTTGTGAGGCTTGGCCTCTACTCAACCTTTAGGAATCCAGCTTTATAATACGACTTGTTTAAAGATGGGCCTGATGTTTCCCCTTGTCACTGTTCTTCAATATCCCTCAGAAAAAGGTGTCAGGTTCAGTGAGCACATAATGAACGTTGGGGATTTTGTGCCACCATTTTAGCAGTGCTGAAATGGATTCTGAGTAAAATCCTGATCTGCTTTAGCAAGAATGAGTGTTTGAGAGCATTCACAGAGCCATGGTATCATGTTTCTCCACAAAAGACAGAGAAAAAATGTGCTTGCACCTTAAACTCAATATGGCAAGTGCATGACCAATAAAAAAGAGTGGCCCTTGAACCTCACGCCCATTCCCAAAGAGAATCAAAGCACAGGAAGCAAGAAAGGCTCAGAGAGGATTGACAACTACAATGTAGTGAGCGGTTGGCAAAGAGCGTTGGTGGGGTAACTCTGCAGATATGCAGCTTACAAAATGCGCTTTTGCCAAGTGAACTACAACAGCTAAATAAGCAGAATGGGATGTTTTCCGTAAACAGTATAATCAAGGGCTCTGTAATAAGCCAGTGCCCATCTCAAGTATATAAAGTATGCTCAAGGCACATGGAAAGGAATAAACATACCTGGAAGAAAGAAAGGAGAAATGCTTCCTCAAGGCAGAGTGAATGCAATTCCCAAAGCCACAGTGAGTTGAGGAAGAATATACAAGTGACTATTGGAATTCTAGAAGATATTATGTCAATTGGGTTGTGTAGGTCTACATTCGAGTTAAATGCAATGTGTATAGTTCTCACACAATAGTTCAGGTCATCTCAATCTCTTTTAACACCTTCATAAAATCTTACATATTTTAATTCATATCTGCACTTTGCTGAATGATATAAAAATAAAATTTCTGGTCCAGATTCTGAACACTATAGCAGTCAAACTAGGCAGATAGAAGCAGTTTTACCTTTGCACATACGGTGAGACAATATCGTGCATTTCATTCATTCAGTGAGTTCAACATATATGTATTGGACAGGCACGTTCCTAGATACTGAGGAGATAATGCTAAACAAATAAAAAAATAAACAAATTGATACCATAAAGGACTGAAAGATCATTAAGAGGCAGTGTTACAAGGGAACATGATATATTCAGATTGTGATAAATACTAAAATGAAAATGTAATGGTGTATATTGAAGAAGGCATGACAGCTCATTTAGATAGTAGGACAGGGAAGGAAAGACATATGAAGCGACTGACTGAAGAGGACTGTGTGGACAGCAAGGCCAGGAGGGCCTGAGGCAGCCCCAATCAACTCCTTTCCAGCCCCAAGTGAAGGGAAAAAAAAAAAAAAAAAAAAAAAAAAAAAAAAAACCTGGCGTTTCCCAGAAAGATGCAAAAGATAGATAAGAGTTGGAGCTGGGCATCTTGGAAAAAATAGTAACAATAACAGAACATCTCTATAGCATATGAGAGATGTCAAAGGAAGTCTATAGGATTTTTATGTAGCTTCTCTTCCTACCAGTAATGTTAAGGAGGCTGCTACTGTTACCCTCACTTTACAGATTAGGAAGACAAAGCTCAGAGATGCCACCTGACTTAACCGCCATGACTAACCAATGCAAGTTCTAGAACAGTAGTCAGCAATTGACAGCCTGTGGGTTGATGCTAGCTGGCCACCTGCTTTTGATAATAACATGTTAACACAGCCTGCTCGTTCATTCACGTATCATTGATGGCTACTTTCACACTACAATGGCAAAACTGACTACTTGCAATAGAGACTGTATGACCTGCAAAGCCTAAATTGTTTCCTGTCTGGCTTACTACAGGGGAAAAAAAAATGCCAACAGGTGATCTAAACAGATTTCCTGAGTCCAATTCACCTTCCTGTAGATGACGCTGTATGAACCTCGTTCATGTTTGTTAATCTTGGTCCTTAAGGAAGACTGAGTCCTTGAGGGGGCACCATATTTTAAATACTGCATCCTGGGACTTTCAATGAATAGACATTCATTGTCTTGCCTTGATTTCAACTAAAACAAAAACAAAAAAAACATATGGGACTAATAAAATAAATCATTTATGTATGTATTAACCCAATATTCATTTCATTAATGAAATATTTCATTAAATACAGCTATTCACTTGTATCATTTCCTACTTCATCCAAATTATGTCATCAAGACTGAAAAGGGAGGACCAATCTGTACTGCGACAGTAATAATGACAGATAAAGGTCTTAATTAGTGTTTCATTTCATCATAACTACTGCTTCTTAGTGACATAGTAGAAAGAAAACTGAAATGGGAAATTAAGGAAGGTAACTTAACTCTGTGTCCTAGGAAAAACACTTACCTGAACTCCTGAGCACCCAATTTTTTTTCCTAGGAAATTATTTCAAACACCTAAATATTCCACAAAATACACTTAATAATGAGGATCTTCAAGAGCTCAGCATTAATTATCGTATTCATTCATCAATCCTTATTAGTTGCTCTGCCACCATCTCTTTTTATACAATAAATCTCTCCAAAATGTAAGGCTTAAGACAACCATCACCATGTTCTATTACCTCTCAGAATTCTAGGGGTATGAGTAGGCCCAGCTTGGAGGTTCTTGCTTCTCATGTATTTGCTACCAGACAGTGGATAGAATAGTAGTTATGCCAAAGGTTCCCTTACTCACATGCCTGCTGGTTGGTACTGGCCATTTACTGGGATTCCAGTTGTGGACATCTGCTAGAACATCCAGCCTTGGCCTTTTTATGTAGCCTGGGCTTCCTCACAGCATGGATGCCTGCATTCCAAGAGCTATTCCCAAAGCAAGAAGTGGAAGTGGCCAATTTCTTACAGTCTGGACCTGAAAACTGGCAAAGTGTCCCTTTTCCTGTAACATATCAGAAGGGAAGTCACAGAGCCCAGCACAGGGAGAAGAGTCAATAGGGAAAGCACCAAAGAATGTCAGGGTCTTGTTAAAAAACAAAACCAACTAACCAACCAACAGAAAAAAAACAACAAAACTCTGCAGTCTGGTATCCAACTTCAACTGTAGACATCACTCCCAATTTTTTTTTTTAATTTTTATTTATTTATTTGACAGATAGAGATCACAAGTAGGTAGAGAGGCAGGCAGAGAGAGAGGAGGAAGCAGGCTCCCTGCTGAGCAGAAAGCCTGATGCAGGGCTCGATCCCAGAACCCTGAGATCATGACCTGAGCCGAAGGCAGAGGCTTAACCCACTGAGCCAGCCAGGTGCCCCCATCACTCCCAAATTTAAAATACATTCACTTACTCCCAAGATCCCACTCACTTCCACGATCCCACAAGATTATCATACAGATTATTTGGCTCAGCCTCAAGGGCTAAATCTTTTCATTTCAGTTGGTTCCTCGAAAGTGGTGCCCTCAGTACAGAGCTTTGGTTTCTGGAGTCTTTCAATCTGAAGACTTAGAAACTAAAGAGACAACTTATCTGACCCCATATCCACTCAACTCACAATGGTGAAGCTGTTACAGAATAACATCTACTTATCCTCCTTTAGAACAAGAAGGAAGACGAAGTGCATAAGGACCTCACTTGTCCTCAGCAACTCTGAAATCCCAAAAGACACATTCTCCTAGATACTAGTTCCTAGATCTTATGTGTTCCCTCCATTGGTTTCTCCAAGTGAGAGTCTGCAGACTTATGATGAGGGACATCGGCTTCTCCAGATGTCCTGTATTATTGAGGTGAAAAGCGATGCCAGATGAGGGTTCCAGGTTGTCTTAAGTGTCCTCAATTTTACTTCCAGCTTTTTTCCTGACTGCTGTTCTTGTTAACCTTCAGTGAGTGGCTCTTGATCTACTGCCAGATGCTGAGGTAAGAGTCTTCCTTAGACCCTCTCACCATAAGTTACCTATATCTTATCCTTATAAGAAATTCTTTTATTTTTTCTTCATATTCCTCATAGTGGACCTGTTTTCTTGATAGAAGCCAAATGAATAACCTAATTATCATCCTGACAATACATAATAATATGCATTTCATGTAAAGATATGTAAAAGAGTAACTAGGGGGCATGTACTTCAGATAAGTGACATTTTGTCTGGGTCCTTTAATTAATAGAGATTTTATCACAACACAAGAGAGATGGTAATGACACTCGGTATAGAACAAACAATATTGATTCTACTGATTTGAAAATGAATGGTTTTGAAAAAAAAATCACTCCTATTAATAGTAGCTGGTAACATTTTAATCACATAACTTGGTTACCACTAGGCTTCCTCTATTTCTCCTGTTCATGAACTTCCCCTTCGTCAGGAAAGCTTTGGAATTCATGACACCTCACAGCCCCTCCTTCTGATTTCTTTTCCAGCGGTCTCCTAGGAAAGCTGCTATTTATTCCCAGCCATGGCAAGCTCAGGATGGAGAATCTTAATAACTTCCTTGTTACCCCTGAGTTGGCTCTTTGTGGCCCCACTTGATTACTCTATTTGTAGTACATTCCCAGAACTTCAGGCACGCCCATGAACAAATGCGTGTATCTTTAAAAAGCATTTTCTCAAAGGGAGCATCAATCATTTCTCAAGCCAATTATAGTCTTGCTGTTATGGGAAGAGTTATATCTGAAATTGCAGTCCCTGAGTTTTAGATTCCATTATGTCACAACTAAACTGTTGGACTCTGAGCCATCTCATATAATTTCCATGTACCTCAATTTCCACAACTGTAAAATCATACTTATGATTGTCCTCCTTTATCTATGTTGGATATATTCCAAGACCCCCAGTGGACACCTGAAACCATGGGTAATACCAAACAATTATATATATATATATATATATATATATATATATATATATATATATATAACTTATACATATATAGGGTTTTTCCCCTATATATGAATACCTATGATAAAGTTTAATTTAGAAGTTAGGCACAGTAAGAAATTAACAACAATGATGAATAATAAAATAGATCAAGTACAATGAAATATTGTAATAAAACTTAAATAAATGCACTCTTTCTCTTTCTCAAAATACCTTATTGTACTATACTCACTCTTCTTATAATTGTTATGTGTGATGATAAGATGCCCACATGTGAGGTGAAGGGAGGTGAATGTTGTAGGCATTGTGCCATAGAATTAGGCTACTATGGACCTTCTGATGGTATGTCAGAAACAGGATCATCTACTTCAGACTGCAGTTGACTACAGGTAAGTGAAATCATGACAATCAAAATTGTAAATTAAGGGGGACTATTGTAATGCCATCTTTCAGATGTGTTGTTAGGATTGTCAGTGGTATCGGTTCAATGATAAATACAATTTATCATTTTGTTTCAAGCCAGCTTTTGTTTCCATCCATTAATAATACAAAAATAGGAAGATTTAATAGTCTAGAGATCTAGAATTTCATTCTTTAATCTCAGATTTTATATTTTTTTGCCGTGTTGTTGAAAATTAGATAGAATGTATATAACACAGCTCAAATAGTGTGTGGTACATGGTGGGTGCTTCTCATTGAAGATCCGATAGAAACAATGTGAGGTAGGAGATGCCATTATGATGGTAGAGGTATTTAGTCCAGGGGATCTAGGAATACTAATATCCTGCCTTAATCAGCTACTTCAGCTCTCTGCAGGCCACTGGGGAGAATAAGAAGCAAATAAAAGGCAGGCTAACACTTTACTAAGAGCTGGGTCTTTGTCTCAAGAAACACGTAGATTCACATGGACTCAGATTCCGGGAGACTTGGTCTTGTTTAGTTTAAGACTAGAGTAGCTTTCTCCCCCCATAAACCCAAACTTATATCTTTGAACTCACCATTCACACTGAGGTAAAAAATTTCACTGACCAGAGGTGGAGAAAAATAAATACAGAGAGGGAGACAACATGAGAGAGTGTATTTGTGGCAGTGTATAGATCCAGACTGGTCTATACCTCCTTGTGATGAAAGAAGAAGCCCGAGTCCAGCATTTACTCAGAACAGAGAATGTCTATACGGAAATTAATATCCAACATGGCTGGAACCCTTGTACCCCTACTTCTCTGTCCATGTGGGAAAAAAGTTTCTAAGGAAACTCCATATGTACATGTATTTCAACTCATACCTATTTAAAGCTATATGCTTAGGAAAATGCTAATTCAGAGGTTTTAATTTTAAAACTCTCCCCTCACTGGGACCAAAATTTGTGTATTTACCCATGACTTGCCATTGATATCTCATGAATAGCTACACTGGGGGCAAATATTTATTTATTTATTTATTTATTCATTCATTCATTCATTCATGTATTTTTGCACTGTGGTTGATCTCAGTTCTGACATCGGGTAGCCATATGACCTTGAACATTGCTTCCCTCTGGTACTCAATTTCCACATCCTTAAGCAGAGGAGGAGGGTCAGATAAGTTCTTACGTCCTTCAGATCTCTAACATTCTAGTAGATAACCTAGTTACCTAGGATTTTTTTTTTTAAACTACGTAATGAAAAATTAAAAATGCAAGACTTTTATTCTTCGGGAAATGATTTTGCATCTCACTTTGAAGTTAAAAAATCTCTGCCGCATGAATTTATTTTAACAAACACAAAATCTTCGTGATTTAGCTAAAGCTAAAAATAGAGCCTCTTTGCGAAAAAAGAGTCACGTTGTTTATAAATAGCAAGCCTTCAATCCTGGGGCTTGTTTGGTCAGAAAGAGCAGCTTAGACTAAAAATGCAGAGTCAAAATAAGCCTATTCAACTGTTTTGGCAAGAGTCCAGCTGCACAATTTAGCTCTTGAGTCAGCTAAGAGAATGGTAGGAAGACAAAGAGTTGAGATATCACCTGATATGCTGTGAACAGGATGATATATCTGCTTTACTAACTTTACTAACTACCCATTTTACAGAAGAGGAGTTTGGAGGCTGCGAGGAGTCAACTGTCCTGCCCATAGTCGAAGAGAGAGGCCAGTGGCTGGGATTAGACTCGATTTAAATCCTTCTTTCTGTTTCATTGTCTCCACCTGCTGTCATACTGGGAGAGTCATGAAACTTTCTGCTTCTCCAACCACTTCCATTTTACTCAGTTGATCCTAGGCACACAGGTGGGACTATGAGGAGGGGGAGAACTGAACACAGAAGCTTGTCCAATGATTAATGAATCAATTAGCCAGAATAACAGGTCTGGCAGGGACTACACACAGGGTACTATGAAATGAACATCAGGAGAAAGAGGACACCCTTGGTTTCAGGACACCCATGTTCCGATAAGACATGATCACATCCAGTTAAATGTCACAGATGCATAATGGCCCGAGAAATACACAATACTCATTTTTTAAATATGCACCAAACTAAATAGTACTTATGTCTGGGTAGTGGTACTTTATAACAATTTTAATTCCTTTTTTGCCCTTCTAAACACGTAAGACTTTTACAAATGATGCAAAATATACAATGTCAATTTTCTAAGGACTAATTTATTCAAGCTTCAGACCATAAAGGCATGCCTGATTTGTTTGTTTAATATACTTATTTTGGTGAATTATTTGATAGTTTCTTTTAATAGAATTTATTTTCTTTGGGCAGATTTACATTTACAGAACAAATGAACAGAATATACAAGGAGTTCTTATATACCCCTTACCATTGCTACACTCAGGTTTTCCTATCATTAACATTTTGCAATAGTGTGGTACATTTGTTACAATTGACGAGACAATATGGAAATACTACTATCAATTAAAGTCCATAATCTACATTAAAGTTCGCTCATTGTGATGCACATTCTATAGGTTTTGATAAATACATAGTAACAGATATCTATGATTTCAGTGTCCTATAGAATAGTTTCACTGCCCTAAACATTCCCTGCGTCCCACCTATTTATCCTTCCCACCCTCCTCTCAATCCCTGGCAAACACTAAGTTTTTTAATCATTACAGTTTTTGCCTTTTTCAGAATGTTATATAATGGGAATCATGGTATGGAGCCTATTGTAGTTTGGCTTCTTTGATTTAGCAATAAGCAAGTAAGGTTCCATCATGTCTTTTTGTCTAAGTTTCCAGCATGTCTATAGAAATGCTCTATAGGCCATTTCTTTTTATCTTGAATAATAACCCATTGTCTGGATGTACACCACTTTGTATATTCACCTATCGGAAGGCATCTTGGTTGCTTCCAATGTTTGACAATTATACCTTAGGCTGCTATAAATGTTTGTGTGCAGGTTTTGGCGCACACATAAGTTTTCAGTTAATTTCGGTAAGTACCACACAGCACAAGTACTGAATTGTATAGTAAAAGTATGTTTACTGTATGATAAGTTTTGTAAAAAACTGCCAAACTATCTTCCACAGTGGCTGTGCTATTTTGTATTCCCATCGCCAGTGAATGAGAGCTCTTTTTGTACCATATCTTTGCCAATGTTTTGGATTTTAGCCATTTTAACAGGTGTGTAGTGGTATGCCATTGTTATTTTAATTAGAAATCCCCTGAGGACATACAATGTTGAAAATATTTTCATATGTTTATTTGCCATCTATATGTCTTCTTCAGTGACATGTCCAGATCTTTAGCCTATTTTCGGGGGGAGTTGTCTGTTTTTTAATTTACTGTTGAGTTTTGGGAGTTTTCTGTATGAATATGATTCTTTGTTTAGATAGCACTTCTTTATGAAATATGTATTTCAAAAGTGTGTTCCCAATTCCTAGCTTGTCTTTTCATTCTCTTAACAGTGTCTTTGGCAGAATAGAATTAAAAAAAAAAAGATTTTATTTATTTATTTGACAGAGAGAGAGAGATCAAAAGTAGGCAGAGAGGCAGGCAGGGAGAGAGAGGGAAGCAGGCTCCCTACTGAGCAGGGAGCCTGATACAGGGCTCAACCCCAGGACCCTGAGATCATGATCTGAACCAAAAGCAGAAGCTTGACTCACTGAGCCACCTAGGCACCCCTAGAATTTTTGAAGTCCAACTTTTCTTTTCTTTCATAAATCATGCTTTTGGTGTCATATCTAAAATAACATCTCCAAACTTAAGGTCACCTATGTTTTTTCCTACCTCATCATCTGGGAATTTTATGGTTTCACCAGCTGCATTCAGTTCTATGACAAATTTTTTGTGAAGGATGTAAAGTCTGTATCTAGATCTTTTTCCTTTTTCCTCCTCCTTTCCTCCTCTCCCCTCCCTTCTTCCTCCCCCCTCCTCCTCCTCCTTCATTTTAATATAGATGTCTAGTTGTCCTAGCACCATTTTTCCAAAAGACAATCTCTTCTCTATGGAATTTTCTTCTCTCCTTTGTCAGTGGTCAGTTGACTATACTTGTCTGCATCTATTTTGGGCTCTCTAGCCTGTTCCATTGGTCCATCCATTTTTTGTCAGTATCACACTGTTTAGATTACTGTTGTTTTATAGAAGTCTTGAAACTGGGTAGCGTGTCTTCTGATTTTGTTTTTCTCCTTCAATACTGTGTTGGGTATTCTGCGTCTTTTGTCTCTCCATATAAACTAGAATCAGCTAATCAGTTTGTTGTTATCCACAAAATACGTTACTGGTCTTTTTGTTGGGAATGTGTTGAATCTATAGATCAAGTAGGGAAAACCAGACATCTTGATAATACTGAGTGTTCCTACCCACATACATGGAATATATAAATCATTTATTTAGATCTTCCTTGATATGATTCATTTTCAGACCTGAAGATTAATGTTGCTTCTATAGATTGCATTTTATATTTGCAGTAAGTATACACGTATACATGGTTCTTGTATTAGTAAAAAGCAAAAGTAGAGACACAGCAAGGTAATACATGCTACTAACAGAGAGGTACATAAAAAGCCACAGGGGTGCAATTTCAGACAAGATTAATTCTGTGAAGAGTTGATGGCAGGAACAATAGCTTCACCAAGATGATGACAGATGAGAAGCTCATCAACTAAAGAAGTAATGGAGGACCTTTCTAGACCAAGTGTGTGTGTGTGTGTGTGTGTGTGTGTGTGTGTGTGTGTGTGTGTGTTCAGGAGACTGAAAATAAATAAATTCAATACATTTGTACAATTCAAAGGCATTCTGGAGACATGAAAAATACTTGGGGGCAGGGGTTATTGGACAGAGATAACACTTTCATTGAAAGGATTTGGATAATCTAAAGAGAGGAAAGTTTCCAGCAATGGGAACACAGGGTACATGGGCAGAGTTAATGAAGTGTCAGATTTGTTTAAGGACTGATAAGAAGGCGCCTGGGTGGCTCAGTGGGTTAAGCCGCTGCCTTCGGCTCAGGTCATGATCCCAGGTCCTGGGTTCAAGCCCCACATCGGGCTTTCTGCTCAGCAGGGAGCCTGCTTCCTCCTCTCTCTCTGCCTGCCTCTCTGCCTACTTGTGATTTCTCTCTGTCAAATAAATAAATAAAATCTTTAAAAAAAAAAAGGACTGATAAGAAGATCAATTTACTATTGTCTAGGAGGACAATGGTGGGTAAGGTAAAGAAGTCTGAGAGAACACCTGCTGCTTTTGCAAGTAGTGGCGCCATTTCTGGCACATTTTTGCATTGTTGTTCTTCCAAAAATATCTCAAGAAAGCAGACCCTCAGAGAATTCAATGATTTATTTATTCATCCAAATAACTATGTGAACTACATAACACTCTGGGTACTATTTTAGATGCTGGGACATACAGGTATGGGCCATACGGAAGAAGGCCCTCCCCCAAGGCACATTATTCTGCTTCCCTTGACAGCCATCTGCCTCCAACCACCAGACTGCATACTGTAAATGTTTGTGTCCTGGTTTCAGTGAGAAGTTCAGATTTCCTTCTCTAGTTTACTGATGTAAACATTTCTTTTGACCATACTTCATCCCTATCTACTCCTTCGCCGCTCAGCTTTTAATTCAATATTCTCATTCAAGAACTTCTGAAACATTGTTTTCCATCCTTAGCGCCATGGGATGCCAAACATTGAGGTTCCTGCCCTCCCACTAGAGTAGGGAATTTGAGTCAGGTTGTGACATCTATGTCATACGAATGCCAATGATCACCTTTGGCTTTTCTGCTGGTATTGAAGGTTAAAAATAGTTCCTTTTAAAGAGAGGGTGGGATACATTATCATAAGAGGAGTGGGGCATTCTGTAATTGATCACCTGGGGAAAAGGAGTGTTTTTCCGATTGGAAATGGGAACTGCTGGAAGAGCTGAGGCAGTGTCTGGAGCAGATGTTTTACCACCCTCACCATCACACAGAAGAAATAATCATATAAAGATATAACTACTGTTAGACCTTGCTGTGTCTCAAGAACATGAAGTAATTGCCCCAGGGTTATAGGGTTCTTTATTTGGCAGTTCTGGGTTTCTAACTTAGTTCTATCCTCTATGGTGTCAAGCTTTTTGTCTATTTATCTTACCAACCTGCCTCCCAAAAGTGGTAGGACATCCAGAAGAGAAATTTTAGCTGAGTTTGTAACACAACAATTATAACAGATTTTATTGGTAGCCTGCCCACCTCCTGATGGCTTTCATCTTTGTAGTACCTGCCAACAGTCTTCTGCAGACATCTAGGACTTTCTACCTGTAGCTTTTTATGGACCTCCACTGAAGGCTAGCAGTACTGAGAAGTATGTCCCTGGCTGTGTCTCTCCACCATTGATGAATGGCAACTGTAGGATGAGAAGTCCAATCTCCTCTACCCTGGGCAGGATGACTCAATGGCATGCTCTACACTATGCTCTAAGTCCTCTGGCAAGGCTGAACTCAGCTTGTCCACAGGATAATCTACCAGAGAACATACCTTTTATTTACTTCTGCCCCTGCTCTTCTATCTTCCCCATTCCCCTACTAGTAGTTCCTGGGATCATGTCCCAGCTTCCCAAATAAAACCTTTAACTCAAAGTTTAGTCTCTGGAACCACTTCTGGGTGAACCCAATTTAAAACCATGAGAGACTCTTAACTATAGGAAACAAACTGAGGGTTGCTGGAGGGGAGGTTCATGGGGAATGGGATATTTGGGTGATGGGCATTAAGAAGGACATGTGACATGATGAGCACTGGGTATTATACACAACTGTTAAATTACTGAACACTACATTTGAAACTAATGACATACTATATATTGGCTAATTGAATTTAAATAAAAAAAAAACCACCTTTTGCTTTAGAAATAACAAATACAGAAGAGGTGGGGAAAAAGATATTTGAAATTATAAGAGTATCTGTCTTTTTAGGTGGACTTCTCATATTATATTTTGCTTTTGTTTTTCACTACCTTTCCTTAGGATAAGTGTACTTCTGACAACTTTGAGACTGGTCTCATATGAAAATAAAATATTTTAAAAAATGTTTGAGGCAGCGTTAAGATCAGGAATTAGAGCTAAAAGTTAAAGGTGCTTCCAGTCCATAGCCCTGTGTCACACTGGATTAATAGAACAGTTCCACCAAGGAAAGACCCACATGGCAGGGACCACAGGGATGCTGGACTCCTCACTGTGCTCCTACCATGCTTTTGTTCAAAGCGGGGTTCATCTGGCAGAGATCCAGTGATGTGTTTCTCAATATATCTTTACAGATGATGTTGTCAAGAGAAACTAACATCCCCTAGAATTTGGCCTGTAGATTATATTATCCTTAGTTACACATTTTTAATAGCTTTTCTATTTGTGGTTCTTTGAGAGAAATATTTATTGGAAGGTGAGAGGACACCAATCAATCACTCATGGCAAATCAGTTACCATCTTAACCTAGGTAATTAGTGATAAATAGAAATTCATGGTGACAGTGAGTCTGAAAAATCTGTCTATAAATAACAAGACCCTTGTGTCCAGGTTGAGGTTAAAGATGGAGACTTAACTTTCAAGGACAGCAAATTTTTAAAAAAGCTTTTATTTATTCATTTGAGAGAGAGACAAAGAGAGTACAAGCAGCGGGGGAGGCAAAGGGAGAGCGAGAAGCAGATTCCCTGCTGAGCTGGGAGCCAGACCTTGGGCTTGATCCCAGGACCTGGAGATCATGACCTGAGCCGAAAGCAGACATTTAACCATCTGAACCACCCAAGCCCCTATCAAGGACAGGAACTTGAAAAGAACTCCCTGAACTTAGTCAGCCTAATGGAGGAAAGTGGTGATAATACTAAGACTTGCTCCCATGAGAGAGTGAGAGAAACAGCATAAGTCCTTCTCATTTCAGAATCAATTCAGTACTTGTGGGGTAAGGGGGCCAGGACAGGGAGAGAATCTATGGGATGATCAATAAGCAATAGTGGCGTGAGGTGACATGAGTTGGGCAATACAGAGGCATTGGTGTCAATTGTCTCTGATAATTCTCAGCATCTACTCTAGAAGTTAATCTGATTAAAGCCACAGAATATGAGTGTTAAACCTTCTCAGAAAGGAATCTGAACTCTGACTTTGAGCCACCAGGAGATATTTCCTAATCTCTCTACACCTGAAGTTCCTAGGCTATAAAATGGGGCTTTTAGTAGGTGACACATCTGTTATAGGAACTAAAATGAGATATCAGACAACCTGATTAAAAATGGACCAAAACCATAATAAAACTTCACCAAAGGGAAGAAAAAAATTGTGTCTGTGCTTATAAACATAACACACACACACACACACACACACACACACACACACACACACATAACTATATAACTTATATGTAAATGTATATGTAAATGCATATGTAACATATATGACATATATAACTATATATAACATATTATATATTATATATATATAAGCATATAAAAAGATCTCCCCCATTCTCTATCATCAGAGAAATACAAATTAAAACAACAGTGATGTACCACTATACATCCATTAGAATGGCTCAAATCCAGAGCCTGACAATGTCAAATGCTGATGAGGATCTGAAGCAACAAGAACTCTCAAACACTTTGGTGAGAATATAAAAGGGTATAGATATTTTTAAAGATACTTTGGCTGTTTCCTAAAAAACTAGACAGTATCTTAGTTTTACAGGAAGCTAATAAACCATCACTCTCCTTTGTAAGTACTCAAAGAAGTTGTAAACTTATGTCACACAAAAACCTGCACACAGATGTTAATAGAACTTTATTCATCATCACCAAAACTTGGAAGCAACCAAGATGCCCTTCAGTAGGTGAATGGATAAGCTGTGCCACATCCAGAGAGTGGAATGTTATTTAGAAATAAAAAGAAGTGAGCTTTCAAGTCATGAAAAGACATGGAGGAAACTTAAGTGCATATTACCAAGCAAAAGAAGCCAATCTGAGAACTCTGCACACTGTATGATTCCAATTTTATGACAGTTTGGAACAGACAAAACTATGGAGACAGAAAAAGATCACTAGTTGCCAGCAGTGAGAGTGGAGAGACGAATAGGCAGAGCACAGAGGATTTGTAAGGCAGTGAAAATATTCTGCATGATGTTATAATGATGGGTACATGTCATTAAGCTTTTGTCAAAAAACCCCTAGAACGTGCGCCACAAAGAGTGGACCCTGATTGACACTAGGGATGCTAAGTGATTATGAAGCGTCCGTGTCCGTTCATCCTTGGTGATGACTGTACCACACTGGCGAGAGTTGTTGAGAAAGGGGGAGGCTCTGCACATGCGGAGACAGAGGTATATGAGAAATCTCTACATCTCAATTCTAAAAACAATGAAATAAAAAAAATTTTAAAAATGAGATGTATATCAAATTCATGGAACATTGTAGACAATAAATAACATTTCCCTCTTCATCATACACAATAACCATTCTAGTAGAAGAAAATAAAATATTTTTTAATAAGTTGATTAAAAGACTCAATTTTCTGGCTTCCACATAGAATATTCTAAGTCAACGATTTCAAAAAGCCTGGAATGGGAAGGCAGTCATTGTTTCGCTCAGAATTTATTAATGCGTACAGTTAACTACGTTAGACAAAACATTCTGCTCCCATAGTGCTCGTCATTGTAGATAGGGCTTATTCTGGCATAAAGGCAGAAGGCTTGGTTCAGGGAAATATGTCTCATTCAAAAAAAAATGAATAACTTGATAAAGGACATTTTGGCAACAGGGACCAAATTTGCCTTTAGTGCTACAGATTTATAAGAGGGAAGTTTCAAGAGGAAGAAACCTGTAGTTTGCCGATGGAGGTGGTGGAGATGCTTGAAGAAGGGCTTGATATCCTACTGGAACACCTCCGTGCTCAGGGAGGGGATCATCTCATCCCTCTGCAGACTTGGCTAGGCATTTCCTGGGCATTTCCCAGATGAAGGCATCAGTGACATTCCCTTTCCCTAGCCACCTCTTTTGAGTCTTGTGTCAACATCAGGTAGCTGGTAAAATTCCTCATTATGTTCCCTAATTTCAATAAGAATGAATCCAGTCCAATTCCTTAGAGCATCTGAATTCATTGCATTCTGGGAGAAATTAGGAGAAGTCAATCTCTCTATAGTTATTGCTCTGAAAATGAAGCATGCAGCTAGAAGCACTTTTTTTTTTCTTGGCAGAAAATAATTTTATGAATACAACTCACAGCCTAAATTGCTGAAAGAATGAGGATCTATAATGAGTTTTCCAATGCAATTGTTGTTACTGAGAATATAGGTTCCCCCCCTCAAAAAAAAGTAATTACAAAAATAATTATATTGAGAAATGAAGTTGCCTGTTGCAGGTAAGGTGGTTCCTCTTTCACTGAATCTCAATCACTTGATTTGCTCTTCCGCTGGAAAGAGTAAAAAAAAAAAAAAAAAGTAAAAGAAAAGCTGTTCTATAGTACTGTGCACATTCCCTATAGGAAAAGGCCTTCAGGAAGGTTCTCAATTGAAGTTCATTGAAAGTTTAATTGAAGTTATTAAATGATTGCTTTTAGCAAAAGGAAGACTGAGTAGCAGTGAGTATAGAAATTTTTTTTCTCTGACTGTTCCTGGTTTTACCATGTTTGCTCCCAGACTCTTCGTAAAGGAGTATAGAGATATTACGTTGATAATAAGGGGTAGATTTTTGTTTGATGCTTGCTTTAATGAAAGATAGACAGAGAATATTAGCTAGCCAAAGTTATTGAACTTTATAAAAGTATCTATGTGTGTGTGTATGTATTGTGTGTGTGTGTGTGTGTGTGAGCTACTATGCAAAATAACACATTTTATTTTTTTCAAACTGAGGCAAAGAAAGATATCATCTTTACACTGACATTGATAGAAGAAAGCTAAGTTTTCTTCTTCCACAAATCATTCTTTTGACTGGGAAATATGTTTTAACTTTGATTCTTAAACTGCCAGAGCATATTCCACTATTGTAGCATGCTAAACATTTACAGTTACAGAGTTACTGAACATCTATTTGTGTATGAATAATGCAAGGTACCTTTGCAGAAATGCTCATGAATGGTTAATGAACAAGAAAATATCAGCGTTAGGTAAATCTGAAAGATGGAAAGGGGGCTCATCTGTGCACTCACAGGCTGGTATCCAGTAATAAATCAGACATCCATGTCACAAAAAAGGTCTGGTCCAACTGTGAGGCTATCCTCTCTGCTCATACTTCTGAGTCTGCATGGTAAGCCAGAAGGCACAGAACTAAAAATGAATGCTTGTATATTTTCTTTAAAGCAGGATTAGAAATTTATTATGGAGATAATTTGAAAGAAAGTATTTTAGGACAAGGACTGAAAACCAGGTGCTTAATTTCTTTGAAAAAGTCACTTTAAAAAAAAATCCCATTAATCTTAAATTTATCTTCTGCCTGGCAGACTGTATGTACCCAAAAGTTGAATTTAGAGTTAAAAATTAGGGACACATTCCTTTTTAAATTATTTTCCCCGTCCTCTTCCACTACAATTAGAAAGTGGCTAAGCTGATTATAAACCCAGGTGTCTATAGTTTTCCACTGAGCCCCTTGACTCTTGGGATTATAAATGTTCTTACTCCTGACTTTACAAAGCTTTCCCACATCCATTATGTAATTTTATATTTACAGTAACATTTTGAAGTGCATATCAACAGCACTATTTTATAGATTAAATATGTGAAGGTCAGATAGGCTTGCTTAACCATTAATTGGTAAAGCTGAATTTAAAACCAGTATCTCCAGTTTTAATTATATAACTTCTCAGTTGTGTTTTTCTTGTGAGTATTTGGCTTAACAAGGATGAAATATATTATGTATAAATTTCCTAATATTTAGAAGATATAGAATAGATGTTTTCTTTATTTTTTGGGTTGTTTTTATTTTTGTTTTCTTGTCACAATGCAGTATGAAGTTCTGGTTCATAAAAAGTTACACATGCATCCCAGAATAATCTAGAAAATATCCTAATTAAGAACATAAACCCTGTTAAATAGGTGATGGGGATGAAGTAGTACACTTGTCATGATAAGTACTGGGTGATGTACGGAGTGTTGAATTACTATATTGTACACCTGCAACTAACATAACACTATATGTTATCCAACTGGAATTAAAATAAAAACATAAAAGAAAAAAAAAGAAAATGCAATGAAAAAAATCTATAAACCCTCTTTAAGGGCTGCTATTTTAATTGCTTTGTCAGAGAACTGGAGAATGTATTAATTCCAACTCTAAGACAGTGCCCACCTAACTTGAGTAAAAGTCAGTAAAACCACAGAATCAAGTGAGACAGCCAGCAAATTGACCATGATCCCAGCTTTGATATGCAGCAGGGGATGGGATCAAGAGATGCAGACATTTGAGGTGATACAGAAACAAATGGTTTATGGGTAATGAGAGAGAGTATACATCAGCACTAAGCCCTGGGAGTACTCGTTTTGTAACCGAAACCACAGGGCTTATTCTTCTGTAACACCCTCACAGAAGACATTTTGAAGAAAGCAATCTCCAAATTTTTGTAGAAAGCATGTTCACATGGAACGATTGCCACAGCTTTATTATTTCCAGAAAGTGTGAAATAGTGAATAAAACAAAAATAGTGAATCATAATTGTGATAGATTGCAAAACTGGCCACAAAATCTCCCTGTGCCTGAATGTTCTCTGCTTTGCTTTGTAATCGAGTGGAGTGTATTTCTCCATCCCTTGAAATTGAGTTGGCCATGTGACTTGCTTTGGTCAATGGGGCATAAGCAAAATGTCTCAGGGAGAAGCTTAAAAGCACTAGTGCTTTGGGGCTTGCCCACTTGCTGTTCTTGGAATCCTGAAATTGCCATAGGAAAGAGCCCAAGCTACCCTTCTGGAGCAGAAGGAACCATATGGAGGAGAACCAAGACATCCCTGCTTCCAGCCAACCAGCTGCCAGAAATACCAGTGAAACCATCTTAGCTGCAGACAGCAGCTTGTCTCACAGTTAACCACCAATGCATTAGACGGTCCAGCAGAAATCAGACCAGAAGAAATGTTTCTTCAGCCCACAGTACTGTAAGATCAATAAAATGTGGTTCTACACCTCTAATTTTGGGGTGGTTGATATGCATCATTGGGTGACACACACTGAAAGTACGATCCATGAAGACTGAGCCAACAAAGCAAAATTTCCTCATTCTTTTAAAAAAGAGAGAAATTTCAGACAAAATGAGAAAATATCATGTTTGAATCGAATACTCAGTAGCAACTGTGTCCTGTAGATCTACTCCTGTGGTGGGGTAATGCTGTGTGAAATGTCAGGAAGCACTGAACACAAACCCACACTTGTAGAGTGGATGGACCCTCTGACTTTGCTGAGTTTCACTTATCAATAACATGGAATTAAAACCTTTTTCCTTATGATATCAATTACTCTGTACATCATCTGCCATACTGAAAGGGTCCAATAAAATGATAGCTGTCTTAGTTTTGATGATCATAATAATGCAAAAAGGAATGCTGCATCTCCATCCAGAGCATCCTCCCATGAGGTGTTTGGTTTGAAGGTCACCTTATTATTATTATTGTGCCAGTAAGATGTCATAAGTGTGGACTGTATTTAATGTTTCTAAACATGAAGCAGTAAGAAAAAGACTAATAAATTACATAAAATACAAAAACCTAATTTTTTCATTAAAAAATTAACAAAAATAATGAGTAGGGGAAAAGAAAAAAACTTGGAACAATTATTTACCAGGCATATGAACTTTATAAAGAATTCCTGGAATCAGTGAGAAAAGCAAAATAAGTTACCTAATAGAAAAAAGGCCCAAATCATGAAAATCTATTTTGCTAAAAAATGAACACATCAGCCAAAAAAATAGAGCAAAGATGATCAACCTCATTAGTAATGTGAGAAAAAACTAGCTAAAAATTGAAACAAGATACAATTTTACACCTCCTAAATTGGCAAACAATTTAAAAGCCTGACAATTGGAAGGTTTGGTAGAGATGGGAAGCCATACAATCTCCCAGACACAAAAGCATAAATTGGTATGTTTGAGTTGGATACCAGTTTAGCATTACACTGTAAAACTATAAGATGCAAACATAAAATGAACCAGCCATTTTGTTCAGAAATAAACTTTGTTTGGTGTGTCAGGAGAGATATGCACAAGAATATTTCCATTTATATTGCTTAAAATAAACTCAAAAATCTATTAATTTTAAAATGGAGCAAAAGTGGCGGGACAGAAAATGGAATACTATATAGTAAGAAAAAGGATTCATTGCATCTCTATACCTCAACATAGACAGACATGAGGAGTGAAAAAGTCAAGCTATAGAGTATAATTGAGGATGGCATTTAATTAATATTCAAAACAATGTAACAATGTAAAACTCGACATCATGCACAATACATTCTGCCAACATGGTAGAGAATGACACTCACATTGAGCCTAGGGGTTTTGCCTTTCTGAGAAGGAAATTTTTATTTCCCAATCTATATAACTTTGATATACTATGATATTCTCCTTCATAAAGATTCCATATTTATGAAATATTGGAACACCAACTTTTTTTAAAATTTTTTAATTTTTTTTATTTCTTTTTAGCGTAACAGTATTCATTGTTTTTGCACCGCACCCAGTGCTCCATGCAATCTGTGCCCTCTCTAATACCCACCACCTGGTTCCCCCAACCTCCCACCCCCTGCCCCTTCAAAGCCCTCAGATTGTTTTTCAGAGTCCATAGTCTCTCATGGTTCACCTCCCCTTCCAATTTCCCTCAACTCCCTTCTCCTCTCCATCTCCCCTTGTCCTCCATGTTATTTGTTATGCTCCACAAATAAGTGAAACCATATGATAATTGACTCTCTCTGCTTGACTTATTTCACTCAGCATAATCTCTTCCAGTCCCATCCATGTTGCTACAAAAGTTGGGTATTCATCCTTTCTGATGGAGGCATAATACTCCATAGTGTATATGGACCACATCTTCCTTATCCATTCGTCCATTGAAGGGCATTTTGGTTCTTTCCACAGTTTGACAACCGTGCCCATTGCTGCTATAAACATTGGGGTACAGATGGCCCTTCTTTTCACTACATCTGTATCTTTGGGGTAAATACCCAGTAGCACAATGGCAGGGTCATAGGGAAGCTCTATTTTTAATTTCTTGAGGAATCTCCACACTGTTTTCCAAAGTGGCTGCACCAACCTGCATTCCCACCAACAGCGTAAGAGGGTTCCCCTTTCTCCACATCCTCTCCAACACATGTTGTTTCCTGTCTTGCTAATTTTGGCCATTCTAACTGGTGTAAGATGGTATCTAAATGTGGTTTTAATTTGAATCTCCCTGATGGCTAGTGATGGTGAACATTTTTTCATGTGTCTGATAGCCATTTGTATGTCTTCATTGGAGAAGTGTCTGTTCATATCTTCTGCCCATTTTTTGACATGATTATCTGTTTTGTGTGTGTTGAGTTTGAGGAGTTCTTTATAGATCCTGGATATCAACCTTTTGTCTGTACTGTCACTTGCAAATATCTTCTCCCATTCCGTGGGTTGCCTCTTTGTTTTGTTGACTATTTCCTTTGCTGTGCAGAAGTTTTTGATCTTGATGAAGTCCCAAAAATTCATCTTCACTTTTGTTTCCTTTGCCTTTGGAGACATATCTTGAAAGAAGTTGCTGTGGCTGATATCGAAGAGGTTACTGCCTGTGTTCTCCCCTAGGATTCTGATGGATTCCTGTCTCACGTTGAGGTCTTTTATCCATTTCGAGTCTATCTTTGTGTACGGTGTAAGAGAATGGTTGAGTTTTATTCTTATACAGATAGCTGTCCAGTTTTCCCAGCACCATTTATTGAAGAGACTGTCTTTTTTCCACTGTATATTTTTTCCTGTTTTGTCGAAGATTATTTGACCATAGAGTTGAGGGTCCATATCTGGGCTCTCTACTCTGTTCCACTGGTCTATATGTCTGTTTTTATGCCAGTACCATGCTGTCTTGGTGATCACAGCTTTGTAGTAAAGCTTGAAATCAGGTAACGTGATGCCCCCAGTTTTATTTTTGTTTTTCAACATTTCCTTAACCATTCGGGGTCTCTTCTGATTCCATACAAATTTCTGGGTTATTTGCTCCAGCTCTTTGAAAAATACCGGTGGAATTTTGATTGGAATAGCATTAAAAGTATAGATTGCTCTAGGCAGTATAGACATTTTATCAATGTTTATTCTTCTGATCCAAGAGCATGGAATGGTCTTCCATCTTTTTGTGTCTTCTTCAATTTTTTTCCTGAGTGTTCTGTAGTTCCTCGAGTTTAGTTCCTTTACCTCTTTGGTTAGGTTTATTCCCAGGTATCTTATGGTTCTTGGTGCTATAGTAAATGAAATCGATTCTCTAATTTCCCTTTCTATATTTTCATTGTTAGTGTATAAGAAAGCCACTGATTTCTATTCATTGACTTTGTATCCTGCCACGTTACTGAATTGCTGTATGAGTTCTAGTAGTTTGGGGGTGGAGTCTTTTGGATTTTCCATATAAAGAATCATGTCATCTGCGAAGAGAGAGAGGTTGACTTCTTCATTGCCAATTTGGATACCTTTTATTTCTCTTTGTTGTCTGATTGCTGTTGTAGGACTTCTAATACTATGTTGAACAAGAGTGGTGAGAGTGGGCATCCTTGTCGTGTTCTTGATCTCAATGGGAAGGCTGTCAGCTTTTTCCCATTGAGGATGATATTTGCTGTGGGTTTTTCATAGATAGATTTTATGAAGTTCAGGAATGTTTCCTCTATCCCTATACTTTGAAGTGTTTTAATCAGGAATGGATGCTGGATTTTGTCAAATGCTTTTTCTGCATCAATTGAGAGGACCATGTGTTTCTTCTCTCTTCTCTTATTAATTTGTTCTATCACGCTGATTGATTTGCGAATGTTGAACCATCCTTGTAGCCCAGGGATGAATCACACCTGGTCATGAACACCGACTTTTTTTTAACATGAACTTGAAAGGTACATACCCGTCGTATCAGATTCATTCTAGTCATTACCCCGGGGTGGGGGAAAGAGACTCTGTTTGCAAGGAACAGGGAAAGCATTCTGCAGTGTCGTATAAATGTAAAGCCCTGGTGTTCAGCCCTGCCTCTTCTCATCCATACACCTTCTCTAGGTGGTTTTGTCTACATCAGCACCTTAAATACCATATCTATAATGGTGGATTCCAAGCTATATCCTCCACCTAGTGCATCCCTGGATTTCTAGCCTTTATATTGGACTGCTTATCTATCCAGGTCTCCTTGGATAGATTGATTGATATCCTCTTTCTTTCTTTCTTTCTTATTTTATTTTTAAGTAATCTCTACACCCAATGTGAGGCTTGAACTTACAACCCCAAGATCAGATCAAGAGTCTCATGCTCCCCTGACTAAGCCAGCCAGGCACCCCTTCCCTTGGATTTCTAATGGTCAGAGCAATTTTAACATACCCAAAGGGGAACACGTGACTGTTTCCCCACAAAGGGCTCAATAACCAGTCTTTCCATTTTGTGGCAGGCACTTCCATCTGGTCATTGCCATTTGCATATCCAGGAGTTATATATATTTTTAGTTTGTTCCCCTCTCTGTGCTCTTACCTGGCACATTCCATCAACAATCCTGCTAATGTTACTCCCAAAGCATACCCCAAATGCATCCACTTCTCAGTCTCTGATCTTACCACTGTCAATAAACCAAGTCACCACCATCTCTCGCCTAGACCAGTGCAGTAGCTCCCTGTTCACTCTCTCTGCCTCCAGTATTGCTCATCTGCAGGCCATTCTTCTGAAGGAAACCCAAGTGACTATTTACTCATTTATTTATTTATTTTTCTTATTAACATATAATACATTATTTGTTTCAGGGGCACAGGTCTGTGATTCATCAGTCTTACACAATTCACAGTGCTCACTACAGCACATACACTTCCCAAAGTCAATCAACCAGCCACCCCATTCCTCCCAGTCCTCTCAGTTTATTTCCTGAGGTTAAGATTCTCTTAAGATTTGTCTCCTTCTCTGGTTTCATCCCATTTCATTTTTTTGTCTCTTCCCCCATGATCCTTTGCCTTGTTCTTAAATTCCACATATCAGTGAGATTGTATAATAATTTTCATTCTCCAATTGACTTATTTTGCTTACATAATACACTCTAGTTCTATCCACACCATTGCAAGTGACAAGATTTCATTATTTTTGATGGCTGCATATTATTCCATTATATATATATATATATATATATATATATATATATATATATATATATATAACTTCTTCTTTATCCATGTTTCTGCCAATGGACATCTAGGCTTTTTCTATAGTTTGGATATTGTGGACATTGCTGCTATAAACATTGGGATGCATGCATCCCTTCAGATCACTACATTTGTATCTTTGTGACAAATACTCAGTAGTGTAATTCCTGGGTCATAGGGTAGCTCTATTTTCAACGTTTTGAGGAACCTCCAATCTGTTTTCCAGAGTGGCTGCACCATCTTGCATTCCTACCAACAGTGTAAACCATATGAGTCACTTCATGATGAAAAGTCTTCAATGACATTTAATGTGTAGAACATGTCACCCCCAAATATTGAGATACTTGGACATCAGGTTCATTTTGAGCTAAGGCACTTGAATAACAACAAGTACTATAAGGGTGTTCTGACACTGCCTGTCTTCCTCCTAAAAGCAGGAAGTAAACCCCCATATGAAAGAGGTCTTCCTAATACTAGGAGTAAGTAACATTTTTATCACTGAGAGTCAGTAGCAGAGAGAAATCTGAAAAAAACTAACATTCCTAGCCATTTCTCCATCTACTAGCTACCCTTGCCTAAGTGACTTTGCCTTGTCCCATTTTCACAGTTTATTACCCTTTGTCCAGTTTGGTGTATAAATGTTCAACTCAAAGTGCTTCTTTGAGCTTTTATGTCCTTATAAGGGCTTCCATGCCATCCAAAACTCACATTAATAAATTTCTATATTTTTCTCTTTTTAATCTGTTTTATGTCAGCATAATTTTCAAGCCCAAACAAAAACCCTAAGAGTGTAAGTCAAATTTAGCCTCCCCTACCAGATCACATTGGGTGATAACTAGGCTAAGGAATAAGAGCCAGCTGAAAATAGGTAATTTTTTAAAACTTATTTTCAGTACTTTGTCACTGCTGAAACTTCAACCCCCAATAGGGAGCTTGTGCTCCAAAGCAGTGGGGAGATAAAGATTCCTGGTCTGCCATGTTATCAACTTGATAACACCATCTCCAGGAATAGGGGTTGGTCTCAACCAGTAGAGGGTCAGACAGAAATAGATTCCACTGTAGTCCCAGGAGCACTCTGTTATCCAAGATATATATATATATATATATATATATATATATATATATATATATATACACACATATTTGATGTTTTCATATTCTTGTGATTATAAACCAGGGACATTTTTTATTATTTATTCTGGATAAAGTCTATCAATATTTTAGTGAGATTTACCTCTTACAAAAACTGAGATCTTAATTTCTATGCTGTTCTAGAGCATGAATTTTATTTTAATTTACCAAAATAATTTGTACATTTTCCTACATCAGTTAACATTATTTTAATATTATACATCATTCATTGGAGGAATGTACCATAGTTGGCAGGATCACTTTTTTTTTTTTTTTATCAATTTGAAATATTCAATTACTTATTGCAAAAAGTAAAATATACCCTTAGTAATACATTTTTGCATACACAGCTTACAGTTTTCTTAGAATGAAGCCCTAGATATATATGTGGTAGGTCAAAAAGTGTGTTCATTTGTCCTACCTTGGGTATGTCTTGCCGAAATGCATTGCTGAAAGGTTAAATCAACTTAAACTCCTCCCAGATGTTTGCAGTTGTGTCCATTTTCTCTCAATTTGGCTCAACTGGAGAATTATAAATTTAAAAAGTGCTAATTTAAAAAGTGACCCTTATTTTAATTTGCATTTAAAAATTAATAGTATAGTTAAGCCTCTCTTATTAACATTAGCAAGATATTCTTGTCTTCTAAGTAATGTTTTCAGGAATCCAGACTATATTTCCTGCTGTCTCTAGGGCTTTCCACCATGTTATACCATAAGTCAGTCAAGCTCTTTGTCCCCAGAAGCAATCTTTAATCTCCTTTGTTCCAACCCTGTACTTTTTCTTCCTCTGAGTCCCTTCCTTGGTTAATGACATACAAACATTAGCCTAGTCAACCAAACTCTATTGTGTCTTTATTTTATGCCAAGCAGGCAACAAATCTTGATCATCTCACCCTGAAACATCTCTCACACCTACCTCTCCTGGAACCATCCTCACTAATGCCAGTTTAAAGGAGTCACTACTGATCAATACTCAGAGACATTTTCAGTAGCTTCTTAAGAGGAATCACAGGCTCAGGCTCACTCTGGCAAATTTTTTTCTCATGCTTCTTCCAGAAGGATTGTTTCAAAGTGCAAATGCACTCAGGATGGTTCCCTGTTCCCCTTTTCTTTGTGCTCCAATGGAACCTTATCTGTGCATTTGTGACACTGACTTTTCAATGGGTTTAAGATGCCTACCACTAGTTTATGTGACAATGTTTTAGCTAACACATGGATGGATACTATTTCACTACTTATGTATATTTATTTTAATACAATAGAAATAACATAATTTGTCCAATGAATGATACAATGTAGTGTTCACAGATGTCTTATGATCAACTTGATGTAAACATTTTACAAGCAAATAATAATAAGATTGATGAACATGTACAAAAATATCTCCAGACTGGAATGTTGGTGACTTTGGTTTGGCACAGTCTCATATTAGGGCCATGCTCAGAGCTGCATCCCTTGCTAGGCAATGATCCCCAAGGCACAATAACTCCCTTCTTGCTCTCTATCTTGGGCATACTCATAGTGATTTCTGTATTGCACAAAGATCAACTCTGGAAGGAGAAAAATACTCAACTGCTGACCAGGTTCTCATCCCTGGTATTTCTGTGAGTCAAGATTTTTTGGTTGCGAATGGCAGGATGGAAACACGATTCAAACTGCTTTAAATGCAAAGGAAATTTTTGCTGCACTTCTCCCTTTATATGGACTTGGGCTTTTAAGAAACTTTTTTATTTGTTTGTTTTGGTTTTGTTCTCATGCGGGTTCTGTTAGCATTATGTATATGATAATTGTGCAGCTCCAGGCTTATGTTATTGTTACAATGAACAATCAGAAAAGAAACCACCTGTTTTAGTAGCTGTCAGCACAGAGGTAGGATGGTCCATTTGAAATTGGATCCAGACATCTCCACGTTGACCATTTATTGAATACTTATTCTGTTGTTTCTTCACTCAACACATACTTACTGAGCTCCTACTATGTATCAGTCACTCCATCACAAAGACTTAAATATATCTTGGGATACAGAGAATAATATAAGAGCATCACATTATAGAGTTGGAAATAACACATACGGAGGAGCCCAAGCTGTGTCACAGATGCATGAATGAGGGCATTTTCTCAATCTCAGGAGGCAGGCAGAGCAGAAGGGCATGTCTGATGGAGTTCCCTAATGGAGGAACTTTAGAAATTGGCCAGTCTTTGTCATCTGGTGGGGATGGTCTTTGCACTCACTGCTGCTACTACTGTTTTTTTTACACTCGGGGGTGGTCTCCACAGACAACATCTCTTTGGAGAAGTCATGTGTCTGCCTAGAAGGTCTGCTGGTCATTACACTCATGTAAAATAGTATTTGGAACTTTAAAAAAATTTTTTTTCCAAATGTTTCTCTAATGTATGTGAATTTGTTTTACACTATATTCATTATTTATTTTCTGTTAATGAATCGTTTGATTATTTCCCTTGGTGAGCAGAATTTTTCAGCAGTTGAAGATCTGAATAATGCAGAGATAACTAATTATGTTTTTTTTTTTTTCAGCATGCACATTTCTGATGCAGAAAGATTCTTACCGAGGGAACATAAAAACCAAACATTTTAAATTGCCATTGTTTAGAAAATGTGATGGGAAAATGCTCTCGATTAGTTTGAAAATTAATGACTAGGCTGAAGTGGGGAGGAAAAAAAGACATGATCTCTCTGTTAAACCAGCAGAAAATTGTGACAAGTCAGCAGATCAGGCCTCTGGGATTTGTTACCCCACCATTTAGTGGATTAACTGGGAATCTGAGCCTTTCCTTTCTCTGACCCGTCTTTTCATTTTCTAAAATAATGCCCTTTCAGTGCTGGTAATCAAGAAATCTATGAATCCATGAAATTTCAAAATAAAAATAGACAAATTGATTCTCATTAGAATAAATAATTTATGTACTTTTTGATCTCTAATCCTAAGGCACATGATCAAATCAACCAAGGAACGCCCTCCAACCCCAAAACATATGCATAAAATTCATTTATGTAATATTATAACAGAGAATAAAAATGAGGATTAGAAAAGGAAACCTAATGATATCAATTCTTGGAATACTACATGAATTTTCTTTTATACTTACATAAATGGTTCTACATTTTATGATTTCCTATTTGGACAAGGCATTAATATCCAGGACTAATGTCCAATGGCCATGATGGCTGGTGACACCAGCATCTGTTCTGCTGAGCCCCAATTTGTACCATTCTAATGGTGACATATTTTTAACATCACCTTTGCTTATATTCACTGGGAAATCTACATGGCCTCCTTGCTAACCTCAATAATTAAGGGTAGACAGATATTTCAATCTTTATCTGTCAGTTATTATGGAAATGGTCCAGCTTTCAGATTGGACAGGCTAGACACTACTTGGAATGATTCCTACTTTCTTTGTAGTATCCAATAGTTGTTGGCCCCCCTTGAAATAGATTGTGATAGTTCTGTTTAAATGAACAAAATGTAAGTGTAGATTGTCTACTTCTTAACAAGATTTCTTCCAGAAAAAAAAGAATTTCCTTTTCAGACAGGCTGTAGACAGACTAGGAAAGGGGCCCACCAAGGTGGAGGAAAGCCACAGGTTCTGTGGTTAGATCAAGCTAGGAACAGGAAGAGCCAATGACTGGCTCAATGCACAGGTGTTATAGGTAGATTTCTATAGAAATCAGGGGTAAAAAAAGACCTTTTCTTAAGCCCAAAGATTTAGCAAGAGAAAAACAGTAGGGATCCTAACTAGACGAACTTAAGAGAAAGATCTTAGTAGAAAGGTATAAAAAAAGAACAACACCAGGGGAAAAACGGGTGGGGGGAGCACCCAGGTGGCTCATTTGGTGAAATGTCTGACCTTTGATTTTGGCTCAGGTCATAATCTCAGGATCTTGAAACTGAGCCCCACTATGGGCTCAGTGCTGAGTCTGGAGCCTGCTTGGGATTCTCTCTCTCCTTCCCCATCTACTCCTCTCTCCCATTCTCTAAAGGAGGAAAAGAAAGAACCCTGGGATAACCACTCTCAAGTCAGGTTGTGGTCAGAATTTCCAGGAAGTCTTGATAAACATAGGTTTTCTAGTCACATCCCAATATACAGAATCAGAATCTCTGGGGATAGGGACTCTATCTCTGTATTCTATAATGCACCCAGCTCATTCAGTCACCCATCAATTGTGTCTGATAGTGGTTAGGGTATACTGTACAGAACAATATCTATGCATATTATTCTGTATGGACTTTCAGCTGCATGATTTTATATATATGACTTAATATATATATATGAAAAAATTTAAAATACAGGAAACAATATTTTTTATTTATTTATTTATTTTCAGCATAACAGAATTCATTGTTTTTGCACCACACCCAGTGCTCCATGCAATACGTGCCCCCCTTAATACTCACCACCTGGCTCCCCCAACCTCCCACCCACCCCCTTCAAAACCCTCAGCATGAGCATTAGGGGTGAGTGTCTAGGGGCAGAGGGAGAGGGAGAGAGAATCTTAAGCAGATGCCCAACTGAACATGGAGCCAATCTCATGACCCTGAGATCATGACCTGAGCTGAAATCAAGAGTCAGCTGCTTAACCAACTGAGCCATCCAGACGCCCCTAAATTTGATTGTTTGAATAGAAGGATATAATGGATGGGATTTAAGAACTTGTGTATGGTACCTTTTTTCATACTTCTGGTAAAAGTACACACTTGGAGACATTTAGGTTTGAATCTCTAATTTCAGGAGCTGTATGAACATGGCAAATCACAAAAACGCTCTACAATATACTCTTCTTTGTTAGATCAAAAATAGCATTGCATAGCTCTTAGTTATTATGAGGATTAAATATAAACAATGTGGACACATTTCTAGGTAGAATTCCTCACCTATATGTTGGGGGGGGTAGGCAGAAGAGATAGTAATTACAACCAGAATTATCACAAATTATATGATTTTTTTAAAGATTTTTATTTATTTATTTGACAGAGAGAGATCACAAGTAGGCAGAGAAGCAGGCAGAGAGAGAGGAAGGGAAGTAGGGTCCCTGCTGAGCAGAGAGCCCTATGCGGGGCTTGATCCCAGGACCCTGAGATCACGACTGGGGCAGAAGACAGAGGCCTTAACCCACTGAGCCACCCAGGTGTCCGACAAATTATATGATCTTTTAAAAAACATTTGCCTTCAGTTCTTAAGGAATTGATGTATTTATCTTCAGCTCACTGGATATCCCTCATTTCCCCTTTCCTTGTACACTTGTTTTGGCTATGGACAAATTCACTAAGTAGTGTAAATCGTTTGTATGTTATAGACAAATTCGTTAAGTAGTAAGGAATCAGTACAAGCATTCAATCCTAAAATCATGCATCCAAAAATGTGTTGAAGCTTCTGTCTGGAAACCCTCATGACCAAACAGCTGATTATGGTCATTCTTAGAAAGTTCCAGTGAAAAGGAAGCTAGAAAAGGTTCTAGATCAGTAATTGACTCTTCTGTAGGGCTGGCAGTGTCAGAGTGAATCTAGGGAACAGTCCAAATTGCTAGGTTGACAAAGAAGTGAGTTTTGGCATTCTATCTGCTGGCTGTGACATTTTAGAAGATTTTTTTTTTCTTCCATGTTGATACTCACACACAGGTCTTGTTTTGTAATCCCAAATCCTTCTAGACTTGGAGGGAAAGAAAGTTATGAAAACTAACACAGACTGTAGTTAAACTCAGATACAGAATCAGTACCGCCCAGGTAGGCTTGAAGTACTGGAAAAGAAAGGTTCCAATTCCCTTTCTCCCACTTGTTAGCCAGTTGTCTTTGGGCAGTGATAACTTCTGGATAACTTAGTTTCCTCATTCATTAAATGGGAATCATTGTACCCTCCCAATAGCATCATGGCCAAGATTATAAGCAAGCTTATGTGGATTCCAGCCAAAAGATTTAAAACCACTGTAGGAGACATGAAACCAATGTTCAGCTGAGAGAAATAGTTCCAAATAGGACTCTTACCTAGAGCCAAATAGGACTCTTACCTAGTATTTAATACCTCCTTTTCCCTGGTTTTCATTTCCTCACTCTTATTGTATCTGTTAATCCATCATATGGTCAAATATAAAGCCTGCAGAAAAAAAAAAAAACACCGCAAAATAATTATGCAATTTGATCAGTAGTTATAAGGCGAGCTCCCATGTAACCATGCTCCCATTACCCAGTAGACACTGGCCAGCCTCCCAAAGCCCCCAATTCCCTTCTTCAACATCATCTTCCTCTCCTCAGAAGTACACATCATTCTAATGTCCATGATAATCACTTTCTGCTTATCTTTATAGTTTTACTACCTTTATGCATCCCTAAAAATAGTTTTATTTTTTAACAAGCCTGTTTTCTAACTTTATATAAGTGAAATAGCACCCTATATATTTCTTTTTTCTCTATCTTCTTGTTAGAAAAGTTTATTTATTTGAGAGAGAGAGAGTATGGGTGTGGAGAGAGGAGCAGAAGGAGATGGAATCTCTTTACAGACTCCCCACTAACTGTGGAGCTCCGAGGCAGGCCAGCAACTCATGACCCTGAGATCATGACCTGAGCCAAAATCAAGAGTTGGACACTTTATTGACTGAGCCTCCACAGCTCCCATTTTTCTCTATTGTGCCTTTATTTTTCAAAATTATGTTTGTGAGATTCATGTTATTTGGACATTCCTTTTTTTTTTAAGATTTTATTTATTTGACAGAGATCACAAGTGGGCAGAGAGGCAAGTAGAGAGAGAGAGAGAGAGAGGAGGAAGCAGACTCCCTGCGGAGCAGAGAGCCTGATGTGGGACTCGATCCCAGGACCCTGAGATCATGACCTGAGCTGCAGGCAGAGGCTTAACCCACTGAGCCACCCAGGTGCCCTGGACATTCCTTTTTGTTTGTTATATAGCATTGTATTGAATAAATGAACTCCAGGTCATATATACATTCCACTGCAGACATTCATTTTGTTTCCAGCCTCAATCTGTTATAAACCATGTCGATGTAGACATTCTTGTATAGATTTGCTGGTGCTCAGGTGTCTTTGGGTCCCCACTAAAGTAGATACTGAGATAAGGATGTGGCATGGGGACTTTATTGGGGAAGTCTACTGTCTCTGGGAAGGGGAAGTGAGGGAGGAGATAGAGTAGGTGAGGGAAGGAGGACACTCTGTGCACTGCACCAGCCATAGATGAGGACGCTCTCACAGCTCAGGGACTGCAAAAATGTCAGAGAAAAGTGTCTCAGAGCTCTGTTAGTCCACCAAGTTTCCATTTTTCTTTGAGTGGGTCTTGGTAAGTCATTGATTTCTTATCAAACTTTCATTGGCTTTAAGAAGTTTATGAAATATTTATTCAGCCTTATTAGTTGTGTTTGTGGTAGGTCATATAAGGAACAAGAAATCCCTCTTTTGTATTTCAACTTGCTTCATAACAGTATCTCCCCCACCCACTACTGTGCTTTTATTCAGGGGTAGGTGGAGGTGCATATATATGTACACACACACACACACACACACACACACACATAATGAAATCATTATCATAGTGTTCCGTTTTTTCTTTTCATCCTTAAAGTAGAATCATCTGTGGATGTGTGTTACTTATATTGAACATGAAAAGTTTTGTGGGTTACCTTGTTAACCCAGATAAGGTCAGTATGACTACTCGTCTCTGTGTGAGCATTCTTCACTGAGCATACAGTAATTTAAGAGGCTTAAAAATGTATATTTTATCATATATTTCTGATTTGTTTTCTACTTCAGTGTAGCCATGGTGAATAGAAACAATATTTTTGAAAGGAAAATCTTCAATAAAATTATGACATAAATGGTAAAATGTTACTTTTGTAAAAAATAATAAATAAAATAAACTAAAATGTTACATTTTCAGGATGTTAGTAGGTACGCCAAAAGAACACACTAGTCTAGTTAGAAGATTGGGCCTTCTCAAGTTTTAGCAAATCTCACTTTAGCCATTCAAAGTATTAAGAATTGCACAATGATCATTATTAGTCTCAGGAACCAGTGACTTGGACAATGCTTCCTCAGGCAATAGCACTGCTATGACCACTTCCTAATCCAAGTGTTTCATGTTCCAGGACATCTGAATGCAAAAAATGGTACACTCTAGAATAAGTCAGTTGGTGATAAGATCTTGCCAAAATACAGCTTTCTTGTATTTTGCATTATTATTTGTAGAGAAACTGATAGCCAGAACTTTGGAATTCAACCATTTTTTTTTTTAATTCCAAACTGACTACCAGTATTCCCTAATGATCTTCTCTCTTCCTTAGTTGCAAAAATGTACGTTATGCTATGCTACAAGGAGAGATATGGCATACATGTTCCATATATCACATGTGAATTCACTTGCTCTGGTCACAAGCCCTTAGAGCTACTCACTTGTGGCCTTTGGAGGGATCACTGAGTGGAATTAAAGTTTAGGGTTTTTTATAGAACGAGCTTACCAACCAGAGTTTGACAGCTTGATTCATGCTCCCAGAGAGCAGCCTGGGACGTGTCATACTACAATAGGGAGACCCTGAGGTCATGGAAAAAGCACTGTGTGGCGTTCAGACTGGGTTCAAATTTGAACTGGCTATATCCTAGATGAGTGACCTTGACAACATGTACCTAGGTTCCAAGCATTCCAGTGTATCTGTTGGAGATGTGGTATCAACTGTTCAGTTGACGGGGTCTGTCTACTGGAGTGACATCTTTGCAAACTGTCAACACATGGAAATAAATCCAAATACTAGGGATTTGTTTCTTGCCTCTTTCTAGGGATGAGCTTATTCTCATCTCATTCTTACCCTTCATGCAGCCTGGAGGGAGACAGTGGTGTCACCTCATAGCCATTTTTCACCTTTCACAGAGCAGCCCAGGAAAGTAACACTGTCTAAGCTGTCATCACCTCTCACCTGGACCACAGCAAAACATTCTACCTGGGCTTCCCTGGCCCACACTGTTCCCAACAGTGCATTCTCCAGGGAGCCATCACGGAGATTTTCTGAAATGTTTTAAAATGAAGTCATGTTACTCCTCTGCTTAAAACACCCCAAGTCTGGCCAGCACACAACCACTGGAAACCTGAAGCCCTGCTGTGTTCACAGGTCTCTGCAAACCCTCACCACCACCTGCTTTTCTAACCTCACTTCCTGCCACTCCCTCCACCTCCAAGTTCCAGGCTTGTTCGTCTTTCCATTTCTCACATAAAGCAGGTTATTTTCTAACTTACCTCATGACCTTTGCACATTCCATTCCCCCTTCTAGGCATGCACTTCCCTGGGTTCTTCACAAGGAATGCTCCTCTTCACCCTCCCAGTTTCATGTCAATCTCCAGAAAAACCATCCTCACTTGCCCTGTGTACTCTTTCCCCAGCATCTCTCACTTTGTTGACATTGCCCTAGTTACTTCCCTGGCAAACCAATCGCAGTCTCAAAGTATCTCTAAAGCTCAGGCTTACCGTCTTGCTTTCTGTTTCCTCCCATCCTAATGGAAGTTCCAATGGAAAGCTCATTTGCCACAGTCAGTGCTGGGTCATGGATTTCTTGAAGGGTGCCTGGCACATTATAGGCTCTCGATAAACATTTGGGAATGCAAGGGCCTTTGGAATCCAATTCAGACTACCTCTTCTTTATCACAAACCACCTCCTGCTTTACATTCCAACACCACCAACAGAGTCTATCACTTTGCCTTTCAACATCTGTGTTTTCCTCAAGAAAAGAATGCTTCTCTGTTGCCTAATCTTGCATACTCTTCTTTAGTGATGGGCTCCGTCAGCACCTTCTCCGGGAAACCTCTGTGAATCTCCTTAAATTCTGTTTGCTTGACCTCCTTAAAAGCTCCTTCTGTGACTGAGTGACCCACAGCATATCTTTACTATTTGCTTACCAAGTGCTTCCAGATTATTTGTGTTTTGTTTGGTCTTGATTCCATCCTTCCATTCTCTGACAAAGGCCAGAGGTTTTGTTGTTGTTGTTGTTTTTAATTTTTTTTAATGTTTTGTTTTTTTGAGAATGCGACATGCATGCATGTGTATGGAGTGGAAAGGGCCAGAGGGAGATGGAAAGGATTTTAAGCAGACTCCTAGCTGAGTGTGGAGGTTGACACAGGACTTAATCTCACGACCCTGAGATCATAACCTGTGCAGAAATCAAGAGTTGGATGTTTAACCAACTGAGCCACCCAGGTGCTCCTCCGGAGATCAACATTGTATCCACATACTCACAATATCTAGTACCATGCTAAATACATAGTAGGTGCCAAAAGAAATGTGTACTGAATGAAGAGCTGAATGAAAGGATGTCCAATTAGTCACATAAATCAGCTTGAAATAAATCAAATAATTAAACATATGAAGTAACAGAAGAAAAGACAATTAACACATCTCTTCAGGCATTTCTCTGAGCATCCACCCTCCTGAGTTGTATTATTTGAGGGTCTGTGCTTATTCTAGGGACAATTAACGATGAAGAATATAGTGTTTACAATGTTCTATGAGTGCTACATCCTTTCCTTCATCTTCCTTAAGAGAGCCCAAGAGTTAGAGCTATAGATAAGTTATAAATGAGTTTAGATTACATAAACAAGCCAGAGTCCATTGTCCAAGATCAAACAACCATGGAAATGACAAAAGTAGAATTAAACCCAAGATTTTAGGTATATCACATATATGGGCATGGCTATTGGGTCCCCTTCCCCAGACTGGAAGGGGACTCATGGTGTCTTTAATACACATACTCTGAGTTGAGGCTTAAATCTTTAACCTGCTGGATTGGTGGCCAAAGCTACATTTATTTATACAAATTAAAAAAAAAAAATAACTCCAAAGAATCTAATATTAGTACGAATATCTCTGCCAAAGTTATAGAAGATGTAACACAATTTTCAAATAATAAAAATAGGAATGCCTGATGAAAACCAGAAGAGTTTATTTAAGGCTAAACTAAAATTATTCAAATCATAGCTGATGCTTGAGAGGACTTCACAGAATAGACCTCAGTGAGTCTCTCTCTCTCTCTCTCTTTTTTTTTTTTCCCCTTAATTTGTTCAGGTACCAGAACATATGGGATTTAAGATGTTTTCTTCAGAACACTATCAAACATAAAACATAAAATAACTATTTGTCAATCACATGTAGACAAGTAATAGCATATTCCAATTACTTAAGAAGACATTAATGTGTGTGCATGCGTGCATGTGTCTCTTGCTAGAAAAAATGTAAGTCCTTTATTTTGACCATAAATCGATCTTTCACTAGAGCCCTCTTTCTTAAAGATTTTTATTTATTTATTTCACAGAGAGAGAGAGAGACACACAGCGAGAGAAGGAACACAAGCAGGGGGAACGGGAGAGGGAGAAGCAGGCTTCCCGCCGAGTAGGGAGCCCGATGCGGGGCTCGATCCCAGGACTCTGGGATCATGACCTGAGCCAAAAGCAGGCGCTTAACGACTGAGCCCCCCAAGCGCCCCTAGAGCCCTCTTTCTAATATCAGCTAGCCTGGGTGGGGGGGTGTGCTATCTAAATCAAGGATAATCTGACAATCTTTCACTGAAGCAGTGATATAAGTGCCTGTGTAGGTAATGCTCAGTCTCGCATTCCCTATCTCCCACTTCACACCACGCCTCTCCTTTCCAAGATGCCCTGTGGGTGTAGGAAGGAGCTCACGGCATCCTCACAGAAACTGTGTATTGAAAGAAGTTCTCAGGTCCACACAGCACATCCTCTGGATGCTTGGAGATCCACTCTGGCAATGGCTGCATCAGTGTCTCCTGTGGATTAGTGTCCCCTGTGCTGCCTTGTCCCTGACCACCTTTAGAGTGTCCTCACAAGTCCATGATCCTAAAGATCCCCTTCTAAGGGTCCCATTAGTCTAATTCCTTGCTCTTAGAAACATCAGGTCTGAGGTCTCCTGAAGACCATGGGGAAATAAGGATGTTGCTACCCGCTCACTGCCCAACTACCTCACACTGATGTTGCCGCCATAGACATGCACCATCACACTGCATCAGCCAGCAGGTCTGGAAGCAGGTCTTCCAGGAGCTT
This sequence comes from Lutra lutra, assembly GCF_902655055.1. Taxonomy (NCBI): domain Eukaryota; kingdom Metazoa; phylum Chordata; class Mammalia; order Carnivora; family Mustelidae; genus Lutra; species Lutra lutra. The sequence goes on along the minus strand of NC_062279.1, from coordinate 148,813,641 downwards.
ATAGCCCATCAGTCCATTTGTTGGAATTTGGAAGTTTTCGATTACTACCTAGGTGCCTTATCAATGGTGGAGAGGAGAAAAACAGACTCTAGAACCTGGTTCACTTCTTTTCCCAATTCTTTTCCTTTTTCCTCTTTATAGGAGAAGAAAAATAAACTCAATTTTTAAAATTATGTGCATTAGCATTTTTTCTATGGTTGAGAAAGTCTATGACTATTCTATTTTTCAGTGACAAACTTTATTTTATCTCATTAAATTGTAAATTTTTACTGCATTACAATTTGAAAAACATTGATCTACTCCAGCAACATCATTTAAAGATGAGATCAAAAGAGACTATATGACTTTCCTAAAATCCCAATTCTGCTTCTGACCAAACTGTTATTCTTAACAATTCTAAAAGGGGGTACTAAATTTTCATCCCCTAAATTCAGAGTACATGGTCATATATATAAATAGTGAGAAATAAGTGATTAAGTAAATAATAGATATAATTTCTAAGACTGGCTTAGGTCTCTGAGAGTCTCTACTTTATGACTTTGGGTAACTGAGTTATACAGAACTTGAGATGTCAAGCCCACGAGCAAAAATGCATCCTATTATTTACTCAGTAGCCCACCCATTTAGGCATTTACCCATTCATTCATTCATTCATTCATGAAAATGTGTTGATAACCTACTTACTGTATTTTACTGATAAATGTTCCGATTGTTAAAGTACAATTTTGTACAACAAGCTTTCTTAATGCAAAGGGAACTAGGAGACAGGCATTGTATGTTTGCAAGGGTCATCATGGAGGGTTCTCTGAGATCATGGAGACCTTAGCTGGCACCAAAAAAAGGGTCCTATAGAAGGTGGCATTTGAAATTAATCTGAAAGTAAAGTTTTACTAAACACTGGAAGCCATACTGGCAATAGCACGAGCTTAGGCATGGACACATAGAAAGATTTGTCACTTTGTACAGAAAAAAGTTCCTTATTCCTTAGTTGGAGTTTCTGTAATAGCTAATATCAGTGGGTTGCTTTACGTAGCAACTTACTATTTAAAACAAATAAATGGCATATAGTGAAAATGGAAAGAAGTGGGAACAAAAAGTGGATTACGTGATAGAAGTCATGAGTTCAAGTATTTGTTATACAATTAACTAGTTATAATACTGTGTCAATTAGTCTCCTTTCCATATTTCCCCCAGATAAACAGGTTTATTTATTTTAGAGCTAGAGAGTGCACACAAACGTAAGGGAGAGGTTGGAGGAGAGGGAAAGAGATCATCTCCAGCAGGCTCTCATCTGAGCTCAGAGCCTTACTTGGAGATTGAGCTAATGACCCTGAGATTGCAACTGGAGCCAAACCCACTGAGCCACCCGGGTGCCCCAGTAAATAAGTTTCAAATTATAAGCAATTATAACAATAACAAGAATTACTAAAACATGTCACTGGCATGTGTTTTTAAACTAATTAATCCTTACAACAATACTATCACGCAGGGACACCTGAGTGGCTCAGTTGGTTAAGCATCTATCTTTGGCTCAGGTCATGATCCAAGGGTCCTGGGATTGAGTCTTGCATCGAGCTCTTTGCTCAGCGGGGAGTCTGCTTCTTCCCCTGCCTGCCACTCCCCCTGCTTGTGCACTTACTCTCTCTTTCCATGACAAGTAAATGAATAAAATCTTAAAAAAATAATAAAAATTAAAAAAAAAACAATGACACTATCATGTAGATACTCTTATTTTTTCCCATTTTAGGGATAATCAAAGTGTCATTTTTAAAATCTATGAAATATAGAGGTGTGAGGGCTGCTAGTAAGGAATGCTGTTTCATGGACTGCTCACACTTCTAAGAAATCTGCTTCACTAACTGTGGAAATCTACCTTGCCCGTTCAATAGAATCACCTAGAAAGCTTTTCTAATTACTAAAGCATGACCACCACCCAGATAAATTCAATCAGGATATACAGTTGGATAGTCCCAGTTTACAAGTGTCCTCAGAGTAGTCTAGTGTGCAGCCTAATGAGTGCAGTCCTGATCTCAATCTGTTCATCCACCTCCCCAGACAGTTCTGAGTCATGTTGAAAATTTTTCTCGTGACCCAAAGGTTATAAATGAATAAAGAGGATGCATGGTAGAGGCAGAGGTGATGATGGCTGAGGAGACTAGGAGAAAACATTGTGCAGAGACCACAGCCAGGCTTCAGGTTTGGCAGTGAAAGCAATTTGACTTGTTCTTGATAATTTAAGCGAGCAATGTGAACCAGCATTGCAAGTTCAGGAGAGATTTCTTTTCCTATTTACCACAAGTGAAATTTAAGTCATTGGAATCACGGCTTCACTAAGAGTAGTTAAACAAGAGGGGCACCAGTTTGGCTCAGTTGGTTAAGCATTCGACTCTTGGTCAGGACATGGCCAGACCATGACCATGGGAGGTCATGATCTTGGGGCTACAAGATCAAAGCCGTAGTGGGCTCCATGCTCCACTCAATATCTGCTTGAGGTTCTTTCCCTCTCCCTCCTCCCCTGCTTCTCATGCTTGCTCTCTCTCTTTAAAATAAATAAACAAACAAATAAAATCTTGTTAAAAAAAATAAGTTGAACAAGACCCCTGATCACAACAGGAAGCTCCACCACATTTAGCTATAGGCATGGTGCTTGGAAGAGTTGGGGGGTGGGGAAGTAACAGAGTCCTACAAAATAAAGCAACATGAGGTAAGCTCTGTGTGGGAACTTCATTCACATTACTTTATTAAAATCATGGAGAAGAGATTAAACAGAAACGAAAATGGAGAGAAACTCGCTGTTGGAACTTAGTTGTAAAGTTGCTAAACACACAGATTAGGAGAGTAGAAATAATGCAAATGTGGCAAAAAAGGTTAAGATGTAAAAAATGTCATGATTAGTCATTCCATCTAACAGGAAACATCAAAGGGGTCTTCTATCTAAGAAATGAATGGCCTTACGAATGGGGAAAAGTTGGTATCTGCATTGGAAACACAAAATCTAAGAAGATTAGTATCTTGCTTCGCTTCTCCATAGTTACTTCTATTTCGTCTCGCCTTGCTTTGGGGTACTTTGACTCTGAGAATGGAAGGATCAGACACACAATGGGGTTTTAATGGAACATGCAGTTTACCTGTTTACATAGATCCTCTTGTTTATTGTTCGTAGTAACGTTGTGAGATAAGCATTATTGGACCCTTCGACAGGTGAGAAACATGTCCAAGGCACTGAAGATGGCATTTCTCAAGATCACACAGAGGGTGGAGAGTTGAGATTTGGGCATAAACAGGTTTCAAAGCCTGAACGGATTCCATTCCAGAAATCCAAATGCTTTGGAACTCGGCTGGAAGAGGAGTTAGAATTTCAGCCCTTGTACCTTACTGCTACGTCCTAGTGCATTTGCCACACCTATTATCACACATACCACTTCTGTGAGCCTGGATTTCCTCAGGAAGGAAGTTAGGAAAACAATAAGAGCTCCCAAGGTTGCAGAGGTAATTGCATGGGGTCAAGTCTGTGAAGTCACTGTTTTCCAACATTTTGTTATGAGATCGTCAAACATACGGCAAAGCTGAAAGAACTTTACAGTAAATACCCACACAGCTATGGAGTGAAAGTCTATGTTTAGCGTGTTGCTACAGTTGGTGTACTGCATATCTGTCTATCTATTCATCACTTTATTCACCAGTCCACCTTATTTTTTCGATGCATTTACAAATAATTTGCAGACATCAGTAAACTTCTTTATGTATCTGATGTTGGTTTTCAGTTGCCAAAAACTTTATAAGAGCATGGATCATCACTATTAAAATTATGCTTCTTATTGTAATAGTTTCCTCCCATTACTTCTATCATCTGCCTATTTCCAATTTTGATAGTATTTGTCAAATATGCTTTGTTATTTGACAGCACTTCCTAACAGTTAAAAAAAAAAAAAAAGCTTTAGTTCATTCTGCTTCCTCTTGGCCTGCTCAGGGACCGTCTCTCTCTCTCAAGGACATACCTATTTTTGTTGTTAGCTCTCCCAATCCAGTTTGCCTCCTTCACGCCAGTTACTTTTTCAATATCTGACCATTTCTTCAAACATATTGAGAATAGTATGTGCCCCACATAAAAGTTTATTAAAACATTCCTATAAAGCATGGGGTAGAAAATGAAGAGAAGCAAGCATTAACCATGCACTGTGTCAGTTTTCTTTTTATATTTTATTCTATAATATATAAGTACAAAATGCATTTATATATATCTTACATATGATATGTAATGTAATATTCATAATCATTTATTATTCATTTACATGTTACAGAATATATAATTATATCCACTTATATATTCTATCCATACTATAAAATATGATTATTGTTCATGATAGTTGTATATTATAGAATACATATAATATATTATGTGGATAATAAATACAAATTATCTCTTTACCATTAATTTATATGTAAATACATATATTTATGTGAATGGCCCATAAAACCGGAGCATACTTCTATTTCAGTAAAATGCTGAAAAATTAGAAAAAATTAAAAACGAAAGAAGGAGCTAAGAGAATTGCCGTATCTTGAACAGAGCAGAACAGAACAGACTAATGCTCTGGATTCATTGAAAAAATGTGAACTATTTATGTCAGGAAGACTGCAGAAGCTATTGGACTTTAAGGGTGTAATTGGCATGAAGTGAGAGTTTCGCTGCAGTTACAAGAGAGAGTAATCACTGACTTCCATCATCATCCACATGCTACATGATATTATCATCTCACCGAGGATGAGAAAGCAGACGTCATTCTCTCCAAATACAGATATTTTAGTTTCTATGAAGTTGCTAAAGAATAAAGTGAACAGTCACGAATTCTAGAGAAGTGCTCTGATTCACACATTGACATCTGGCCCTGTTCCATGCAGTTTTCACAAAATGTACAGCAAATTCCCCAAAGCTTTCTTAGTGTTGGCAGCAGCACCAGGAGCCAAGCACGAAGCAAAATATTAACAATTCACACAAAGAGAGGGTCACACCATGTGAGTTTCAGAACAAAGTGCCTCTATTTCCCCAGAGTTTATGCCGATGACAGAGCCTCTTGCACAGCTCATTACCAATGTTCTGATGGCTTCTCCCAGAAGGATGTATTGACTTTTGTTGGCATTGAAAAGATGCTCAAAGATCAAAATAATAAAATCAAGTGACAACAGTCTCTGTAGGAATGGGATGCTTCTGCTTAAAACTGCCTGAACTGGTTGCATCGAGAAGAGGTATTTCCTTTGGAGAACCCTATGTGAGGGTTGCCTTTTGCTGGGGGTGTCACAGCATCTGAGACAGAGGAGGTGTTGGTACAACATATGCCATATCTCAAGGATGGCTACATCTCTCCAAATGAAGGCTGGCAGTGCAGGAAAACTCAGAGACACCCTCTGGAAGATACCTGCTCCAACATTGTGAACATCAAATCCATCTAGCTCTTCAAGTCATAAAGTACCTCTTCTCAGCAGAGAGAAGAAATAAGAAACCCTGACAGCCTTTGAGATCCCTGATGCCCTAGGAAAATCTGGTTGCTTTCTCTAAAGTGATTAATTAGAAATTAAGTGCCAGAATGGGCACTTGCTATCAATTCAGAATCCTAGGCTTATTTTGAGTACTTGATGTATGTCTGTCAATTTATGTACATCATCTCTAGTCTTCTAGTAGCATGCACATTAAATATTATTGCACCTGTTTACAGACTAGGAGGCTGAGGTATCACAAGGTAAATTAAATAATCTTGTTCGAGGTCCCATGACAGAACCATGACTTCATGGCACTACTGAAGAGTGTCTGTTGTATGGAAACTCAGATATATCAAATTCTAAAGTTTATGCTTCTACCAATATTCCATGCCATTGGTTTCATAGAATGTTTATTAATTACTAGATATTTTTTATGTCCTAGCAATGTAGGTTACACAGGAGATGTATTTTAGAACGTTCTCAAAGTTTAACATGCATACAGACCAGCTGGGGATCTTGTTAAATGCAAACTTTGATTCAGCTAGACTACAGTGGAGACTGGCAAGTGCCCTAAGTGGATCCTGTCAATCAGAGGAGCACACTTGAAGTATCAGAGTTTACAGCATAGAATCTTAAAAAAAAAAAAAAAAAAGAAAAAAAGAAAGAAAAAAAAAGTTTTTTTAGAGAGAAAGGGAGAACATGAGAGCAAGTGAAGAGGGGATGTGGGCAGAGGGGAGGGGAAAGAGAGAATCTTCAGAGGGCCTATGCTCAGCACTGGGCTCCATCTCATGACCCTGAGATAATGACCTAAGCCAAAATTAAGAGTCTGAAGCTTAAGGGACTGACCACCCAGGCACCCCTAGAGCATGCAATCTAAGGAACTAAGACCTTAAGCCCTTTCAACATAGCACTTATGAGTATTTGTTTAAGGTAGCACTCAGTAGATGGGGGTTCTTCTCAGGATCAGTGTTCCTGGGGTCATGATCAATGGTAGTTTCTACATGGGTTATCTTCACATTGGGAAACTTTAATTTCCTTTTATTCAACTCGTCAACAGAGACTCATTGGCTGTGTACAAAAATATTCAGAGCCAACACTTGTTGGCTGCTCTATAATTTAAAAAATGTCTTTGTATGTGTGATCTTATTCAACTCTCAGGAAAAGTAAACAAAGTAGGCATTGTTACAGACAAAATGTTAAGGTGATAATATTAAGATTCATAGAGATGAGGTGACATGTAGCTGACTTGTGTCACAGATTTTATTAGCATATTCAGTTTTTCTGAACCCTGGTAACATACTGAGACATAATTTGCAAGACCTTGATGGCAGGTGAATTAGTTTGCTTAGAGCTTCACCCACAACTGGGGTGGCTTAAATGATAGAAATTTATTTACATCTCTGAGTTCTGGAGGTTAGAAATCTGAGACCAAGGTGTTGGTAGGATTGATTCTTTCTGAGGGTTGTGAGGGAGAAATTGAGCTATTCCTCTCTTCTAGCTTCTAGCTTCTGGTTTGCTAACAATCTTTAGTGTTTCTTGGCTTATGGAGTCATCTCCTTGATCTTTGCCTTCATTTGCAAAAGATATTCTTCTTATGTAGGTGTCTATGTCCACATTTCCCCTTTTTATAAAGACACCAATCATTTTGGACTAGGGGCTCACCCTACTCCGAGATGACCTCTCTTAATTTAGCTAAATACATCTTGAATAACTCCACTTCTGAATAAAGGCACATTCTGAGGAACTGGAGGTTAGGACTTCAAAGTAAGAATGTGGGAGTAGTGGGTCACAATTCAATCCATAATCATTGGTATCAACTGGTTCCTATTTGGGGATTGCTTATGATCTACTTGAGCAGACAACTATGCACATATCCAAATCATTATTCATAAAAGACAGGAAATGACAATGTTCCAGCGAGTCTTAAAAACTCCTGAGGTAAAGAAGATAATGTTCTCATGGGTCGACCAATATAGCTTTTGTAAATTGGCCACCAAGTTTATCCTTGGGGTAAAAGACAAAGACAAGATATGTAAGACGGAGAAATGAAGAACATTCCATGTGTCAAGAATAGTGCTTGCCTAAGAGAGAGGGAAAGTCAATCCCTGAAAGATGTTCTGAGAACAGAAAGTAGAGGGTTTTCTTCTAAGCTATAAATGGGCAGAATAAGATTAGAATTAAGTAGTATATTTGTTTCTGGAGATTAAAATAAAACAACTCCAAGGTCTGGTCTTAATCTGTAAAATGGGGATGCTAACTCCTATACCACTGGAGTTGTTTTTGTTTTTTTTGTTTTTTCATTCTTTGTTTTTTAAACTTTAGAGCAGTGTTTGTTGAAGCATCTGTGTTAGTATCTTAACAGATGCCTGTGGTATGCTGATAAAAATTAAAAAGAAGCCACTGTCTGAAGCAGAAGAGAACAGTTATCAATATTTCATGCTAGAATCAAGGTGATTTTCCACTGAGAAATATAGCTAATCTTCTGTTGGATTACAACAAACCCAGTCCCTGTTTATAGGCTTGAGGATTTAAGAGAGCAGGTTGCCAATTTTTAATTGACAGACAATTCTGAGACTCTGTCAAGAGCATTTATTTAAACTTTTCTGGATAGTCTCAGAACTCACAATCCTGTGTGTGAAAACAATTCATTCTCAGTTCAGAGAATGGCATCTTTGGGGAGTTGTCTTTGAAAGGATGTAGTCACCAACATCCACAAAGAAAGAAGTGTTCACACCCTGAACAGAGATTATCTCACAAGATAAATCGCCATGCCCAGATTCGGACAGAAATGCATTTTGACAAGGTCAGAGACAGTCTTCTGATTCTTCAGACCTCAGTTCCCTGGGACACACAAAGTTTCTTGTCTGAGCCGAAGAGCTGAGGGACTGGTGGAGAGAGAACTCATTAATTTGTCAATACCCATCCCTCCAGTCTCAGCTTTTATAGACTATCTTAAGTAAAAGACAAGCTTCTCTTCAGCTCCTTATTCCATTCACACAGTGATTTAAGAATGAACCTTTTTATTTTCAGCTAATACCATCTTCTTTATCTAAGATTTACGGGTCCCATAAATCTGCTCATTATTTACTCCTCCCATGTATAATCAATTATTCCCAAGCCCGAACTATTCTGTAATCAAATTGGTTTGTAGATCGATCAACACTTTGGATGCATTATGCTTGCCTACATTTTCACAATTGGGTTCAAGTTCTCCTCAACTGAAAGTTTTCTGTGACTTCTCTTCCTTCTTCCCATTACACCTACCTCACCCTAATTTAGAATGGCCAAAGTTTTACACTTTCCACCTCTGCTTGTGCCAGGCCAGTGTCAAATGTCACCAAAAGATCAAAGCATTCTTTCCTACCAAGCTTGGATAGGTGGCCACAGGATTTCACTTTTTCATTAACATAATTCTCCAGCTTTGTCCCACCCATCCATCTCCCCCCAAAAAAGCAGAAAGATTTTGAGGTGACAGAAATATACAAGTAAAGGGATGGTGAGGTTGAAAGTCAAGGTAGGGCATTCAGTGTGGATACGGCTTTGCAGAACATGAGGGAAATATACCAGCAGAGTGAGCAGATAAGTCAGATTCATGAGAAACATATAAAGGTTAAATTGAGTGACAGGAATTAGACACTGAGATACAGAAGTCATATTCACTAATAATTTTATCTACTCATTACTGACCAGATGGTATACCAGGAATTTCATATATATACTTTTACTTATCCTACCCAGCAGCTTGATAGGCAGCTATTACCCCCTCCCCAACTTTTGCAGATGAGAAGCCTGTTGACCACTTAATTGACCTTGCCCAATCATTAAGAAGTGAATAAAATTCTGTGTTCTTCCCATTCTGCCTTGCGGGAAGGTGGAGACTCTCAAGAGTTGATACACATCCACCTAGCTTCCTGTAACCACTCGCTAACCCTCTTGCTAACATTTTGAGAATTTTATTTTGCTCATGTTCTACTGAATTGTTTAAAGAAACCTTTAGCTAAACTGAATAAAATAAAGTCCTTGAATGAAGGAAGGCAAGGAGAGTGATATTCTGTAATAGACTTCTATTTATGCAAACTGGAAATTTTCTAAACTACACAAGTTATTTTATTGCCGGTCAAATCTCAGGATTAAAAGACACCATTTGTACAGAATAGAATTTCCCACTCATTTATAGGCACGTCTACACAAGCCCTGTCTGATCAATCTTCTACAATTTAATTAAAACTCCTTCCTATAGGTTTTCAAGAATTGTAGGATTCATTATTCTACCCAGTATAGAAGAGAGGTTTGCCATAAAATTTGTCCTTTACTCATCTTCTTGAACATCAGTTTCCAAGAGAAGATTCCAACTTCAAAAAAGAACCTAGATGTCCATCTACAGACGAATGGATAAAGAAGATGTGGTATATATACACAATGGAATACTATGCAGCCATCAAAAGAAATGAAATCTTGCCATTTGCGACGACGTGGATGGAACTAGAGGGTATCATGCTTAGCGAAATAAGTCAATCGGAGAAAGACAACTATCATATGATCTCCCTGATATGAGGGAGAGGAGATGCAACATGGGGGGTCGAGGGGGTAGGAGAAGAGTAAATGAAACAAGATGGGATTGGGAGGGAGACAAACCATAAGTGACTCTTAATCTCACAAAACAAACTGAGGGTTGATGGGGGGAGGGGGTTGGGAGAGGGGGTGGGGTTATGGATATCGGGGAGGGTATGTGCTATGGTGAGTGTTGTGAAGTGTGTAAACCTGGCGATTCGCAGACCTGTACCCCTGGGGATAAAAATATATGTTTATAAAGCTGTAAAAAAAAAAAAAAAAAAAAAAAAAAAAGAAAGAAAGAAAGGATGAATACCCAAGTTTTGTAGCAACATGGACGGGACTGGAAGAGATTATGCTGAGTGAAATAAGTCAAGCAGAGAGAGCAATTATCATATGGTTTCACTTATTTGTGGAGCATAACAAATAGCATGGAGGACAAGGGGAGATGGAGAGGAGAAGGGAGTTGAGGGAAATTGGAAGGGGAGGTGAACCATGAGAGACTATGGACTCTGAAAAACGATCTGAGAATTTTGAAGGGGTGGGGGGTGGGAGGTTGGGGGCACCAGGTGGTGGGCATTGTAGAGGGCACGGATTGCATGGAGCACTGGGTGTGGTGCAAAAATAATGAATACTGTTATGCTGAAAAAAATTAAAAAAAAAAAAAAAAAAAAAGAAACAGAAGCCACCATTTAGCTCAGTGAGAAGGAGGTGCACCAGAACTCTAGTTACATCATTCAATCACTGAACAAAGATTTATTGTCTGCCCAATGTGTGTTAGTCATTATTCTATGTTCTAGGAGTACAACAGTGAGCATTGCCTTCATGGGATTATATTCCAGCAGTGTGGTACAAAGAAAAAAACGTTGACATAATAAATGCATATTATATCATCTATTAGAAGGCAATGAATACTATCGGAGAATAGAAATGTAGAGCAGGATAAGGGTGATCAGTGGTGCTGTGGTGGGGAGATCTTTGAAATATCAAATAAGGTAGTTTGGGTAGGCCCACTGAGAAGATGCTATGTCTAAGTGATGTCTTAATGCTCATTTGAGTGAACCATGCTTGGAGGAAACATTGTTTCTCTCACAGGCTAGGATGTACTGGGTTGAATCTATCAGGGAGACATCTGAGTTTGGGAATAGATGTTGGTAGAAATTCAGCTAAGGTGTAGTGAACAGATTTGCCCAAACTGGACAGAGTGAGCTAGTAAACTACAGCAATTTATAAAAGTATAAAGAAGCATAATCAATTGGTGAAAAATAAGTTATGGTCAAGAAAAAAAGCATGGGTCAAAGCTGGGAAAGCAGTGCCAAATATCAGACTTGAAGTGCCAACTGAGTTTAAACAGTAACAAGTGACTTGAGATTAGAAGCCAAAAGAATCAGGGGAAGATCATGAAATAAAATTCATGAAGAGTCAAAGTTCAAGGAGTCTGATTATGTCAGAAATTGTTGGGCTGGCAAAGGTGAACTGATGAGGTTAATTGGTGGCAAAAGTAATCCATGATGCCTTAGCTATCTGGATGCTTTTCATTTGTCTACCATAATAGTATGGGAGGGACAAATCAATGGATAAAAGTTGGCATCTCTAAAAGGTCCAAGGTAAGAAATGAGTAATGTGTTGGGCAAATGGTGCAGCATTAGGTATAAGGCAGAAACTATGATTTGGTTTCCCTAGGGAGTTGTATGATCATTCAGTCACCCTGTTTAAAGTATCTGAAGCTACTAAATGGAGATTGATACCAAAGAAAAAGAAGGAGAGCGAGAGACTTCAGGAGGGAGGACGAGATCACACAAAGGCCAGGAGTTGCACTAGGCACAATGTTGAGGTTAAGCAGGGTTAGAAGGATGGCTAAGAGACAGAAGCATACAGAAAAACAGTGAAGGATACTCAAGGAGCTCTGCAATATGAGAAGAGTTGGAAGGTGAAACGACTGTCACAGAACACCTGAGAAGATCGTTTCTCCATTTTCACAGCTGGGTCCTGATCATGTAAATCCCACCACTTTCCTAGGGTACATTTTTATTTAGAATCTTGCATTTCCTCATCTCCCTTAGGAGAGAGTCAGTACCATTTTGGAGTCAGTTGCTGGAGCAGCAACCTCTTGATTCAACAGCTTCTTGATTTAGGAAGTGCAACCCTTTCTTTGCTGGGCCAGTTTTGCAGAGTGGCTATGGGAAGCCATCTTGGAAGCCCCCTTCAAAATTCATTTAGCTACCCATATCCCTTCATAGACAGATTTTCTTTTTAAACAAACTGGAGTGAGTTCTTATTTCTGCAACTGAGAACTCTGACCAATATAGTGGTCTTAAGACCTCCAGAAAGAGAAGACTGGGCAAGGCAAACCAATGCAATTTTCCTTCATCTGTGCTTGCCTCTGTGCAGCAGCCCTTGTTTGATAGTGAAGTCATTTATGACCAAGTCAGGACAGAAGTCTCTCCCAGGGGGGGAAAAAATGCTTGTGTGGGTGACTTAATATTATAAAAGTGGTCATCAAAGTGATATGTAGTATCCAGAAAGAAAAGACTATAGAAAGAAATGTGTGGGTATTGAAAAATTACTTCCTGGTCATGTAATTCCGAATCACAAATATTCTTAAACATACTACAGAATTCTGGATCATTGTTGTAATACCCAAATTAGATCACTCACTGTCTGACTCAGCTGTTAAAATACTACAATAAGGATAGGAACATAACAAAGGGGGGACACCTGAGTGACTCATTCAGTTAAGTGTCCAGCTCTTGATTTTTGGCTCAGGTCATGATCTCAGAGTCATAAAATAGAGCCCCTTGTGGGGATCCTTGCTCAGCAGAGAGTCTGCTTGGGATTCTCTCCCTCTACGCCTCCCCCAACTTGGATGCATGTCAGTGCACATGTTGTCTCTCTCTCAAATAAATAAATCTTAAAAAAAAAAAATGAGACAGATAAAGTGAAAGGAGAAGAGAAAGAGTAGGAGGTTGAGAAATAACATCAGACATTTAATCAACTTCAGGAAAAGTAAGATGGACCAGACTTCTGATTACACTGCAGTTTTCATTTGGACATACAAGGCAACCAAGGCCCATAGCACTTAGGAAAACAAGGCCCATCGATAGTGTCTTTTTGTAGGGGAGACACAAATTCTGTTTTTTTTTTTTTTCTCCCTTCTCTAGCTTTCTTAATGATGGTGTTCCATTTCACACTTAAAGAGTTTTTATTTGGAGGATAATGTGTCACCTCCAATCAGAGATGTTCCACAATGAAGGAAGAATCACAAACACTTTGCTGGTTTATAAGACAGTGGAAGAAGTGATCATGGTCTTTGTATCTACCACTGCCATACTAGCTTCTTGCATCAGAGGAGAAAATAAGGTATTTGATATCCTCTAGGTTTCACTAGATAAGTGGGCAGGGTTACCACAATGTCTGGAATGTCCATGAGCATGGTTTTTCCTGTGTCTGAAGGCAGACTAGAAAGGCTCTTCCTTCTCAAGGCCAGCACGGCAGCCTCTTGACCTCTTCACTCCGTGCCAGTTCTCCCACTCAGTAAATACACCTGGACAGGGTCCAGTGTGCTTTTCAGACAAAGCGCTGACCCCTATGACAATCTCTTAGTTCCAGGTTTTCTCTGAGATCCAGAGGCGCTCCATGACATCAGTATAGGGATTTGTTCCACAGACCTAGGCAACTCTTTCTCTCTTTTCAAGTCACTTGAGTATACAGGTCCAAAGGTGTATATTTGGGCTGGGACTAAGGGCAACATTTTTGCCTCAGTCATGAACCATGTTTTCCATTCTAGTTTTTACCAAAACTTGCCCAAAGTGGGACGGATTTCTAGTTCCTGTACTTAAAGTTGATTCTTTGTTCCTATTGACTAACATTAAAATAAGTAAACATGATTTTTTTATTAAGTCAATTTTGCTAGTAAAATACTAGTTCTCATCATTTTATTAATTGGGGTTCTCATTAATTAATTAATTAATTAATTCTCATTTAAAAAGAAAGGGTTTCTTTCCCTATGTGCTGAACATCACTATTACAACCTCCTAACTTTACTATTAAAATGTGTAAAACCTCAAGAGTTGAAGCGACTTTTACAGTGTCACACAAGATGTATTTTAGGTTGGTTCCCAGAGGAAATTGTTTTTGTTTTCTTCCCTTTTTCCTCCTTTCTTAGAGAAAAAAAAAAAATCATTGCTTAGTTATACTTCATGGGGAAAGCATCATTAGCATTTTGTATTTTTTGGTAGGCTTTTCTTGTTCCCTGGGGATTATTCTACATCTGAAAAGGCATTATTCATTAATGAATAATGAGAAAGGTTTCAAGAAAGCTTTTCTCTTCAGCCCTGCTCCCAACCCACCCTCTTTCCCCAAATTGCATATGCATAGAATGTGTGATGGAGGCTAAGGAGTTACCACAGGCTTTATGGGCATGGGCTTCCAGATCCAAAGTCCCATGCACCCCAGCAAGGACAGCCATCCCTAGCTATCATGGCTGCAAAAGATGGTTGTTGTCAGTGACTCCAAAAACAAACATGGCAAACTTTATTAAATAGTGCTCTTCAAACAGACATAATTGAACACGTAAATTGGATTTACACACTCAGATTTGGGGAACAGAGACTATAAACACAGAGTAAGACTTGCATTCACAAAATTATTCTGGACTATACATACAAATCAGCTTGCATTCAATCTTTGAAAATGAGATCACATTTCTTCTGGATTTACCACACACTCCATGCTGGATAACTAGAGCAAATTTTTGTCACCAAGCTCAGCTGAGAAAATATGAAATGCCCATGATGGTTATTTCTTCTCCCTCCTCAGGAGGGGTTTTGCAGGTAATGTATTTACAGAGCATTTAAAATGTGATACAAACCAAGTCCCTAAATTTTCCTTCCGTTGGTGGTGTAGTCTGGATAAATCACACCCTTTGGCATTTGCATTGATGCAACAAGAACATACCATGCAGCACAAATAACCTCATTTCCATAAAACGGCCTTTTAAAATTAGAAAATGTATAATTCATTTAGGGTAGTTATTACCGCTTTTGGACGGGAGGGATTTAGACTTGTATTTAAATGCAAATAACTGTATTTTTTCCCAGTTACACATAGGAAGCCACAAAACTTAGCAACTCTGAGATATGTCTTTATCCTTAGCTATAAATTCAGGATTACGATATTGATAATGGAAGATGTTTGTGTAACCCATTACAGTTTACAGCAAGCATGCACACCTCAGATGTGGCCCCCGTCCTCTGTGGGAGGGACTTCTCACCTTATACATGAGGAAACCAAGGCCTGGGGAAGTTAAGTGACTTCTAAGGATCACATACTCAGAATGTGGCAGATCCAGGGTTTAACCCCTGATAAGAAGACAGATGGACAAGCATGGACACCCAGAGAGACATGAGAGTAGAAACCAGGCAGCCAGAAAAAAGTGGAAATGAGAGAAAACAGAGGAAGAGGAACATTTTTTAAAGGCAGAAAACTCCTAGATAAGAATGGAGACAGGCAAACTGTGGGAAGAGAATGTACCACTTCAGCTGCCTCTCCCTCTGACCCACTCTGTGTTATGCTCTAGCTCCCAGGTATTTAAAGAACCAAGGGAAGCAAAACCCTCTGGTGATTCACAACCAGAGTATCTGATCCTAGATCCCTGACTCCTATTCAAGCATGATGCTGGTGTCTTTTTGATGTATTTGGCAGTCCACAAGCTAGTAAAGTACTGTGTCTAACACACAGTAAGGCATCCATACATGACAGTTGGTGTAATTACTATTGCTGGTACTAAGTAATGATTATATATGTTTGCATAACAGGGACCCTGACCTCAATTTCATCCCTTTGACCTTTGTGTATGAGTTTGGTATCAACATGTTCCCCGCCCCAGCCACATCACTAATGACATCACTATGACCAGTCCTGTCCTCTATCACAGAATCCTATGGCCACCTGGGACCTTTTATTTCTCTAGCCTCAATGTCAATCCAAGCATTAACACTTTATTACGCTTCACCAGGGTGGGTGTCAGAAATTGGGCTTGATCAAAGGAATTAATGATTCAAAGTACTTACTAGTATTGAAGTAGTAGTGAAATTGAAAAGTTTCCTAGTCCAAGAATGAAGAGCAAGAGGAAATACCTGTTTGAACTTGAGTAAGACACTGTCTTTTTCTGAATCATCATTCCTCATCTGAAAAATAAGAGTTTCGGATACTCATGTGGGTGTGTTCTTGAGCTGCAAGCAAGGGGCATGGAGAAAGTGTGGAGGCTTTTTTTTTTTTTTTTTTTTTTGTATTGTCACAGGGACACTAGATGGGTGAGGTTAGGGACATTATACAGTTTACAATGTAAGGAACACTCCCGGAGAATGAAGATTATCCCTCCCAAATTGTTAAGATTGTCCCAACTGAGGCTACTTTAACAACGTTCCGATGATCTCCATAGGATATTCCAGTCTTAACATTTTGTGAGAGGCTAACTGAAATAATAGGTGTTCAATGAATAGAGAGTTTTGTTTGTTTTGCAGTGATTTGGTCTTCATGATATAACATATAATTATAATTAACCTTGGATTCCTTTTTTTACTTTTATCAAACACCAGCTTTCTCTTCTTTCAGCACATGGTCTCCAGAAAACACACACTCTCATTTCCTCTACTCTTTCCATCACCTACATCAGAGCCTCGGCACATTTCTGAACTCCCACTAGTAGAAATAGGAGAAGTGAAGCAGCATCTATCCAGAGTTTTCATTCTACCATTAGACTGTTTCTATCTTCAGTTCCAGGAAGAAGAATTGAAAATAGATCCATTCCACCTCTGAAATTGCTGATTTTCATATTTATACAATTGTTTTAAAAAAATATATATAGATTGTATTTCCTGAGTGGCCGCTCTGTGTCAAACAGTATGCTGATAGCTTTGCAGACATTATTGTTAATATAATAACACCTCAGTTATAAGTTATTTCTCCATTTTGGGGATAAGAAAGTAAGTTTTAATGAGGTTTGTAAATGTTCCCAAGTAGACACAGATGTTAGTGGTAGATCTAAGTTTGAACACATCTGTCCAACTTGCAATACTTAAGTTTCAACTATATGGCATTCTTCTCTGTAATTGGGACAGATGCTCTCTGCTAGAAGGGTCATAGTGT
Source organism: Lutra lutra (assembly GCF_902655055.1). Classification (NCBI taxonomy): domain Eukaryota; kingdom Metazoa; phylum Chordata; class Mammalia; order Carnivora; family Mustelidae; genus Lutra; species Lutra lutra. The sequence continues at coordinate 148,796,463 of NC_062279.1, read as the reverse complement.
CCACTGGACATTTACCATATGCAATATCCAGGTCCACGTGAGAGCTGAGCTGACCTAAGCAGAGAGGGGCTGGTTAGTGTATATACCATGTGTACACTGAACTCCTTGTTTATATAACTGTCCATTTTGTCCCTTCAGGAAATTTCTACTCCTACTTTAAAAATAAGGTCTCTTGTTCTGAAAAAGCATCTCTTGTCTGGAAAGAGGAAACAAAAGAAAAACAACTCCCTAGCAGTGAGGGAAATTCAGCTTTCAGATCAATACAAGAAACAACTTTCTGACAGTCAGAGTTGGTATTGCAGAGTTAAAAAGCTTGATTAATGGAAATCCATGGATTGTTATTTTGTTGGGTGCAAGGGTAAATACCAGGTCTACTGTTTCCTAACTTTATGACCCCAGGAAAATCCCACAAGATTTCTGAGGCTGTTTTTCTCATCTGTAAATTGATGCTTATTTCAAAACATTGTGTAACTAAATAAGGTATGGAAAAGGGCACTGAATGCCTTGGTCACCTTCTATGGGAGGCTTCCACTCTCCCCTCTCTTGAAGGGTTGATAGTTCCCAGAATCCTGCCCCTTCCCTTTGTCTTCTTTTCACATGTTCCCACTGAACAATTCATTTAATTCTGATATTCCTTATCTCCAGCCTTGGGGTTTGAGAATTGTGTATCAGTTGCCAACGAGACCTTTCCATTTAGTTACCATGAAGGACCTCAAGCATGAAATGTCATTATGTGAACACACCATCTTCATTCTTCCTTTGTCTACCCCAGTCTACCTCAGTCTCATGCATGGTGAAACCATCAGCCCAATTCCAGTTGCAGTATTAGAGGGTCATTTCCTATTCCCAATTTTTATTCTTTATGGACATTGAGTCTTACAACAAGATATCCATCCTAGGTAAGCCTGATTTCCTCCAAAAACAGAACACAGATAATAAAGTGCAAGTGAGAGCAATGCAAGCATGTGTAAAATAGTGCATGGAGTTCTGGAAAATACTAGTTGTTCAATGGGCTACACTGGACTGACCTCCATAAATAACAATCCTCTAACTCTCTTCAAAAATAGTGTTGTCTTAACACTAGACGTAATCAACTTTAGTCTGGACAGTCATGATTATCTTCTATAGAATAATAAATCCTTATAATGAACATACTTGAATTTTAATTCTATGATAACAATTTTAAAAAGTACATAAATTATAATCTTTTGTCTCAGAAGAATCTTAAATGGTAAAGAGGATTCTAAAACTTAGCCAAAGTTATAAATCCATATCCTTAGGACTTGACACACAGTGAACATTCAACAATTTTTTTGTTGAATTAATCAATTGATTAATGGTGTGATTTTTTAAGAAGAGGTAGTGATAATCCAACTTCAGGACCAAACTCTCCATTCTGTAACATTTTCGCCAATATCAAATTCCTAATCTGTGCTCTCCTTTTCACATATATGAACCTGTTTCCTTTCTTCTTCCCTTGAGGAGCACATATATCCTTAAGGTCTCTTTTTAATCAACTCAACAGTGGTAAGAACAGAACTCCCCATGATCTTTCACAGCCTTCAACAGGACTTGAGGATTTAGAGAGGGGTTGCATTCCACAGTCAGACATCCATCTACCAATGTGACATTTCTTCTTAATATCTTGTAAGCATTTCTCTCTAATATGCTTCAAACAGATCTTTAGACTTTTCCGTCTAAAACCTGATCACCTCTCCCCATATCCCTGGCTCAGTTAATGGCAATACCATTTTTAACAAATGCATTTAAGCTAAAGTTTGGAGTCATCTTTGACACATGCCTTTCTCAGACCATATCCATTAGCAAACATGCCTTTCTCAGACCATATCCATTAGCAAAGATTGTCCATTCTTTACACAAAACGGACCCTTAATTTGTCCATTGATGGCCATCTCCACTCTAAATGACACACAATTATCTCCCCCATGGACTTCAGCACTCATTTTCTGATTAAATCGTCTCCTACGTGACTAAGTTCTTTGGCCAATACAAGAGTCATGCCCCACTCAACACAGACTAGGGTAGAGGAGCACTGTCTTAGTCAGCTTGGGTAGCTATAACAAAACATCATTGACTACAGGGATTAAACAACAAATGTTTATTTTCTTTCAGTTCTGGAGGCTGGAAAGTTCAAGATCAGGGCACCATTGTGGTTGGGCTTTGGTGAGGATGCTTACCCTGGCTTGCAGACAGATATCTTCCCGTGTCCTGACATGACATCCTCATATTGTGAATAAAGAGCTCTGGTCCCCTTTCCTATTCCTCTAAGGACTCTAATGCCATCATGAACTCCTCCTCCCTCATGACCTCATCTATATCTAATTACCTCCCAAAGGCCCCACCTCCCAATGCTATCACACTGGGAGGTTAAGTCTCCAGTATTTGAATTTGGTGGGGGGTGGGGCAAGAGCAAGTGACAAAGTAGTTTCTTGAAGTGAGAACAAAGGTCCAAGACTGTATGATTACCATTGAAACCGCTGATCTCAAAGAGCTTACAGACTGTTGGAATCCAGTGAAGACATCTAAGTTAGGAAAGGTCAGAGAAAGAGATGCCAGTAGGGCCTGAAGGAATTTTGGAAAGAGAACATGGTGCTTGCTACAAAGCTCAGAAAAATCCCTGTGGAATCTGGAGTGGGTAAGATGAGGGCTCCTGGGATCTATCTACCATCTAAGTGTAGTGTTGATACATGTTTAACAGTAATAGGAGAGCCAGGCAGACGGTGTAAGCCCTGATTTACAGCATTTGTTAATTTCTTGCTGTAAAGCTTTCCACCCCTGCCATGTGTCTCCACCCATTTGTCTTTGTCCCCCCACTGCTAAAGATAATCAGTTTCCTAAGAAAGCCTTACTGCAAAGTAGGAACCACAATGGTAAAATATAGTTCAGTATAATGGGGATAAAAGCAAACTCATTCTTACTCTGCAAAATAATAATTGTATTAGTTGTAACAATAATAATAATAAACTATTATTAAAAATCATAATCATAATTTTCACTTATGAAGCATTTAGAACATATCCTGCACTCTGAAAAACACTTTCTACACATCATATGATTTAACTTTCACAGCAATTCTGTTTGGAAAGTATCATCGAGAGCTAATTTTACAGAAGGGAGGAAAAGCCTTAAAAAGGTTAAAGAAAGACCCTGCTTTTTAGTTGGTGACAGAACCATGGTCAGAACTCCTTTTCCTTTGGGCCTAGAGCCCCACTCTCCCACTCCCAGCCCCATACTCAGTACCACCCAACCCCTGAGGCCAGATTGGAACACATCCCTTGACTTGGCTGTCTGCTTACCAGTCCACTTCTTCGTAGGAATGCTGTCCCTGTTTCTTGCATTTCCTTCCCACAGCTCCCTCAGGCAGTGAGTTCCCCAGGCATGTCTAGTCTCATGCAAAGCCACCCCCATCTTCAAGGTTTGTGAAGTGTGGAGAATTCTGAGTTTCTGTTGCTGGTTTCTTCTTATTGTTGCCCTAGCAAGAAATTCCAGCTATGCTTATTTTCACAACCCTGTGTGACATGAACTGAACTGCCCCTCCCCCATTCATATCTCTGTCTAAGCAGCTGTACCTCAAAATGTGACTGTATTTGGAGATGAGGTCACTGTTCATTGATTAACTGAGCAATTGATTAATTAATGAATGGATCAAGTAATAATGTTAAAATTAAGTTGTATCGGTGGGATCATATCTAATCAGACTGGGGTCCTTATAAGAAGAGGGAATCTAGGGCACCCGGGTGCCTCGGTTGGTTGAGCAACTGCCTTTGGCTCAGGTCATGATCCCAGAGTCCCCAGATTGAGTCCCGCATTGGGCTCCCAGCTCCATGGGGAGTCTGCTTCTCCCTTCTCCCTCTGACCTTCCTACCTTTCATGCTCTCTCGCACTGTCTCTCTCAGGGGAAAAAAAAAGCAAAAAAAAGGAATCAAGACACAGACACACACACAGAGGAGACCAGGTGAAGACATGGGGAGAAGGCAGCCTTGTACTAGGAGAGTCCTCCAAAGAAACCAATATGCCCACCATGCTTTGATCTTGAACTTCTAGTCTCCAGAACTGTGAGAATAAATTTCTGTTGTGTGATCCACCCAATCTGTGGGTAGTTTTTTGCAGTCTAAGCAGTCTAAGCAAACTAATGCAACCTGGATTATTCGTACTTAGCATCAAATTCCTTCTAACAACAGATGCAGTCTGTTCCTGATGTGAAACTTTTGGTGGTGTGTTGTACTCCCTTTAACCCTCCTAGACTGAGACAGAGTCAAGGGGACACATAAAATGTACTGAAGTGCCTGACCTGGGGTTGGATGGAAGGGCATAAAACAGATGGGATTAGGATGAAAGTAAAAGGACTCACATTTTGTACAAGTCACATCTGCTCTATTTGTGTCAATTGTTATCCTAAGCCCTCAACACTCATTATCTCATCTAGCTCTTACTTTGAAGGACAGGAAAGAGGCACAGCAAGGGCAAATGGCATATGTCCTTAGTGTAGGAAGTGATGTATGCTTGGTAACATCCCAGGTCCATCCAGAAATGTGGTTTTGGCTATGACTCCAGGCTTCCACAAACCTCACAGTGGAGGCCGAGTTTTGCATGAAGACTACAGCACAGTAGAAGGGGAAGTTCAATGTGTCTGCAGGACACATGGGACTCAGGCTAGTTCTGCCTATGGTATCTGAGGACTCAGAATGAATGTGATATGGGTGCTGGACCTTATAGTGAAAGTCATTTTGACTGGTATGCAAATGAAAAGGACATTGCTGTGAGCTAAAGCAGAGATAGCCCTGCACAGGGGCCTTCCAGGGAAAGTTCAGCATCCAGTAGTGCTGGCTTGGACTGTAGGGTGGGAAAGCATCAAAGGATTGAAATAGCTAAAAATATGAAGATTCTCTTCCCTCAACTTCTCTGCCTGAACACCTACATTTACCACCTGTCTCATAATCAAGCTGAGCAGAATATAACCCAGGAATACCCTTCTCTGCCAAGTGAATTTGTATTTCTGATCTTTAGCTGGGGACCTGTGTCCTGTGACTTGCTTTTGTGCTTCCCTAGTAAGTACCTTAACTCATGCCTGGATCTTCACCCACTCCAAATGCTCCAGCCTACAGGTCTGTATTGAGGTGTACCCCCTTTCAGAGCAGGATGTAATCCTACCATCATTTTGACAAGACTGATGCCAGGGATGATTTGGTATGATCCATATGTTATCACCCTAGTGAGGCTCACATATGGGATTAAGGATGGAAGGAACTGAGGAGAGCCACCAGAGTTGGGTTGGGAGTCAAAGATGATCTGGAGATGGAGTGGCCACCAGGATGTCTATTGGGTATAGCAGTCTTATCTTTGAAATTCTCAATGTTTAGTGGTTTGCATTTAGCCAACAACACAATGCTCTTCCATTTTGGTGGCATTATTAAATCCTATGCACTTTCCTTACCTCTGTTTGGGAATCCTGTGACCATTAGTTTTTCACATGCACTCTATTACAATACAATCAAGTTTACCTACCCATTTAGGAAACTCCATCCTGAAAATGCCACTTTGAAGTCTGACTTTCACCAGATAATCTGATCCGAAAACTCTTCTCATGAATAGTGAATTACAGCTCTTGAGTTCCTTTCTCACACACACCCTTGAGCAGGAAGGTGGCTCATCAGTACCAGGGTGTTGTCTTTGAGTTGAAGGAGGAGGGCAATGACTAACTAACCAGACATTTCCCTATAATGAGGCCACTTCCTGGTTCATTCCAGCTCTTCTACCCTTACAGAAAATGCTACCTCCACCATTGAGTAGAGGTGAGTCCCTCGCCTTGAAGATTTCTGGAATAAACATAATCCTATTAAGCAGAATTAGCTTTGTCTCATGTGTCCTATAACCACAATTTGCATTCCTTCTGCCTCACCCATATTTGTGTTGCAGTAATTCAGTTTGGGAGCAGCCCGGAACAATGCCAGAAGCTAGGTTTTGAGATAGACCTGGGATGTTATCAGATTGAGACTGATTTTCAGTTGCATGATTTGGGCCCCGTAGCTTAGGCTTGCTGAGTCTTAGTTTCCTCTTCTGTAAAATGACATACATTCTCCATAGGGTGTATAGGAGGGTTAGATGAGATTTCATGGGCCAAGACTTTGGGTAATGTTTTCTAAATGTAAGGCAATGGCTCTGAGATCAAGCTAATACCTTTTAGCTTCAAATGGCTACCAAAGGAACAAATGTGACCTCAGGCCACATTAATGCAAATGAGGTCACCAGGGAAAATGCAATGAGTTATGCTTAATGCAAGCTGATCAGATCAAATTGGGATCCCAGTGTCACCTCCAAGAATCACACATCAAAAATGATGTTAGCAGGCAGACACATGGTTGGAGGACAACACCAAAATATGGAGGGTCTTCCAATGAAAATACATAAAGGATATTTGAAAAGACTCAGATAATTAACCTGAGGCATATAAGACTTGGGAGCACCTGAAAGGTGTCAGCAATCACAGAAAGTACCACCAGGAGGACTCCAAAGAAAAAACTGGGCATATTGGCAAGTACGGAAGAACAGACTACAACTCAAAATGTAAAAGGAGTTTCCAATTTAATAATCCTTGTCAACCCAGAACCAAGCCTCCTGGGCCAAGAGTTTCTCTCATACTACTGAGTCATGCATCTGCATACTTGCATACTCTCAGGTAAATGAAGGAAGACATCCCTTTATTCAGCAAAAGTATTCCTGAATAGCTGCATGTACATCACAAGTGGATTATGAATCATATTTTACCAGTGACCTCCATTAATCTTCTGAGAAGCCTCTAAATAATTTAACTCTGCTTTTCCCGGGACCAGGTTCAATAAGCCAGGTGCTTCACTGTCCAATGTTAAGATCTCCTCATTTTGTCTTCTCAGAATATAAGCAGCAATTGCTCTCTTTTATGCATCATCAATTTCCCCTTTATTCTAGATCAGTCTGATTAAAATTATATATGAATTTTTTTTCCATTAACCCTCACCTTAAGTTTCCATCTTCACCTCCCCTTATTTCCCCATTTCTTTGTCCCATGACAGTCACTCTCTCCAAATCCTTTCCTTTTGTTCCTTCTTGAACTCAAATCATCATTTTGGTCTCTCCAATGCTCCCAGATACTCCTCCCATTTAATATTGCAAGGCCCTCCACAATGCTAACTTAATGCTCAATTTAGTCCATATACCTGGACCTAATCGTACTTAATGCATGCTCTCCTGCCTGGTCATACTTTTTTCATTTGTCTTCCAAGACACCCTCCTCTCTTGGTTTCCTTCTGAAAAACCTCTTCAAAGTTGACTTGGCTTGTTCCTCTTCATTCTTAACACATCTAACCAGGCTTCAGAAATCACACTTTCTTTATCTGGGCTCACTTCCTAAGGATAGCATCCAGATACATGGTTTTATAGACCATCCCTGCCCTGGAAAACATCAAATGTGCATCTCTAGCCAGGACCTCACCTTTGAACCATGACTTATAGTCCAACTGCCTACTTGACATATCTACTTGGAGGCTAGAGAGACATTTATAATCTGACATATCTAAAACTTACTTCCTGCTATTACCCATTTGTGACTCCATTTGTGCCTACTAAAACCTCTTCATTTCAATTAACAGTTACTTCAATTTTCTAGTTGGCTGGGTCAAAAACTTCTGAGCCGTTTTTAATTCTTTTCTCTCAACCTTCAGATACTTTTTCCCTGACTGTTTTTGAACTGGGGCATCAGTCTTCTCCTACACTCAGATTAGAACTTACATCATCTGCTCTTCTGGTTCTCCAACATTTGGACTTGGAGTAGAGCTTTCACTATTAGTTCTGTTGATTCTCTGGCCTCCAAACTCAGATTGGAACTGTATCACTGGCTCTCCTGGGCTTCCTTCTTACAGAAGGCAGATCATGGGACTTCCCAAGGTTCATAATCATGTCAGTCAATTCCTCATAATAAATCTCTAGAGATATATAGGAACAGACAGACAGCTCCTATTGGTCTGTTTCTCTGGATAATCTTGACTAATATAGAAAATCTTGTTAATTCCTCATTCCTCCAAGATCAAGATTTTGACCATTTATTTTACCATCTCCACTCTTTGTTCCAAGTTATTGTAGTTTCTCTCTGGTTTATTGCAGTAACTCCTAACTGCTCTCTCTCTCTCTCTCTCCCTTTTTATCACAAGAACCAAGAATGTTTGGTAGATTAAAACAAAGTAACTAATTAGAAAAGCATGTCAGCTCATATGATTTCCTAGAACAAATCCTCCAAGAAGTTCTCATGATTCAAAATAAAATCTGCTTTATAGACACACCAAGAATGCTTTTGTTTGGGTTTTTATGTATACTCTTCCTTCTACCAGGACTATTGTTCTCTCTGTATTTTCATAGATGCTTCTTCATCTCCTTCAAGTCTTTATTCAAATGTCATTCATGCCTTCCTTGAACACCTTTTGAAATGGATACACCCTTCCCAGTCCCAGTGCTTATTAGCTTATTTACCTTTTCCTTTCATTCGCAGCATTGGTCACCATCTACCATATGTATTTTTTCTTTGTTTGCATTCTATCTTTTCCCCATTATATTATAAAGTTAGTGGAAGGATATCCCCCCTCTTTTTTTTCCTACAGTCTACCTCTTTCACTGAGAATAAACCTAGATTAGAATAGGCACTTCAGACCACACCTATAGGAAAGAAGAGAGAGCAGTTATGGGAACCCAATGATTTTATGAGAGAATTTCCCAAAGAAGCTTCTGTGTTCCAAAGAGGAACATGGTCCTTGTAAGGTGAAGCTAGGCAGAGAGACAACCACAGGAATAAATATCTCCCATCTCTCTTTCCTTTTACATCAGTTATCTTGCTGGTGCATCCCATTGCCCAAATGCAATGAGAAACCAGAGGATAGGAATCCACAATCTACACAAGTTAGATTCCCAGGGTACCTACCAGGAGAGACAAGGGTGGAGAGTGAATCCAGGGTAGCAAATGAAATGTACCAAACAGACCATAGTCAGTGAAACAGAAAGAGAAGCAATACCTTGATTTTCATTAGAAAACTCATTGCTCATTAGGTTTTCTTTACCTGAATGAATTCCAGGTGCTTCTGTGATGAAGAAGAGAACTTGGCAGAAACATTGATCCAAGGTGTTTGTTTTCCTGCTTTCGTTTTCTCTTCATTCATGTCTTTCCAACAAGAATGACATTGGAGAACATGTATTTGACTTGGAACACCTGTTCCAATGGTTTTTGTTTTTATTTTTGGATGGTTTAGCTAAATGCACACAGTGCAGTAAGCAGAACATAACAGAGGCATTAGAGATATATGTTGCACTTACATGGAGAAATGTGGGGATAGGGATGTTCTCTACCAAACTTCTGGGCATTTATGAAGAATAAAGATTGGGTTAATATCAGATTTTGGCTCTCCTATCTTTCTAAACAGCATCAAACTCCCTGAACAACACCTAAATATTTTTACTGATCTTATAATCACCTGGAACCTCACAGCCCACACTCTGACCCCTAACTATCTGAGCCTATGGTTTAGTTCATAGATGAACCTTCTGGGGCCCTGCTTTATTTGTAGCTCAGAGTCAATCAGCCCTATCTGATGATAGTCTGATAGCCTGAACAAAATCCTAAACTTAAGTTAAATGTTTAAACTAAGTTAAAACCCAATATTTATTCAGTTTTACATTACCTTTATTAGTTTTTTTAATTTTTTTTAAAATTTATTTGACAGACAGAGATCACAAGTAGGCAGAGAGGCAGGCAGAGAGAGAGGAAGGAAAGCAGGATCCCTGCTGAGCAGAGAGCCCGGTGCGGGGTTCGATTCTAGGACCCTGGGATCATGACCTGAGCCGAAAGCAGAGGCTTTAACCCACTATGCCACCCAGGCACCCCCCCCCCCTTATTAGTTTTTAAGAAATGCTGTTGCTGATAGTCATTTACTCAAGTTCATATTTTTCAAGGTAAAGATTGTAGGAATTTCGAAATATTATTCTAAGTTGAGTATTCATTGAGTCCTGTTTCATTTGCCACCAAATGTGGGGAACATGAAAAGTAACTCAAAAGAGAGAAGAATGTCTGAGATGTTCTGGGACTAAGGCCTGCCACTTTTTTATTGGTAAAGTAATATAAGTTATAAACTTGTCTGGACCTCATTTCTCATCTGTAAAATGCAAATGATAATACTGGCACTTAGTTTATTATTCTGTTACATGAGGACTAAATGAGTTCACATCTTCGAAATAGCTTAGCATGGCATCCAGCACAGAATAAGAATGATGCAAGTGCTTGTTGACTAGAATAAATAGGCATCTTTTCAACTTTCACTTTATACCTTTTCCCCCTTATTCTGCTAAAAAAAGAAAGAACGAAGATGCTCTTCAATGGATGAATGGATAAAGAAGATATGGTCCGTATATAAAATGGAGTATTATGCCTCCCTCAGAAAGGATGAATACCCAACTTTTGTATCAATATGGACAGGACTAGAAGAGATTATGCTGAGTGAAATAAGTCAAGAGGAGAGAGTCAATTATCATATAGTTTCACTTACTTGTGGAGCATAAGAAATAACATGGAGGACATTGGGAGATGGAGAGGAGAAGTAAGTTGGGGGAAATTGGAGGGGGAGACAAACCATGAGAGAAACAAACTAAGGGTTTTGGAGGGGTGGAGGAGGGGGGATGGGTGAGCCTGGTGGTGGGTATTATGGAGGACACGTATTGCATGGAGCACTGGGTGTGGTGCATAAGCAATGAATTCTGGAACACTAAAAATAAATAAAATAAATTAAAAAAAATAACCTCAGCTTTGGGAATAATATAGTATGCTCCAGGTGGTAGGTATTAGAGAGGGCACGGATTGCATGGAGCACTGGGTGTGGTGCAAAAACAATGAATACTGTTACACTGAAAATAAATAAAAAATTTAAAAAAAAAGGAAAAAAAAGAATATATCATATAAGATGGTATTGTTATCAGAGAAGCATTTTTTTTTACCTAATTCATAAAATAAACTAGGAGTGCTAGAATGATGTCCCTCTGTCCCCCAAAGATATTCATACTCTAATGCCTAAGATCTGTGAATATCCTTCAGGGCTCAGAAAATGTGAATAAATTAAGATCTTGAGATAGGGAGAGTATCCTGAATTACCTAGGTGAAACAAATCCAATCCTTAAGAAAAGAACCTTTCCCAGCTATTGTCAGAGGGAGACATGACTATAGAAGAATGGTCAGAAAGGGGTACAACATTGTGTCTTGGGAGATGGAAAAGATGCCATGAGCCTAGAAGTGTGGGTGGCCTCTTGGAGTGAGATAGGGCAAGGAAATAGATTCTCCCCTAGAGTCCCTAGACATCATGATTTTAGCTCAGTAAGATGTGTGTTGAAATCCTGACCCATAACTGTAAGATAATAAATTTGTGTTGTTTGAAGCCACTAACTTTGTGATCATTTGTTACAGCAGCAAATAAAAAAGTTAGACAGGTGGGGCGCCTGGGTGGCTCAGTGGGTTAAGCCGCTGCCTTCGGCTCAGGTCATGATCCCAGGTCCTGGGTTCGAGCCCCGCATCGGGCCTTCTGCTCAGCGGGGAGCCTGCTTCCTCCTCTCTCTCTGCCTGCCTCTCTGCCTACTTGTGATTTCTCTCTGTCAAATAAATAAATAAAAAATCTTTAAAAAAAAAAAAAAGTTAGACAGGTAGTGGGTCTTAACTTATGAAGGGATTCTCATGTCATGTTTCTAGCGGTATTTGTGTATCTATACTGTTTTTTTTTAAGATTTCATTTATTTAATTGACAGAGAGAGAGAGAGCACAAGTAAGCAGAGTGGCAGGTAGAGGAAGAGAGAGAAGCAGGCTCTCTGCTGAGCAGGGCGCCTGACTCGGGGCTCAATCCCAGGACCCTGGAATCATGACCCAAGCTGAAGGCAGCAGCTTAACCAACTGAACCACCCAGGAGCCCCCTGATTTTCTTTTTTGAGAAGTGTTTACAAATGATGCTTATAGTGATGTTTGCCCTGTTTCAATTTCACTGATCCTTTAAAACTGAGAAAGAGAAACACCATAATGTAGTTAAAAGGTAATGGGCTTTAGTATTAGAGACGTCAACTCTGGTCTTAGAGTTTCCAGACCTACAAAATAATTTTTCAGTATGGGTATGTTTGACGCAAAAATTAACAACAAATAGTTTGTTTGTTTTTTTTCTTAAGTATCCACTTTTTAATCTGAAATTCAAATTCAGCTGAATGTTTTGTGTCTTGTATTTTGTCTGGCAAACTTACCCATGCTGGAAAAATAATTAGCACACATATAAGTGGACCCTAGTTGTGAGGTTTCAAACATGCAGAATACTGGAATGTTCTGGAGAGCCTAAACAAATCCCAAACTCCAGGCCCAGAGAGCTAATGATAATTTGATTATTATCCTGGGGTTAGGCCACAGGCATGAGTGTGTTTCTAAGTCTTCAGATGATTCCCAACACTGATGTAACAACTTAGACAGTAGCTCTCTAACTATAGCATGAGAGTCACCAGAGAACTTACAAAGATGCAAATTGCTAGTTTCATCCCAAGAGATTCTGAGTCAGTAGGACTGGAGGGGGATTCAAGATCTTCTATTAACAAGCAACTGGGAGACTCTGATGAAAAATCTATGACTAATACTGTAAAAAACCTTGACTTTACTTCTCTGAAACTGTAGCAACAACATTAAGCATAGCAAAACTCACTGCACAAGTTTTATGAGGATTATATGACTTATGTGTACATACTGAAGAAATTAACATAAATTGCTAAAAAGATAATCATCTCAATCATTCTTTTCTCCCTAAGTTCCACTGTTGCCCTGAGGTTTTTCTTGATTTCTTTAACTGTTTTGAGCTCCCCCTTTCACCTCTACCATCCTATAGGAACAGGGATTTATGTCACATAGCTTAGTCCAAATTAAACACCATCTTAAGTTGTTCTCTCTGATTTCAGGGATGCTGATCTTGTTCCCAATGGGTTCTGAGTTTTCTAGTCATGAGTAGAGGTATGAAGGATCACCACTTTGTTTTTCGGATTAATCATCTAATGAACCTGAAAGCTGGTATTTTTATCTCTGTTTTCCAAGACAATGCCATGCCTCCATGCCATTCCCATCAGGACTTAATATCTCAGAGAATATTTTTATAGTGAGGCAAACATATGAAACTCTCCTTTTCAACTCCAGGGTCGAAATGCTTTCATCACCCATCCCGCCTCTCCTGGAAACAGATCTAGTTTCTCTAAGCCTTTGGTGCACTTCCCCACCCAGACCCACTATCAGGACATAAGCCTGGCCAGCAGCACATTCCCACCAACTGAATGACCCACACATTATGGAAAACACACTGCGCACAGAAGGAGGACTTTTTCCTCCTCTTCCTTGATTCTTGGCGCCTGTACTTTCACAATGCCTGTTTGGAAGGACATGAATCCAAGCAGGCAGGCATCCGTCCTCTATCCCAGGGCCACCTGGGGCTTGCCTGAATGGCCCCAGCCCACTGGGTTTGAGAGTCAGGAAATTACTGGCTGCAGGGTCAACCAGGCCCTTCTTAGAAAAATAGCTCACATTGTTCTGATTGCAGGGAATAATATCTACACATATTCGAAGGAAGCTCTGAGGAACAATGGCAGCCCTTACCAGCCCAACCCCCACTCTACCAAACAGATATGCCTTCCCACAGTAAAGGCAGCTAACAAAAGTTTTTCAGTTGATGTGGGTGAATATGTAATAAGTGAAACAGACTGGATTCTATGTGTGGTTTTCATTTCTACAAAGCTCTCAAGCTAGTGTGCCTTGTGCATGGGCAAAAGAAGAAATTTTGGAGTTGTTAGAAGATCCGGGCTCCAGCCCCACCTTTGTTACTTAATAGACTTTTAAGACTATGGATCAGCGGGGGCGCCTGGGTGGCTCAGTGGGTTAAGTCTCTGCCTTCGGCTCAGGTCATGGTCTCGGTGTCCTGGGATCAAGCCCCATATCTGGCTCTCTGCTCAGCGGGGAGCCTGCTTTCCCCTCTCTCTCTGTCTGTCTCTCTGCCTACTTGTGATCTCTCTTTCTGTGTCAAATAAATAAATAAAATCTTTAAGACTATGGATCAGCGGTCTAAACCTTCTAAGTTCCTATAATCAGGGTGCACTCTAGAGAACACAGTCCCTTGCCATTAGTTACTACCCATACGCTGTGGTCCTGAGAAATATATTTCTGTTGCTCACCATGAAAAAACTCCAGTGGTCTCCCCAGGACTCTGACAGACAGAAGCCAACACCTGACCGAAGGTCACAGGCCTAAGATACTCAAGGCCACCTGTGGTGCCACCCTTGTTAAGCTGAGGCATGCAGGCACAGGCAGGAGCCCTCTTGACACACCTAACCAACGTGCTTTATTTTCAATGAGCCACCAGCTGAGTCATCTCAAGATACCTGGAGAATGCGGCAGTCATGTTTCCTCTACATCTGAGGTCACCTCCATGTCACCAGGATGCAGCCTCTAAAGGATAAAGGTATGAAATATCCTGAATGTAGTAACCAACACCTAGGTGGCTGTCCAATGAAGGGTGATGTATCTGAAACTAGAGACAAGCCTAGGGCCATAGAAAGTCAAGGATGTTGGCAAATCATAATCCAAAGCTAAGGCCGAGGTTTGGTGAATCCTTAGGGCAACTCCTTATCTTCTCTATAACTCTCCATCTTATTATCTTAAATAAAGAATGAATATTAGCCTCACCAGATGATTATCATAAAAGAGGGTAAGACATTCTGTAGTCATTAAAGTCTTATCAAGCCTTTCTGCTCTAGAAATATCATGGGTTAATTATGAATAGAAGCAGAATTACCTGCCAAGACGTGGATTGGGTTGGTAAGATTAGCTTAGTCTCACTTTCTTCATCTCTAAAGTGGTAATAAAAAATCATAATATTCACAATAAATATTAAATGAGATTGGTTGTAGAAACTGCTCTGTAAGCATTAGGGACATAAGAATGTTCATTTTTGTTTGTTTTGTTTTGTTTCATTATTATTTTTTTTTTCCTGTCTTCTGTCCTAATACCCAGACATTAAGACAGGCATGTTGGCTCAAAGAAGATTATGGCTATGGCTTTCAGAAAAGGGCTGAGGAAAGCCAGCTGTCCAAGCAGGTGGAGCACATTAGAATCAGCATTAGGTAATGCAAGCAATTCACAACAACTATGTCTAATATTAGGCATCAGCTAGCTTCCCAAGGAAGCAGGAGATTTAGGGCTGGTTTGGCAGTAGGATTGTGAGAGTCAAGGACCCAGCTTCTGTTATGACAGCACAAAGAGGAGTCTTTTTTTTTTTTTTTTTTTTTTTTTTTTTTTTTTTTTAAGATTTTTTATTTATTTATTTGACAGAGAGAGAGATCACAAGTAGACGGAGAGGCAGGCAGAGAGAGAGAGAGAGGGAAGCAGGCTTCTTGCTGAGCAGAGAGCCCGATGTGGGACTCGATCCCAGGACCCTGAGATCATGACCTGAGCCGAAGGCAGCGGCTTAACCCACTGAGCCACCCAGGCGCCCCAAAGAGGAGTCTTATAACTAAGAAAAATCAATTTGGTATATTGTCATGGTTTAATCTATTCATTTTGAAATATTTATTGTTTACAATATGTCTCAGGCAGTGTGCTAGGCATTTGCAATACAGAGATGAGCAAGAACAACAGACCATCCTTTCCTTCATAGAACTACCATAGAAAATGGTAGACAGACACAAAAGTAAAATAACAAAATGTGCCATAAATGTGTACCGTGGGCATATATAACTGCCCAGCATTTTTCCCTATAACTTTGACCATTCCGTGAAGTTTGGATGGGTCTGATCCAACCCCCATCCCCCAAAGGTCATACATAAACAGAAAGAACCAGAACTGTCAGTTGCCATCTTTTCTTCCATACAGAGGCTCTATGTGATAATAGAGCCAACACATAGAGGGAAGCAGGGAGAGAACAAGAAAGCTTACACTACCATCTGAGCCCCTGGATCCAGCAATGCCTGAAGCCATGAGAACCTCCAGACCTTTGTCCTACACCAGTTGGAATTGTGCTTCTGTTTTTTGTTTTTTTTTTTTTTTTTTTTTTTTTTACAAAAAAGAGGTCATACTGATAGAACTACTATAATGAAAATACAAGGCTTTGTGTGAACATAGCATTTCTGGAGGGTCAGAGAAGATACCAGAGAAAGTAAATTGTAAGAGAAGGGGTAGTTTCCCAGGAGAAGAAGTCAGGAAACAGTGAAGATTTAGATCTGAGACAGGGCATGGGGAGTTTAAGGACCCTAAAAGTCATCATTATTGCTAGAACAAAGTTTGTTAGTAGTGTGTGCATGTGCATGCATGCTGGGGGAGGGAGGATTGAGGCCAGGGAGACACATGAGGTTAGACTTCCACCACTGTCACTCAATACCTTTGACTATGTCACAGTATCTTTCATATGTGAATTAGAAATCCTCACACTTAATTCATAGGGATGATACGAGGTTTAAATAAGATAAATTTGGTCATAGCTGTAAAGGTACCTGTCTACTTAGGTTCCTGTAAGGGGAAGAGCCTAAAGTTTCTCCTATACTGCCACTTGCACTAGCTGCCAATTATCTGTACATGAGGCACATATATCCCTCAGTCTGGGACCCCAGCTCTCTGAGCTGTCTCCTCACTGGGAGATACCCTGGGATCTCTAGGGATCCCAGGGTCACCAGGGTCCAAGCAGTGTAACAAGAGATCATCTGAGCTGACCATCTGGCTCAGGTCAGGCAACAGGCAATCCAGCAGCAGACCAATAGGCCAACATCCACAGAGCAGGTGCATCAGTCACTCAGCTCCTCTATGTACCCAGCCAGAAGCCCATAATGCAAGTTTTACCAGGGGTGGCCCCCAAAGTCTTTCTTGTGTCAACACAACTACGTGGAAGAAGTAACACATCATACTACCCCCTTTCTTCTAATCAAGGGCAAGGTCATTTCTTTCTGGAGCAAAACAGCCTTCCCCACATATCAGCAAACAATGCCTGACGTATTGTGAGTAATAGAGTAATAATGATTACTATTACTATATGACAATTATATGAAAGAACACCCTAGAAAGTTCAAAAGTAATATCCTAAAAAAAAAGGGCTAAGTGCAAATAAATTCATTAGCTCAACTAATATTTACTGAGTGACTACTGTATGCCAGGTACTAGCAAAAGAGCTGTGCACACAGTTATATAAGGCTTATAAAGGGACACCAGGATTGCTTAGTCAGTTAAGTGTCAGACTCGGTTTCAGTTCAGGTCGTGATCTCATGGTTGTGACCCTGAGTCCCACATTGCATGGGGCTGCACGCTCAGCATGGAGTCTGCTTGAGATTCTCTCTCCCTCTCCCTCTGCCCTTCCCCCAAGTTCATGTGCTAAATAAATAAATAAATAAATTCCTTTAAAAAAGGATCGTGAAAGTGGGAAAGAAAAATAACAACTCTGCTCTTATAGCTCTTAACTCTTACTGGGAGAGGTAGACAACAGAAAGCAAATAAATTAATAAATACACCACTTAATTGCAGATGGTGGTAAATACCATTAAGAAAAACAAACCAGAGCACAATCATTGTGAATGACAGGGAGAGGAATCTGTTTCAGAAGTGGCTGTCAAAGGAGATCTCTGAGGATGTGGAATCTCTGAACAAGGCAAGCATGTGAGAGCTACAGAGGTCAACATAATGAGAATTCATAGAACCAAAAGAAAATGCAAAAACCCTATGATTGGAATAATCTTGACACGTGGGGGCATTAGAATATTAGCAAAAAAGGAGGTGGAAGATGGTCAGATTTATTCTATATTTTGAAGCTTGAACCACAAAACTTGCAAATAGACCAATAACATCACGTGAGCAAAAGAGAAGAGAAGCTGAGTGAATAGTGGTGGCATTTACCAAGACGAGGGATGAATCAGAGGAGGAGAAATGTTGAAACAGAAGAGTCAAGAGCTTTATTTTGTATATGGTAAGTTTGACAGTCTATTGGAGATCAAGAGGAGGTATGGAACCTGCAACCCAAGGAAAAGGTCAGAGTTCAAGTCACTGACGCATAGTAGATCTGTAAAGCTATGTGCTCAGATAAGATCTCTAGGAAGAAGTTCCAGGTAGAAGAACAGTTTGGCCACAGAGCCTTGAAGACTCTAGGGTCCCTAGAGGGGAAGGATGAAGGAGACAAAGAAAAGGCCACTAAAGAAGAAGGAGAAGCAAGAGAGTACAGGATCCTGAAGGCAAGTGAAGAATATTTTAAGCAAAGACAAATTAACTGTGTCCCACACTGTTGAGAAGCTGACTGCATGGAGAGCTGACGAAATGACCTTTGGATTTGGCAAGATGGGGATTTTTAATGACCTTTATGAGAGCAGCTTCAGACAACAGTGGTGGCAAGATAAGGAGAGAACAGGAAGTGAGAAAATTAATTCAGCAAATAAATTTCTTGAAGACCTTTACTATAAGACAAAGCAGAAAAATGTCGCAGTCGCTGGAGGGAGCTGTGAGATGCAAAGATTGTTCAGGGAGCATCTTCCATTTTGAGATGGGAGATAGAGGATTTATTAATAATTCAAAAACAAGGATAAACCATGTTGAAAGAAGACAGGAGACTATTTCAGTGTGAAAAAATGTGCCTGAATAGCAGGAGCAAATGGAGCCCAGCATACAAGTCATAGGTGTGGCCTTGGATAAGATCAGGGACAGCCCATGTCTTGATGAAGGCATAGGGTGTGAAAATGGGGCTGGCTTCATGTAAGCTGAATCTTACTCTAGTGCCTGGTTCCATGTGGACACCTCTGTATGTCAATGTTTTCTCACTGTCTGTATGTAAAATTCCGTCCCCAGCATTCCTTATGATGTTAACAAGGACTCTAACAAGATTAGAAACCTGTTCTCTAACCCAAGAAGAAGTGCTTAGAAAGTTCTTGACCTTGCTCTGCTCTACAAAATAGTTTTCCATGAGTTCTTTTTCTTTGCCAACCACACTCCATTTTAGTAAGTTTCCTGGCAGGCTTGCGTACTCATTGAAAAACATTACGGACTTTTATCAGTCCTTCCTCTCCTTTGGGGTCTATCAAAGAAGCAAAATGAAATGACTGTCTGGGAATAAGAGAGAAGTTCTAAAAATCCCCTGAATAAAGAGGGGAGCAAGGAGAGAAACATAAGAAACCCATTTCATATGCATGCCCTTCCTTGAAACCCAGGTTTTGGGAAGTTAGCTTAGTAATTACTCAGGTTTTCTGCAAAGTGCTCACACCTTAAAGAGAAAGGCCAGTGCCTGCATACCCACTCCCCCCGTGACGTGAATGTCATTAATATAACCTCTCTATGATTCCATTTCTCCGTGGGTAAGATGCTACTGACAAGCATTCTTCAGGAGGAGGCAATAGTCCATAATTAGTGATGCCTGGGTGGCTCAGTCAGTTAAGCATCTGCCTTTGGCTCAGGTCATGATCCGGGGTCCTAGGATTGAGTCCTGCATCAGGCTCCCTGCTCAGTGGGGAGTGCGCTTCTTGCTTTCCCTCTGCCTCCTCCTTCTGCTCACACTTTCTTTCCTTCTTTCTCAAATGAATTAATAAATCTTAAAAAAAAAATCCATAAGTAGAAGTCTTGACCCACTGCAGGGGCTCATTTAGGTTTAGTTTCCTTGAATTCATCTTTTGAATTTTAAATTAATTAAATGTATTGATAAAACTGATGTTTTATCAATAAAATGTAACTTTAGTAGGCATTTTTTGAATTTCAGATAGTTTTCAAGGTACTATGTATAATACGGAAATCACAGAATTGTATCTGCCCTTCAAGGTATATATGTATATATGCATTATATTTTATACAGCCATGTCATATATCACATATACATACATATATATGTATATATGTATACACACATATACAAATATATATGCACAAACATATATATAATGTACTAGTACAGTTAATGCCATAATTACCACTAGCACTTACCTGCATTGTAGATGGTTGAGATTTTGATATTTGTGGAAATAAGCTAAAGAACATAGTATTAATTTTATAGTCAGCTAATTCACATGAAGAAGTTTTGTGTGAATGGTCCCATAAGGTGCTATGGTCACATGTATTAAGTACAGTGTCTCTCCCCTTGCAGGAACAGTAACATAATATCTCAATCATGCCTAATTCATTACATCATTCAACACTCTTCAAAGCACCAGTATATGGCAGTATAAAAGGGAAACAAGGCCTTCCCTTTGGATATTATATTCTAAAGGAAAGATGAATAATATAAACAACTAAATATATCCAATTAATATGCTTAAATATATACCATAAAACATAGCAAGAATAAAAGAAATGGGTTTCAGGCAAATTGCATGTAACTCCCAAAGCCCAGGAGTTTTCTGTTCCCCCAGTGGTTGGGAAACTGCTGTCTGCAGGCCATATCCAGGCCAGGACTGAGATTTGTAAATGAAGGTTATTGGAACACAGTCCTTCCTATGTGTTTGCATGTTATCTATGGTTGTTTTCCAACTATAATAGCAGAACCAAGTAGATGCAAGAAAGACCATAGGATCCACAGAGCCAAAAGTATTTACTATGTGGCCCTTTACAGAGAAAAGCTTCCTGATGCATGTGTTATACTATACTGGGCACAACACAAACAGATTTATAGCTAACTACATCAATGAGGCCAGTTTTGGCTGTAAACAACAGGGAAATTATATACTCCCACATAACAAGAAGTAGGCAGCATGGAAGCCCCAGCTTGAGCAAAGTTAGCTGTCAAATGTCTTTACCAAGAGCACAGATTCTTTCTTTCTTTCTGTTCTGATATGTTCAGTGTGGCTTTTTTCATCATCCTAGCATGGCTGTTCCAGTTCCAGATGTCACATGGAATGACAATGTCTAGAGGCAGACAAACAAGCACCCATGTCTTGTGCCCCAACTTAAGAATCAAACAAAACCCCTTAGATCCTCCCAGTAGACCTCTCCTTATTGTGCCATTGGCAGAGTTGTGAGGCTGCCCTTTTCCAAACTGGCCACTTACCAGAGAGTCAAAAGCAGCAAGACCAAGCTGAATTTGATCTTGATTCACTCCCTGGGCCTGAGGAGGGACACACTTTCTCCTGAAATAGAAAACTACCCCATACCCGATGGAAATTGGGAAATTTTTCTATTAAAATGAAAACTGGGGCATTAAAGGACACCAATGATACCCACTACATTAGCTGAAATAACAAATGATAGACATTTTTACAAAGGATTGCAGGTTAAACCAAGTACTAACATGTGAGCTCCACCAAGGGAAGCATTCTGGTTTGTGTTATTCACTGCTGTTGCCTCAGTGTTGAAATAGTGCTTAGCATATAGTAGGTACTCCAGAAATACTGTTGGATTAATTATTGGTTAAACACATCAGTGTGTTTTGCAGAGTTGGGTAAGGAACCAAATGTCTGAATGAAAAGCCATTAAACCATGACAAGCAGAAGTAACAATGTGGCATTGCCATACACTTGGTCTGAGTTATCTTGGCTCCCTACACAAAATCTAATGAGAAAAGCCAGCATCAGGCAAAGACAAGTTCTAGGAGATGAGAATGATAATCTAGCTTCTCACTTTATACACTGGCCAGAGCCTTGGAGAAGCACAAGAGACCCGCATGCAGAGAAATATTTGCAAAGTAGACCATTTTCAACAAGACTTTCTCATGGCCAGCTCTATGTCTGCTTATGTAGGTCATACAGAATTAAATAAATTCAGCAACTTGAGAATTGTTACTGCACCGTCTCACTGTGTTGGACTTTGGGGATAAAGGAACAAACAGAGATGAGGTCCCTGCCCTCAGGAAGTGTATAAACCAGAACGAAGGAAAGATGCAACAGGGTGGGATTTCTGGAGAAGGTTACGTCCCTGCTGAAACCTGCAGCATGGGCGGGAAGCTTTCCAGTTTACAAAAGACAGAGGAGTGAGCCATGAAGAAGAAGCCACCTATTCAGGTTTAGAAAGGAGACTGCGCCAAGCAATCTGAGTCTTCACACATGTCCTTGAGACATTCAGAATTTGGGCTAGGATTCAGGAGACCCGAGTATGAAGTCCAGCTCCTGACTAAAACCAAGTCACTTCATTCATTTACAGTCTCTCCAAGTTTGAGAGATGTTCAGGCACTTTAATTTTCTGGTGCCCCTGATATATTAAAAATTAATCAAAGAAAACCTCAAAAATATTTCCATGTAATACTGACTCATTTTATAGAAGAAAATAACACCACAACCGTTATCTTAAGATCAGGTTTTATGAAAACATTTCATTAGGTCACTATATCAGTAGTGGCCAGAAAATGGGATGACCTTCAATTTCTATGAAGAACTTTTTTCCCCCAAATTCTGCAAGTTTGTACATTACTTCATATTCATGTTCTGGTGGAGGCAGTAACAAAGTCTAAATTTGAGGGCATTGTTTATTTTAACCTCAGGTCCACATCACAGTACTCTATCCAATTTAATGATTATTTACTATTTATTAATACATTTTAGGAATATTCTAGGGCTAGGCCTGGAGACATTGGTGGTCACAAAAAAAGTATGACATGGTCTTCATGGTTCTTACAGCCCCCTGGGGAAGACGGATATTAAAGAAACATCAATAATTCTGTAATTCCACATCATACTAAGTGCTTTGAAGAAAAAATAGTCTCTCTAGGTCTCATTTTCTACATCTACAAAAAGAAAGGTGAGAAGATTGCATCTCTTAGTTGATTCTGGTATTAGAACTTCAATCAGCTGATCAGTCCATGGAGACAAACCTGCTCAGAACAAGTTAAAAAAAAAAAAAAAAAAGGCATAAATGGATGATAATCAAAGGGACAGATGGATTGGTTAGGAAACACAGTAAGGTGGGGCTAGAAGCTTCTATTCAAGTTCTAAGACGAGATGAGAGAAGTGCTGGAAAAGAAGAAAGAAATGAAAGAGAAATGGCAGAAACGTCCACCATGGGTACCAGGAACACAGAGTTTTTAAAGCCAAAGGGCTATAGGGGAGCACCTGTTGTCATCCCATAACTTCACAGATGAGAAAATTCAGTTTAGGAGAGGCTAACAGATCCAGCCAGAGCAAACAGTGAGCCAGTAGTGCTGAAATTTTAAGAATAGCATTTTATGGAGTCTGGTAGACTTGTTGATTTTCCGGAAATACAGGTTAGCTGAGTCAGAAAGTTCATTTCTCCAGGCCAAGCAATGCCCTGGTGTATGTAAATGTTTTTCATCCAAGAAGAACAGAAACAGGAGTAGACTCAGCCTCGATCTTTAGAGGTCAGGAATCTAAACCCCAGAGAGATTGGTATATTTGGCCAATGAATAATGTTAGCAATAAACAAAAGCTGGGAAGCTGGGGAAGTGGAAAAGGAATGAAGGAATGAGGAGGAAAGCACTTAAAATTCAAGCACTACCATCCTTAAGGATGGATTATAGAATTTCTGATCTTGAGAAGGCCAGCTCTCCTCTACTGAGTAGAGAGGCTGTTTTCTTGACTCGTGCTATTGCCTGCAGAGACTGGGGCATCCCATGTTTGTTTGTTTGTTTTTTTGTTTTTTGTTTTTTGTTTTTTTTTTCCCTCTGTGGCCTCTGAACCAGATTTCAGGTCTCAGCTTCTCAGAGTGGGATCCCGAAAGAAGTCAAGAGAGCCAAGAGGAACTTGAGGCTGCCCTCCCAGCAGGTTTTCCTGATGCTGAAACTCAAGGACACTCATTTGTACTTTCAAGAAAGTGCAGAAAACCTGACTCCTTTTTAATCCCTTCACCAATTCAAAAACAAGGTGTGTCATTTCCCTTTGATCCTGCAGCATAAACTTCAGTAAGAAAGATACTGTACAGCTTGGCAGTGAAATGAATATCAGAAAGTAGATTTGTTCATCAGGACACTAATTGTATATTAACTTCTGCCATCAATATTCACCTTCCTCTTCACTCTTGTCAAATATTTCTAGTTAGATACCCATCTCTACCGTCTATTTCTTCTGTCTTAACAGTTCCACCATCCCAATTTATGACAACAAAATCTAGATAAATTCTGCACTCGCTAACAATTTCCACATTCCTTTTTTTGAGAAAAGGCATAAGCCTGTCATTACAATTTTCTACAAGTCATGGGGTGTGATCAGGACTTTGCCCTGGAATATATCTATGCTCTTTTGAAATAAAATGTGAAGCAGTTATTAAAATGTGAAGCTTTTCTTAGCAATTTGAGTTGGCAAATTACATGTAGATCCATTATTTCACATCATGCACTCAACAGTGTTAAACTCCAGCAAGTGGTTCACAATTTCCTTAGGAGGAAATTGACGGCCAGAATTTCTAGCTGACCTCAGACACTGAGGCCCAAAGTACTTCGATTATTCGCTCAAGGCCATGCATCTCCTAAGTGTGAAGACAGCCATGCTGTGATTCAGGATTTAAGATAGCGAATACCATGCTGCCTATGACACTGCAGCTTATTAGGGAAAAAATAAGCAAATCAGTAAATAAACACATGGGTAAATAAGAATGAATTTAATTACTACCCCTTGAATACTCTCCCTGATTACAAAGAATAATCAGACATCTCATTTCAACCTGAGGAAATTCAGTGAGCTTACAGAAAGAGGAAGACAGCACTTAATTTCAAAAGGACAGAATTCAGAATCTGGAGTTAGTGTTAGATAGAGCTGAACATTTAATAATGTAGGCAGTCATATTTGTATTTCTTCTCATTTAGCCCATGCATATCGTGATGTGAAAGAGTATTCTATTGGGGCACGTGGGTGGCTCAGTCAGCTAAGTGCAAGACTCTTGGTTTTGGCTCAGGTCATGATCTCAGGGTCCTGGGGCCAAACTCCATACCAGGCTCCTCTCTCTCCCTCTCCTTCTACCCCTCCCCCATTCCTGCATGTTCTATCTCATTCTTTCTCTCAAATACAAACATACATACATACATACATACATAATTTTTTTTAAAAGGAGCATTTTATTAACTTCCTTACCCTAGGATCAGTAAGTTGAATAAATCAGAGGATTAATTTAGAATGAGGAAAAAGTTCAGTATTTTGAGGCTATTATAAAGACTGGCCGAGACCTCATTCTTTCCTGACATCTAGGACATGAGTCTTTGTAGAACTGATTCTGACATCATGTCAGAGGGAAAGCAGAACTTTGGAGTCCAGAAAGACCTGGATTGAATCCCAGCTAAGCCATTTGATAAATGTTTATACAAGTTTCTTAACATACAGAAGAAAATTTCAGTTTCTTCAGTTTTTTAAAAGAAGGTAATAATTCCTCTCTAGTGGAAATATTATAAGGATTAGAGATAATATAGTCAATGTATCTACCTGACAGATATGTATACCCCGGTCCGTGGTATGAAACTGCATGTTTAATCACATTGCCAGAGTCTTTTCCAGAATGGAAATACACTGGATCTGATTCATTCTGTAACAGGCACCAACCTGATTTCCTCCTCGACCACTATTGTGAGATCTTAGGTAAGTCATCAAGGCCTTCTAGATCTCAGGTTTCCCTGGTAAGTAAGAAGAAAAAAGTGGAAAGTAGGTATTTTATGACCTCAACTACTTTTTTCGGCTCCCAACACTCAATTTTACATAATTCTGGTGCAGATCTATTTCATATGTGAAATGTATTAGGAGAAGACAGTTTTCCTAGTTATTTATACTGTGCTTTGTGGAAGTCTAGACTACATTTCACATCATCACATATGATTCTTGTTTAGCTGATCTCTAGAGGTAGGGAGAGATGGTGTTGATAGACTGCACAGTTAAGACATCACAGCGTTAAGGGATAAAATAGGTGAGGAAAGAACCAGAAGCAGACTTGAGTGAAATTGTACACTTTAGCTAAGAGAGTAAATATGAGAAATCTGAGTAACTAGGCTGATGGGCATTAACAAAGAGAACAAGTAAATAAAAGTTGACATTAAAAATGATCAGGAAGTTGAAAAATAACACAACTTGTCCTACCAGGAAGTGAATTTTTTTTTTTTCACATTATCTTCCACGCTGGCATTTAATTATCAATCTTCAGTACACTTCTCAGCAGAAAAACATTTGGTGCAAAGGGAATGAGGATCAGGGAGCTGGAAAATATACATAGAATTCTAATTCTAATTCTAATTCTCCATGCGCTAGTCCCAATTTTGAACCATCAAATGAAATTGTCATTGTGTGTCCACTTCTACGGGGTATAATATTTGATAGCCATTGAAGGGTGATCTTAGTTAAGGTAGTCAACTAAACTTTGTACCATGTATAAAATGCAATGCATCCACAGAATAGCATTAGTCAAAGGTAATTCTAGATTATAGATGGGTTTGGGAGTGGAGGAGTTGGGATACAAGTTTGCTCTATACAGTGATTCAGGAACCCAAGATGATGGCAGTTCTGCAACCTCCAACAGGAAGTGTTCCCTATGTTGTCAAAGAACATTAAGGGGCATCCACGGAAGGTTGTCATGGACTCAGCCTGGATGCAGCCCATGATGTTTCTTCTACCATATTCCATTAGAGTGAAGACCTTCCTATGGCCACACCTCAATGCAAGAATGGTGGAGAGAGTTGGCTGGCTCTGCAAACAGGAAGAAGAAGATAATGAGAGTAGGCAGCTAACAGACTGTCATGGGCAGAAGGAGACCTAAAGGAAGTTTAGCACCATTGTAGACAGGGTCATGTCAAATTTTCTTTATAGATGGCCTACTGCCTTCCATCCAACCAGAGACCTATTAGTAGAGAATACTGAGGGCATGAAGTGAGAGATAATTGATTTGCAACTAAGCATAATCAAGGAAATGTTTTACAGAGTAGGTAAGAATGAGATGGACCTAATAGATGTGGTGGATACCAGAAGTGTCACTGGATAGTCCACAGATGATTCTAGCAAAACACATCTAAAATGAATATAAAAATCTCTCCTACTTCATTGCAAGCAGTGTCCACCATTAAGGTTTTCAAGACAGCCAGAAGTGACATGTAAGTGATCCACTCATCAGAGACTGTCATTGTCTACTTGTTCCTAGTAGCATCCCTGTCCCTCTAGTTCCTAGCCTGCTCGTTACAAAGTCAGAGATTGTTTCTTTGTTGTCTTTTTTTCCTTCCATAAGCACCATGGGACAGGATATTTTTCTGATCTATTTACTGCTCTAGCTCCAACACATAGAAGAGTGAACAGCACAGCATTCAATGAATATTTGTGGAATGCACTTTACAAACTGAATATCTGACTGACCAAGGGAGATCATTCTACATGCAGCTGAATCATAAAGATGAATAAAATGTCAAAGCCGTGAGGGACATTAAGAATGGCTCAGTCCTGGAGATACTGGGTGGCTCAGTCAGTTGAGCATCCAACTGTTCGCTTTAGCTTAGATCATGATCTTAGGGTTCTGGGATTGAGCCAGGCTCAGGCTCTGTGCTTGGTAGGGAGTCTGCTTCTCCCTCTCTCTACCCCTCCCCGTGCTTGCTCTCTCTCTCTCTTTCTCTTCCTTTAAAAAATAAATAATTAAATCTTTAAAAAAAAAAAAAAAAGAGGAAAGAAGAGCTCGGTCCAAACCTTGTATACAGTATTAAAGAAAGAGAGGCTCAGGACAGGGAGCTGATTTTCTCAAAATGACATAACAAATGTCAAAACGTGTTTTCAGATGCAACATAGTGACTTTCTAACATGCTAGAGCCAAACCAGGCCATTATTTAACTGTAAACAGATTTTTGGAATTCGTTTCTGTTGTCGTTGTTTGCATTTACTGTGATTTAATTTTTTTGTTTAATATTGTTATTTCCTCTTACTAGCAAAAATCCATGTGTTGCCAATCATCATGCAACATTCTATGGTCATATTTCCTTTTACAATGCAGCATGTCCAACATGGGAGACAAACTTGAAATCTCTATGACCTAAAAATATTATGGTCCCTAAAATATAAAGATAAAATATAAAGAATTATGAAAATTCTCTAAAATACATAAACATTTCCAACGTTCCTCCCAGGTAAACAAATGAGAAAGGAATATTGAGCACAAGGAAAGAAAATGGACCCAGAGGGAGTGCAATCTCCTTGTGAATCAAAAGAATACAAAAGTGATTTTTTTTTCCTAGCAAACTATATTGTTTAAAAAAAAAAAGAAAGGTAGATCCAATATTCATAAAGGTTCAGAGAAACAGGTGTTCTAATAACTGTAGAGATATGCATCAAAGACTCATTTTTTTTTTTTTTAATTTTTCTCTTTGGACTTAACATTTCCTTTTCTAGAAATTTGTCTTTTTTTTTTTTAAGATTTTATTTATTTATTTGACAGAGAGAAATCACAAGTAAGCAGAGAGGCAGGCAGAGAGAGAGGAGGAAGCAGGCTCCCTGCTGAGCAGAAAGCCCGATGTGGGGCTCAAACCCAGGACCTGGGTTCATGACCTGAGCCGAAGGCAGCGGCTTAACCCACTGAGCCACCCAGGCGCCCCAAGAAATTTGTCTTAACAAAATAGTCCTGGCTGAATACCATGTAACTTCAAAGCTATTGATTGCATATGCATGTGTGTGTGTGTTTTATATATATTAAGTGATATATAGATATAGATATATAGATATAGGTATAAAACTATATAATATATATGTAACTATATATTATATAAACATATTACATATAACACAGGTGATGAAATGACTAAAACTATACCAAATTTAAACAAAGGCAAGGATATCCATGCTATATAATGACTGGTGAGAAAAATATTAAAAACAATCTTCAAAAAAGCTAAAGCTCAAATGATAAAAATGGGGAGATAGAAGACTATGTGCTTTAGTAGAAACAGTGCCTTTAGTTTTAGCTCTGTTTTAGACGTATCTACATGGCCAAGTTCTTAAGGACTCACACAGTTCTAGGCACTATGAGACAGAGACTCCTTTGCCCACACACTGCCATGCTGAGATGAACAGGAGAGAGACACAGCTTTTATTTATTTATTTTTTAAAGGATCTATTTATTTATTTTAGAGAGTGCACATGAGAGTGTGAGTAGGGGGAGGGGCAGAGGGAGAGAATCTCAAAAAGACTCCCAGTTGAGATGAGCTCCAGAGGCTGGAGCCCTATAATGGGCTTCATCCCACAATCCAGAGAACAGGACATGAGCTGAAACCAAGAGTTGGGCGCCTAAGAACTGAGCCACCTAGGCACCCAGAACAGAGTTTTTTGTTTTGTTTTGTTTTGTTTGTTTTTTTCCAATTTAAATTTTATTTTATTTTTTCAGTGTTCCAAGATTCATTGTTTATGTACCACACCTAGTGCTCCATGCAATACATACCCTCCTTAATACCCACCACCAGGCTCACCCATTCCCCCACCTTCTCCCCTCCAAAAATCTCAGTTTGTTTCTCAGAGTCCACAGTTTCTCATGTTTCATCTCCCCCTCTGATTTCCCCCAGTTCACTTTTCCTTTCCTTCTCCTAATGTCCTCCATATTATTCCTTGTGCTCCACAAATAAGGGAAACCATATGATAATTGACTACTACACCTCCATTAGAAAGTATGAACACCCAACTTTTGTATCAACATGGACAGGACTGGAGGGGATTATGCTGAGTGAAATAAGTCAAGCAGAACAGAGCTTTTAAACAAGCATTTGCCATACAAATGCTCAGAAGACAATGTGTGAAATTACAGAAAAGAGAGTTATAGGAGATGAAAGAATGAGCCAACTTCTCTGGCCCTCAGTTTCTTCATCTAAAACATAGACATAGCTGGCATTTTTCAATGACATTTGATCTCAGGAAACTTAAAATGACACTCCATTCATAGAACACAAAAAGCATTTCATGCAGAGCCATGCATGCTTTTGACTGAAATTGTCTTTTAGGACAAATATGAAGGGACACAAGTTTCATCTGCAGTCACCCTAAATATAGGATGAAAACATGTAAGATAAGATGCATGACTTAGACCAGAAACCTTTGCCTAGAAGGAACATACTGAGGTCAGTGACGGATAAATTGCTGACACTTTGTTCTCATGCATCAGGAGAGACCCCACGTGACCTTTTAGGTTTCTTAGGTCTGGCCCAACTTTTGTTCAGGACAGATTGTCACATACAGTAAAAATTACTTTCTTAATGAATTTAATTAATTATCTTACATCGATTTTAAAAGATATATTTTAAAAGGAAAAAAAAATACTATCACTGATTTGTTTCCCCCTAAGATCTATTCACGTCTCTTGAAATTCAGGTGATCCATTCAGGTTGTATTGATAGTCATCAGAATCTCTCATTTCTTTTTTATTCAAATATATATGGTATAAGGGTCCAGAAAATATTTTATAGATAAGGAGGTCCTAAATGTAAAACTCCATTCATTGGTAGGAGGGATTCTTCTATTGAAACATGTACTTGTCAACACCTCTAATCATTCATCCATGATATCAGTCAGAAAACAAATATTTATTGAGTCTGTACAAAGTCCAAACCCTACTTTATATTCAGGAATATGCAGTATAACAACAGAATCTTTGTTCTTATGGTGTTCTTATGTTCTAGTGAGTATAAAGAATTTAACCAAATAATGACACAAATATATAGTTACACCCGGAAAATCAGAGAGAATAAAAGAATCTACAGTAATGTATAACCAGGAAATTTGATCTCAACCAGAGAATTAAGGGAAATGAAGTTTGTTTAAGCTGAGCTAAGACTGGAGGAATGGTAAGGAGGTAATCTGACCTCAGCCTTACTGACCTCCTTCCTTTTCTTCTCAGACTGGAGGAACAATCCTGCCTTAGGGAATTTGGGCTGCTATCCGCACCCGCCCCCGGCCCCCAGCTTGGGAATCTCTTCCCAGACATCTGCAAGGCTGACTCCCTCATCTCTGGCAAGTTTTGCTTAATATTACCTTCCCAATTAAACCTGCTTTGATGTCTGTTATAATAGGACAATCAGTAGTGGTGCCTGGGTGTTTCAGTCAGTTAACCAGCTCTGACTTTTGATTTCAGCTTAGGTCATGATCTCAAGGTCTGAGATTCAGCCCAGCTACGGGCTCTGTGCTGAGCTTATTAGATGCAATTACCATTAGGGAAAATGTTCTCTCTGCTTTGCTCATTGATGTATTCCAAGGGTTTAGAACAGTGTTTGGATATGGTTAGATATCTTAAAAAGGTAATTAATTAATCATGAAATTAATTAATTGTACTGGATCATAGTAAATACACAATATAAAAAGTTTGAGAGACAGCTGAAACAGTACCCAAAGGAAAGGTTAAGCTTGAAAAGAATGTATGGGGTGGAAAAAAGAATTACACTATAATAATGTAATAATAATAAAAAAAAATCTTTAAAAAAAAACAACAAAAAAAAAAACCAAAAAACAGAACAAGTGCCTTTCTACTTTCCTTCCCAACTTTAGAAACATAAATTGAAAAGAAATCAACTACATGGATTATAAGAGTGATGTTTTAAAAGTTGCCTAAACTTAAATAAAGGGATGGGGGGACTCTTGCTTTCCATATCCCAAAGTTGAAAAAGAAGAGTAAAGTAAAACTAAAGTATGTAGAGCGATCCTAGCCGACCTGCACGTCAATCCCAGCTGCACCTTACTTGCTAGCGATACAGTCTGTTTCAAGTTGTCCCACTTTTGAGCCTCTGTTCCCTCCTATTTAAGATGGAGATGCTAACAAGCCTATTAAGATGGCTGTTTGAGAGTCCAGCGACACACTGTGTGTCCATCCCACAGCATTCTGTCACCGGTGGGGACTCGGCAAAAGTATGTAGATCAAAGTAAATGACTCAGGTATGAGACAAAACAAATTGAGAAGATCAGCAAAAGTAAAACCTGGTTGTTTGAAAAGTTCAATAAAATTGATAAACCCATAGGTAAGCTGCTCAGGGAGAAAAAGAGAGGAATGAAACCCACAAATACCAATAACAAGAATGAAAAGTATAGATATCATAGGGGAGATTTTAACATAAACCAACATAGAGTAAAAGAATACTATGACCAATTTCAAATCTATACATTTAACAACTTAGGTGAAACAGACCAATTTATTCAAGGACCCAAATACCTAAAGTGACTATAAGAAGAAATTAAAAAAAAAAAAATCTTGTATATATGTTACAATATAAATGCTTGAAAAATACTTGAAAAAATATACTTGTATATATGTTAACAAAATTGAAATGCAAAACCCATGCCCAGAGGTCTTCAGTGGAGAATTCCATTAAGCATTCATGAACAAAAAAACACCAATGTTTGGAAGGAACACTTCCTAATTCATTTTAAGAAGACAATCTAACTTGATGAGTGAGTCATTGTAGCAAGCAGAACAATGCCCCCATTCTAAGAAGTCCACAGTTAAAGCCCCAGGACTTATGAATATGTTACTTTATGTAGCAAAGGATTCTGCAGATATGATAAAGTGAAGGATTCTGACATGAGGAGATATTCTGGATAACCTGGATGGATCCAATGTAAATACTGGAGAGAAGGGACAGGGACAGACAGGGTCAGAGAGGGAGACGTGACAGTGGAAATGGAACCAGAGGTCAGAATCATTTGCAGCTGTGAGGCAAAGAAGGGGAGTTGCTTCTAAAAGCTTGTAAAAGCAAGCAAGCAGATTCCCCCTCTAAACTCCAGGAAGACTGCTGCCCTGACCACACTTTGATTTTAGCCCAGTGAGACCCCTGTTGAGCCTCTGGCATCAAGAGCTTTAAGGTAGGAAGTTCATGGTTTTTGAGGGCACTGAATTTTGGTGCTTTGGGATACCAACAATGAGAGACGTCTATAGCCACATCTGCAATGGGAAACCAGGAATTCCTACAGACTTAGTCTAGAACCCAGCAAGTCAGGGACCACCTATTTCTGGGTATGA
Source organism: Lutra lutra (assembly GCF_902655055.1). Classification (NCBI taxonomy): domain Eukaryota; kingdom Metazoa; phylum Chordata; class Mammalia; order Carnivora; family Mustelidae; genus Lutra; species Lutra lutra. Next base: position 148,763,555 of record NC_062279.1, on the reverse strand, counting down.
AATCCCTTTTTGCTTGGAGTATTTTCTATTTCTTGTCCTTGAGCCTGATTGATTCAGAGGTACAATGATCAGAGTCAAGAAAGCTGGTTTTTAGGTCCAAATCTATTGCTCCTCTGCTCTGAGCCCTGGAGTGAGCCATGTAATTCCTTTGGTTCAACATTTTTAATCTATACAACTAGAGTATGGTATTAGATCGATATTTTTGAAATGGCAATACAGAAGATTAATTTAGGTGGATATGAGTCGCTTTTCTATCTATGCATACATATTTTATTTTGCAAGTACAGCAAGTGAGGCTGGTTTCCTAGGTGTTGTAGTATCTTAAAATTTCCTTTAAATAAACAGTCAAGAATTCTTTAAAAGAGAATAATTTAAATAAAAGTATTATGTAAAGACAGGAGTACTTTGAAATGACTAACATGATAAGGGTGGTATACAAAAAGCTGAAGGATAGAGAACAGCAGGCTAGAAAAAATTTTTTGCTTCTTTACTCCTCTTATCCAATCAGTAATGAATGAATTCATTTATTTATTCATTAAATATACACATATTCATGAGCGTCTTTTAAGAACGGCATTCCAAGTAAGAGCACACCGGGTTAGCAATAATGAATGTGAAACAGTCCCTGACCTGGAAGTCTTCAGAGTCTGTGAGAGCAGACGAATACATGTTTAAAATGGTAATGCACCAGGCTTAGACCTCGGAGAGGGATGCGTGCAAGCCAGTTTCTACCTTTGGAGCCTCCAGTTTCTCCTCAAATTCTTCCTCCTCACAAGTTTCCTAAACCATCAACTTAAAACGCAGCTCTAACTAGGGCACTCCTTCTCTTTCAACTGGTACTCTACCAAAGAGGGTCCCAAGAAAAGAGCATCCACCCTAGCTTTTTGTAAATAAAGTTTTGTTGATAGTTTTACTGAAATATGGCCACGCCCCATTATTGAAGCAACTTCTATGGCAGCTTTCATGCTTTCTTCAGCAGTTAGGATAGAAACGGCAGGAAAACCAAAAATAGTTACTATTTAGTCCTTCAGTAACACTAAAATTGTCATCTTATCTTAAAATCCTTTAGGATCCTCATTTTGATCAGCTGAAACCCAAACTTCACGATAGAGCACATACAAACTTTCCAACACCATCCCCTAACATCTTCCTGAATATACCTAACAGGTCATCCATATTCTTAAAAGGATGACTTTTCAGGGCCCCTGGGTGGCTCAGTGGGTTAAAGCCTCTGCCTTAAGCTCAGGTTGTGATCTCAGGGTCCTGGGATCAAGCCCCGCATTGGGCTTTCTGCTCAGCGGGGAGCCTGCTTCCTCTCTCTCTCTCTGCCTGCCTCTCTGCCTACTTGTGATCTCTGTCTGTCAAATAAATAAATAAAATACTTTAAAAAATTATGACTTTTCAAGATTTTTGCCCTAGGAAGTGACATTCTTTAGCTAAAGACTCTCTCCTTCCTTCTCTATGTGGACAATTCCTTCCCAGCCCTTAAAATCTAAATTTCCTCAGAAGCCCTCCCTAACTTTCCAAGGAAAATTGTGATTTCTCTATTTTTGCTCTCTCAACACGTTCAGTGACCCAAATAAGACCTTGTGGGATATTCTGATTATTCCTAAATAACTTCATTGCTTTTGTTATAATGTTTTATTCCTTAGAATAAAAAAAAATGCAAGCAAATATAGAATAAATAAAACCCTGTTATCTCAAATAACGCAAATATAGTACTTCCAAAAATAATCACTGCCAATAGCTAGTTAATATCATTTCAGCCATCTCTCCATGCATATTTATAGAAACAAGGGTAAATAGGAAGATTTTACCAAAACTGCACATTTATGAGGCACCTGGGTGGCTCAGTCAGTGAAGCCTCAGACTCTTGATTTCAGTTCAGGTCATGATCTCAGAGTCACGAGACTGATCCCTGAGTCAGCCCTGCCCTGCTCTCTCTCTCAGTCTCTGAAAAAAAAAAAAAAAAAAAGGCACAATTATGACCTAATTATATTCTAATAAAAAGTTTACTTTAACCTTGCATGCATTTAGTAGAATATAAAGAAATTCATGAAACTGAAAGGTTAAATTTCATAAAGGTTTTGTGTGTTTGTGTGATAAGCATTTACAATTCTTAAAATATCACACTCTTGTTTTACCTTATATATATATAAGGTAAATATATATATATACTTATAAGGTAAATATATATATATAATATATAATATTTTTAGATTTTTTTAAACATTTATATTTTAAAAGTTAATGTGCATAAAGTGAAACTGAAAAACACAAGAAGGAAAGAACAAAGTCATTCATAATCATTAGCAGTTTATGTTTAACTTCTTTTAAAAGATTTTATTTATTCCAGGGGCACCTGGGTAACTCAGTGCTTTAAGCCTCTGCCTTCGGCTCAAGTCATGATCTCAGGGTTCCGGGATCAAGCTCCGCACCAGGTTCTCTGTTCAGCGGGGAGCCTGCTTCCCCCCTTCTCTCTGCCTGCCTCTTTGCCTACTTGTGATCTCTCTCTCTCTCTGTCAAATAAATAAATAAAATCTTTAAAATAAATATTTTATTTATTCCTTTATTTGACAGAGAGAGAGAGCATGAGAGGGAAGAGGGTCAGAGGGAGAGAGAGAATCTCCAGCAGACCGCGGCTGAGCACAGAGTCCAATGTGGGGTTTGATCTCATAACCATGAGATCCTGACCCAAGCTGAGAGTCAGATGCCCAACCCACCGAGCCACCAGGCACTCCTGTTTAACATTTACACTTATGTTTAACATCTATATATAGAGAGATGTTTTATATATATATATATATATATATATATATATATATATACACACACACACACATATATATACATATATATAATTTAATATCCATCTATATAAAAATATATATATTATAAATATTATAAAATATGTGTCTCTTAAACTAGTATGTATATGGTTATTTATATATATAGTTATACATATTCAAATACATATACTTATATTATTATGAGCTGAATTGTGTCACTTCAAAATTCATACATTGAAACCCTAACCCACAGCATGCGACTATATTTGGAAAGAGGCCTTTAAAGAGGTGATTAAGTTAAAATGAGACCTTTAAGGAAAACCCTAATCCAAGCTGACTGGTATCCTGGAGATCAATAAATAAATAAACCCAAATATCTGGAAGCAGATGTTTGAACGCACAAAGAAATGCCAGGAGTATGAGGGCACAGAGGAAATGCAATGTGAAGACACAGCCAGGAGGTGGCCATCTGCAGGCCAAAAAGAGAGGCCTCAGAAGTAATCAAACCTGCTAACACTTCGATCTTGAATTTCCAGTCTCCAGAATGATGGGAAAATACATTTCTGTTGTTTTAGCCAGCCAGGTTGTGATGTTTTGTTATGGAAACCCTAGCCAAGTAATATGGGATTTTACTGCATTTACTGCAAATTTCTCCTGCCTCTTAGAATAAGAAAATCTCCTGGATTCTATCACTTATATTATTTTTATACTGTTAAGGTCTAAACAATTTACATGCCTATGTATTTACATAAACTATTTACATGCATATCCAAAATTCTCACTTTGTTTATATAGGGTTTTAGGTTCAGATTAATTTGATCTTGCCATCAGTCATTTTGACCACATGGTCTTCTTTTGAGAGTTCTTCATGGTGATATGTCTCTGGTTTGACCAGATTTGTCATCAAGTATTTTTCAAAAAGGGGTAACAAGTGCTATATTCCCTGAATTTTTTTTTAATAATTTTAAAAAAATATATCTTATTTATTTATTTATTTGAAAGAGGTGGGAGGGTATGGAGAGGAGTGGAGAGAGAGAGACAAGTGGACTGCACCAAGCACAGAGCCTGACGTGGGGCTCCATCCCACGACCCTGAGATCACCACCTGAGCAGAAGAAATCAAGAGTCAGACACTGAACCATATGAGCCACCCAGGTGCCCCCAAACCCTGCCAAATTTGTTCTGAATGAGGTTGTCTGTTTCTTTTGTACTTAAAAAAAAAATTACAGAGTTGCAAAAATACTACAGAGCTGTAATTTCTTTCCTTTATTTTGGTACTTGGTCTACTAGCCTTTAGCATCAAATCGTTGAAGAGCTAAAAGGTCAGCCAGCTGATGTGACCATGTAGGTTATTTGATCATTCTGTATGTTGCTCTGTCCTCTGGGACACACGGATGCCTTGCAATCTGTAGATTAACATATTTATTTATTTATTTATTTATTTATTTAATTCTACAGGCGGATACTTGTTGTTGTTCTAGGCAGTGTCATGTCATGAGTCAGAGAATACGCTCTAACACTAGGATACTTACTCAACATGAGACCTAAGAAAACCACTTAATCCTCCTAGACCTCAGTTTCCCGTATTTGTCAAATAAGGATTGTATTAGTATCTACTTTATAGGGTTGTTGTGAAAATTATATGAATTAGTAAATGTAAAATAATGCTAAATAATATTATTATAAGGATTTACGAGTTAATCTTTGCTTAACTTCTCTGTGAAGTTTTCACTAATATTTAACATCATTATTTTTCCACTTCATTTTGTGTCATTTCCTTAAACCTACTCAATGTTTCTAGTTGTGTTCATTCTTCTAATAAATATCCCCTAATTAGAAGTTCTGTGTTGGGATCTAGTATTATTTCTCCTTCTCCTCCCATTCAGCTCAGATTTACTTCTGTCATTGCATCCTGGCTAATAGATTAGGAGTTAGAAACTTATTCTGCCAAGGTAGAGATAGCAAATAATTTACACTTTTGGGGATACATATAGTCTCTATTTCATATTTGTCTTAGTCTGTTCAGGGTGCTATAACAAAGTGCAATAGACAGAGTAACTTATAAACAAGAGAAATTTATTTCTTTCAGTTCTAGAGGCTGGAAGTCTGAAGTCAGTACCAGTGTGGGAGTACCACTGTGGTCAGGTGAGGGACAACTTCCAGGTCCCAGATTTCTTGTATCCTCATCTGACAGAAGTTACTTGGGAGCTCTGTGGGGTCTCCTTCTTAAGGGCATTAATCCCATTCCTGAGTGCTTCATCCTCACAATCTAAGTGACTTCCAAAAGCCCCCACTTCCTTTTTTTTTTTTTTAATTTCTTTTCAGCATAACAGTATTCATTGTTTTTGCACCGCACCCAGTGCTCCATGCAATCTGTGCTCTCTCCAATACCCACCACCTGGTTCCCCCAACCTCCCACCCCCCACCCCTTCAAAACCCTCAGATTGTTTTTCAGAGTCCATAGTCTCTCATGGTTCACTTCCCCTTCCAATTTCCCCCAACTCCCTTCTCCTAACTCCCCATGTCCTCCATGCTATTTGTTATGCTCTGCAAATAAGTGAAACCATATGATAATTGTCTCTCTCTGCTTGACTTATTTCACTCAGCATAATCTCTTCCAGTCCCGTCCATGTTGCTACAAAAGTTGGGTATTCATCCTTTCTGATGGAGGCATAATACTCCATAGTGTATATGGACCACATCTTCCTTATCTATTCGTCTGTTGAAAGGCATCTTGGTTCTTTCCACAGTTTGGCGACCGTGGCCATTAAGCCCCCACTTCCTAACACCATCATATTGGGAGATTAGAGTTTCCACATATGAATGGGGGGGAATCACAAATATTTAGACTATGGAAATATTTTTTTTTAATTACTTAAACATATAAAAACCATTATTAGCTTAAGAGTTCTGTGTAAACATGTGGGTAGACCAGATAGGCCATAGTTTACCCACCCTTGGGGGTATTAAACAATAAGGAAGTAGGGTATCTGTGTGTGTGTGTGTGTGTGTATGTGTGTGTGTGTGCCTCCCCCTCCAAAGCACCCCTCCTCACAGATCTCTGCAATAAGATTGGGTTTCATTTACAATATTCTCCATTTCTCACTTGTTCTTGTAATATTCCTGTATCTCATTAATCTAATCCAAGGGAGCACTGGACGGGCCTCTAAGGACTGTGACACTTCTTTGGAAAGAAAGCAGTATCCTGCCCAAAGCCTGAGGAGGTTAATATCAGTTAGCAATAGATTTCCATATTGTTTCCACGGGTTTCCATATTGGGCACATATTCTTCATAAGTTTTAGTTTGGGGTGGTATTCATTTCCTTTTATTGAGGTCAGAGTTTTCAATCTTTGTCTTGTTGGTAGTCAATTCTGAAAGAGATGAAAGAAGTAATTATTTTTTCAGTCTGCCACCTTAAATCCAAAGAAGTATGGCTACATCCTTTCAAGTCTACTTCTCATCCAAGGTCACATGGTTCTTGAGTCTAGAAAACAGGAGATCTGGCCTCTGAATGCTCAATAAACTTTCACTGAATGAAATAATGCACAAATTCTCATCACTTCAGAAATGCAGAAGCTGAGTTCAATATGTGTATGTGGAGTCTGTTCCAGAACATACCAGTTGCCCATTTGACCTTTTACATCTCAGGGAGCTATTGAATGAAACTGGTTCTTGCATATATATTCCCAATGGAATCCTCTCATGCCATTCCCCCCAAAAAGTTTGCTTCCTTCCTATGTTGCTAGGCTTTGGATATCTAGCAGCATGACAAATGAAAGAGAAGAAATTAGGTCTCCAAAAAGTACATGAAGGCTTTAGAGAGACCAAAGAAGGGTTGCGGTTTTCGAAGTAGGTCATGGCACTTTGGGAACATATAGGTGCTGTGGCTTGACTGACAAATGTCCCTGCCCTGTGGGGATGTGGGAAGACTGGTTTCTGACTCAGCTTTGAAACTTGTTATGTTCTAAATGCTTCTCAAAAGTAATAGTCCACTGAAATTAAGATTGTACACTAGAAAAGTATTTGGACCCTGTGAAATAAACAAGAATTTAGAATTACAGGCTAGTAGCTGAGGCTTAATGAGACAGTTTTAGTATGTTACACAAATTTCAGGATACCACCAGAATGGGGGTGGGGGAGAGAAAGACCACTCTCTCAAGAGAGAAAATTACTCTTTTTTGACTGAAAAAAAATGGCAGAAACTATCTCTTACAGACAAAAGTTATCAATGTATTGAGTAATTACTGTTTCCTTCTCAGTCTTTCTGTGTGTGTGTATGTGTATATACACATGTATATATACATATGTATATATGTATACATATATACGTCCACATATATATGTGTATGTATATATATATATATATATATATATATATATATATATATATATATCTTCAGATAGGTAGGTAGATAGATATATCTACCTCTCTTTTTCTTTCTGTGTGTGTGTGCCTGAGTGCCTCAAATATATCTTATTTATCATTGTAAACTCAACAGTTAGCCAGTTAACTGACAAGTGTTTTTATTTTGTTTAGGGCATTCAAAATATTTGGAGAAGTCATAAATTAGTGAACACATAACTGTCAGAGAGAGAAAAATGTCAATAGCCTAGAGGGAGAAACTTGGAGGGACAAATAGAGAGCTTCACTAAGTTGCTTAGTAGTAGACAGAATGCTCACGTGAGAATATTACAGAAATACATCTGTGAGGACTGTTACAACCCAGTATTCCTTGAGCCTGTGAATCTGAAGCAGTACCATGAGAAAGACTGACTAGTGTCAGGTTCATGGCTGAAAGAGATGTCTAATAGATGTGTTGTTGCAAATTGTCCATTTAGTGATTGTTTGGGATTTTGCTTGTTTGTTTGTTTGTTTTATAATTATAGCTAAATTTTTAAATCTGCTAAATTCTGGCAGTTAGAAAGAGACAGGAGATACACATGCCCTTCCTAACAACCTCACAACAGTGCAATGTGTTACAATAGAAACCAACTTCAGGGGTGTCTGGGTGGCTCAGTTGGTTAAGCATCTGCCTTCGGCTCAGGTCATGATCTCGAGGTCCTGGGATGGAGGCCCCCATCAGTCTGCTGGAGTCTGCTTCTCCTGTTCCTTCTGCTTCTCTCCCCTGTTTGTGCTCATTCTTTCCCTCTCTCTCAAAATAAGTAAATAAAAAAATCTTAAAAAAAAAAAAAGAACCAACTTCAGGCCAACTGACAGTCACTTTGTGAAAAAGAAAAACAAATCAAAACAAAACAAATAAAAAAACCCTGAACAACAAAAACAAAAACAAAACAAACAAAAAGCGCTCCAAGATTAATGCACCAGCAATTTGAAAGAGGATTAAACTGTGTCACCCTCTCTCTGGTCAGATCAAGCAATAGAGGCCTTCAATATGCAGAAAGGTCGAGGTAGCTCTCTGTCTAGATGTTCTGAAGATGACTGCTCATGAGGGGGCTGGTTGGCCTGATTTTTATCCCCTACATTTGCAAGGTGTTCCAGTTCTGAAGCCTGTCTACTCAGCTTTATGTGTTGAACACTACTCACTTCACCAATGAAAAATGATTTCTAATAGGACTTATGCTAATTAATGGATCCTCATATAAATTTTGATAATGATATCTGAAGCACTTGTGAATTGCTACTTTGGGCTGTTGGTTCCTGATCCAGTGCTTTTAAAGCAATTTAAGTGCTGCTAAATATAGATTAAAGGTAATTTGTATATAGGTATATACACTACATTGTTTATACTCAGGTGTTGTAAAGCAGATCCTGGTACAAGTAATGTACATAAAATTTCCAGGTGGCTGAAAACAGCTCAAACTGAAACAAAACCCTGAATTAGATTCAATGTGATCTAGTCATCATTAATTCCATTTATTCATTCATTCATTTAATAGAAATCAATTATGTGCCAAAGCAAAAACCAATACATCCATTGTAGTGACTCTTTAGCTCTCTGAATACAAAGTGTTGACAGCACCATCCTTTAAATTTATGCTTCAGGGTTTTTATAAACACATTTTTATAGAAAAAAAAAGAGGAATTGATTTTTAATTCAAGTAAGTATGTCCCTAGGGCCCTAAGAAAATTCTTCTGGTCGCTAAACACAATTTAGTCACCACTACTTATTGGCTGCAGGATACAGATCTGGAGGACATAAATGTGCATTGGATTACTAGCCTTTTAAAGTAGACTTATTGTATGATAGAGACATTAAGGTGAAGAAAGACCTATCCTGTTGTTGGGTGATGGTTGTCTCTGGGTGTCTCCCATTTCTGAACACCTTCTGAGCAAAGGCAAAAACAGCATTTTTTGTTCCAGACTATCCTTTCAAGGATATTTGTATAAAAAAATACTTGGAAGAGAGATGGTGTCTCTATCTGGAGCACATTTGTGTACTGGCCAGGATAATAAAGACAGTGTCTTTTCTATGGCAAGGATTATTTTCTAGCAGCTTCCTTACATATAACTGGGGTTTCCTGGTCCCAGAGTTTCCTTTCTGGAACACACCCTACTGCATAACCAGGCAGTGTGTTCCCTTCATTGTATCACTGCTTGGGGACAGTGGCCAGGGAGGCTGAGGTACAAATATTACTCTAACTACTGATATTGTTGTCAGCAATGCACCATCTTTTGTCTTTGGCCCACGAGTTGTGTATCTTCCATATGTTTCCACAAAACAGTGGCAGGCCAACATGTTAGTGTGCAAGACTTGTAAAACCTCAGATCTTTCAGAATTCTTAGCATAGTCTTTACCCACAACTACATCAAATAAAGGAAAGAGTAGAGAGTATCCACACTTCTACTTTCTAGTTACCAAAGATGATTGATGTGAAACTGGCACAAAATAAAATGTATAAAATGACTTCCAAGTTCACTGAAAGCTCAACATCCCTTTTATTGCATCCTTATTTACCATGGAACAGTGTAAAGACCATAGCAGGACTGAGAATGCAATAGCCATGACTTCTAATATGGATTCTGATACTCACTGGCCAGTTGGCCTTGGTTACAAAACTGGCTTCTTGAGGGCCTAATTTTTTCTTCCCTAAAATGGATAAAAATTACAACTACCTTATAGGACTTCTGTTAAATTAAATCATCATGTGTGTAAATGCATAGCATAAAGCCTAGCACATACATGGTAATTGTTAATATCCCTTAATATTAATGACTTCCCAAATTTTTGGCAACTTGCTTTTGAAATCTTCTTATTATGAGAAGACATATTATACTTTCATACATATATAAAATCATTCAACGATATAGTAAACTCTGATGATCTGTTCAGCGTCCATTCCCCTGTTCTTCTCCTTTCAACAGACCCCTGTTTTGTTCAAAGATTTAACCACTTGTAGTTCCAGAGGTGGATCCCAGTTAGTCTAAACCAAGATGTACACCACAGTCCTCAGTGAACATTTACTGATCTAAGAGTGGACATATAACCTAAGATAATGCCATCAAACTGAGGGGAAGAATTTCTATGGAAAGAAATAGAAATGGAAAAAATGGAAAGAAAATGTTATGGGTTCAATTTTGTCCCCTTCCACCCACCATGATGATATGTCGAAGTCCTAAGTCCAGCACTTTAGAACATGACTTTATTTGGAAATCTGGTTCCTACCGATGGAATTAGCTAAGATGTCATCGTACTGGAACACGTTGGTCCCCAATCCAACATGACTGATGTCTTTGTAAGAAAACGTCTGGGTGAAGATAGAGAGATACACAGGGGAGCACCATGTGACCCTGAAGATAGAGACTGGTGTTACATGGCTGCAAGTCAGCTAACACTGAAGATTTCTGTCAACGTCTAGAAGAAATATACAAGGAAAGGTTTCCCTATAGAGCTCAGAAGGAGCATGACCCTGTTGATGTCTTTGACACTTCTAACTTCCAGAATTCTGAGACAATAATGTTTGCTTTTAAAGCCATCTAGTTTGCAGTACTTTGTTATGGCAAGTTTAAGACACATACATAAAGCTTTTCTCTTTTTCTTGGAGAACATAAATGACAGCTATCTTATATCCATGAAGACAGCAAACCTGAGGACCAAGCTGACATAAGAGGAAGAAGAAAACCCAAAGAATTATGATAGATTCCTGACCTTTCAAAACTGGAATCTCTCCCAAAATCTAGGTTTTGTCTCTGAAATGATATACTTCCTCAATGGACAAGCCAGTTTGAGTGATATTTTTCTGATAGTTTCAACAGAAAACACATTTACCCACATATATATTCATGTGGTGATTATACACACACACACACACACACACACACACACACACACACACATTCCACTCATACATACCCCACAAGTCCTAGATCTTGATTTATTAATCATTTATGATTGCATGCATACTATTCATGGTGTTCTCTGTTTTATATAAGAAAATAGAGAAACGTTAGTTGTTTTCCAGCTAAACTTGAATTCCTTGAGGATCAGCGTTAGGTTTTATATTATGTAATATGCAGAGCTGGAATATGGTTTATACTCTACAAACACTGATTCTGTTTTAGCACCTACCACCTCAGTTTTTAATTATTCAATAAGTTATGGTATCCCCTTCTTCTGCTCTTGAAGCCAGGAATATGTCTTGCTCCCATATTGGTAACACTAAGCTCACAGTTATTTAAGAAAATATTTAAGAAGTATTTAAGTGCAGATGAAATGAAGGAAGAATTGTTGCCTTTCCTTTAGGACACCTTGAAATATTATTATTAACCAGATCTCTTCTCATTTTCTTCTGCCTAGCCTTCCTCCTTCAGTCTGTCACTCATAAGGACACAGAAACAGCAATGCCATGTTCCATTTATCCCTGTACTTTCATGCCTCAAAGCTGCCAGGTAGAATCAGGATTGGTATAAGGATCAGAACTTCATCCTCTGTTATTATTAATAGCATTTATGGCAAAAAATATAATTTTCCCATGGGGGAAGAAACAACCTCCCCCTTCCCATCCCATCCCAAATGCTCAGTTATGGATATACTAGTGATAAAGCTGCAAACTTTCTTGTGCCCTTCAGGGTCAAATGTAGTTTATGGTGCATTGCCCTAAAGCACACCAATCCTTTGTGATCTGAACCAATTAGATATTCCCACTTTTCTTGTTTCTTCTGGTTCTGTTGTCCTAGTTTACCTGGCACTTTCCTGGTTTTAGGAAACTGAAAACTACATGCCCCAGGAAACCCACGGACCCAGGCAAATTGGGACTGCTTCTCTGTTATTCTACTTTCCTCTACTTCACCATGGGCTGCAGGAGAGAACAGAGGTAACATTCATTTAATGATTGGTGTTGTTTTAGTAAATGGATCCATTAATGACTGAATAAGGCAGCATGGCGTAGAAGAATTTGGGAGTCAGGAAGGTGTGGGCAGAAATCCCAGATCAGCCATGTGTTACTCTGTGGAACCTGGTTCTAATGTTTTACCTCTCTGAGCCTCACTCCCATCATGAGCAAGAGGTTGGAAAGAAAATGGTGATGAGTAATATCACTGATTTGCAGTGGGAATAAGACCAGATGATCAGCTCCTCAGTAGGTCTTAAATCCTTGCATGAGGGGCTGAGCTGTGTTAATTATGCCAAACTCAGGCTGCTATAACAAGCATATCATAGGTTGGATGACTTATACCACAAAGCATTTATTTGTTACAGTTCTGGAGACTAAGAAGTCCAAACTCAAGGTGCCAGCTAATTTGACTCCTCATGAGGACCCTTATCCTGGTTTGCAGAAGCCCATATTTTTGCCACATACTCACATGGTGGAGAGACTAATCATCTCTCTATTGTGTCTTTTTATAAGGACACTAATTCTTTTTAGGGAGGCTCCACCCTCACGACCTAATCACTTCCCAAAGGCCCCACCCCCAGATGTCATCATATTGAGGAATAGGACTTCAACATATGAGTTTTAGTGGGGGGACACAGCTTTCAGTATCCAATAAATGTTTGGATAATGAACATAATACATGCAAAATGCCTCAAGCATAAATGTTTTCTAAATGACTGTTATTGTTAATGTTGTTATTATTGTCATTAAAGTGAATGAAAAGTATGTGCCATGAGCTTCCCTAGTGTACAAGTTGCTATGATCAGGCTTGGGAGGGATGAGCCTGGGGAAAATCGGTTATATTCTGATTATAGGGTAGAAGTGCTGCACTCCTAAGGATGAGGCAGAGCACAATATGTTAACTTCCACTTAAAGCATAGAATTCCATGAGTGCAGTATATTTTCAAAGAGAAAAAGATGAATTAATTGAAAAAATAACCAAGAACAATATGAAGTCTTGACTGGTACAAGATGGTTGCACTGAAAAGCTAGAAGGGTCATAGGTCATGAGTCCCTATTCCAGATGTACCAGTACTTGTTGAGTGGGTTCCCAGGATGGACCCCCAGCCTCAATTTTATTTTTTTTTTTCAATTTTCTTATTTTTAAAACTGGGGTGCTTAAGGGCACCTAGGTAGCTCAGTCAGTTAAGCTGCCAACTCTTGATTTCAGCTCAGGTCATGATCTTGTGCTCCTGAGATCAAGCCCTGTGTTGGGCTCCATGCTCTGTGTGCAGTCTGCTTCTCTTTCTCCCTGGATAATACTCCAGAGTTCTCCATGATTTTCCAAGGAACCATGGTTCCTTCTCCTTCTCCTCACCCTCCTCTTGTATCCTGACCACTCATTCCACATAAATTTATTAAGCATCATCCACACCCAGGGCTGAGTGCTGAGATCAGTGGAAAGCAACACTGGGTGTCAGTTTTGTCTTCACAGAACTTAAGTCGTGAAGTGGATCCTTACCAGATAATCATCCAGACAAGTGTGACAGAGCAAATGCTACTAGAAAAGTGCGCTGTTTCTGAAGACCTGTTTCCAGTGGGTTCTGACCTAGCCCAAGAGTTCAAATAAGATTTCCAAGCAAACAGCGCTTGGGCTGAGCCCCTAGACATGAACAAGAATGAGGTCAATGCAAAGGGGACAGAGGAGGTTTCTGGCCCAAAGGAGAGCCCTTGGAAAGGACTCAAGAGAGGCAGAAGGGAGAGCACAGGAGCCTCAAAGGATTCCATACAGCTGTAACTAGAGAAGGTATGAAGGAGGCTAACATGGTGAACATACATCAGCATGAGAACGAGAACCTTGAGGATTACCTCAAGGAGCTTTGGCACTTACCCTACAATGCTGGTTAGGCAACAAAGGGTTTTGAGCAGAGGGGGCTATACAATTAGGTTTACAGATTAGAAGTTGACTCAGGCATTGAATTGATTCAATCCTTAGGTATTGAATTGATTAGCAAAGCAAGGGATAGTAGTCAACCAGTTAAGGGATTATTGTCAGAGTTGGTTGGACTGAAAAGGGATGATAAAATGGAGAAGAGTGGATGGAATGGAGAGAAATTTGAGAAATCTTATCAGAGTGAATTTAGACAGACACGTGCCCTGCAAGACTACGTGGGGTTTGAAGGCTACGTAGGGTCCCCATTGCATTCAGGAAAGAATCAGTCAGTCTCACGGGTCAGATCACATCACATCACCATATTTGTAGGTCAAGAAAATGGTTGAACATTCACCATTTCATGGGCTTCCCTTTGTCTTGACAGGCCTACTTTGCTCAACAACCATGGTGATTTAATCCAAGTGGAACAAAATGTGGATATAGGTGGGACATGCCCTCTTTCTCTTTTAATATGAACAGAGGGATTTCTCTTGCCATAGAATCGTAGGCCTCTAGAGACACAACGGGCCATCAGAAAACCTGATTCAACTGCTCTGTTTTACAGATCATCAAGTTTCAGAAAGGTTAAGAGACCCAAAAACTAAAAAAATAAAATAATATGGTATGACATAAACTATGAAATAAAACAAAGCAGACATCCATCAGCAGGAGCTAATGCTCAAACCAGGAATACTGGAGAAAGTCTCGGTTAAAAGACAACCAAAAAGCACACCCTGGTCCCTCAGAAGAGTGCTTGGCAGAACTTAGAATGGTTAGGACAAAGTTACATGTCTTCCCCAGTCACCAGAAACAGAGCACTTAGGAGCGTCAGAGGGATTCCAGGCCTGCGGCGGGAATGACAGCTCCTAGCAGGTGTTTTCAGCTTTTGTTAGTTCGTTCTTAGTTTTGTGACAGAGCATGTGGCAATAGCACTTTCATTTCAGAGCACCGTGGCCACCCATCCATTCAAATAAATTAACGTGCCATCTCTACTGACCCATTTGTCAGAAATGCCTATGACCTTTCTACTGAAAAGTACATATCAAGAGTGTCATTTGGCCTCACACTGACAAGCCCGGAGTGGTGGTTATCTTTTCTTTTCCTTCTTGCTATTTGTCATAATAATACCAATTGAGCTATACCTGCCATTCTGAAACACAGACTTCTTTCTGAGAAGAGGAAGGATACTCAGAGTGGGTATTTCCAACCCTTCAAGCAATTGTTCTTAAGGCCAGACCCTGGGGAGAGAGGAGAAATGAAATTTATTGAGCATTTATTTTGCACTCAATTTGGAACATAGGTAATTGCATGCAACACCTGTAACCTCCTTTAAGTGACTAAACCTCAAAGCAATTAAAATGCCCAGTCTCAAAGGGCTGAAATATTAGCCAAGACACCAACGCAGCTCCATCAAGCTCAGGGAATAGTCCCTTTTCCTTCTACTTTGTTGCCAGAAAGAATCTAGCTACCATCCTTCCCTGGAGATCAGTTACTTCGCTCTGAGAATTTACTCTTTTTATAATCCTTGAGACTTAGCCACGATACATGTACATTTGTGGAGACTCTGGTTAGTTTTCTTGGAGGACACTAAATCAAAAAGAGGGAGAGAGAGAGAGAGAGAGAGAGAGAGAAAAGGCATCATTCATTTAAATAATTTACCAGAAGCTAAAATTTCTGTCCTAACAAAGCATGCCATTTTGGTATCAGGCCAATGCTATTCCGAGTGGGCTGGTTGCAGTGAACTTGTAAACACAACAAAGAAAGAGCATCAACACAAGTCCTCCGCTAAATTATCCCATATTGACACTGGAACATCCAGGCTATGAAATATACAGGAGATGCAAGGTGGAATCAAAGTGCACTCCTTAATTTGCACCACACCAACTGAACAGTAAAATGTGATTTAATTTACTATATAATTTGCTTGTTCAACAAAGCTGAAAGATAACTCACTTAGTGCCACTTTGCTTATAAGTAAGCCGGTAACTGGCAGTGTTCTTTCAGCGAGTGGCTTTGTCGTGCGTGCCAGAGAAAGCCGTTTGAGTGGAAAATACACAAAATTAAGGGTCTGCTGCTATAGTATTTGCAATGCACTCCTTTTGTCCTCATCAAGTTTATTTCTGCACAGAGGCAATAATGGCCCTTTGTTTTTCGAACTCGATGAAGTCACTATGCCTTGCTCTGTGGTACACAGATAGGGAAAACTGCGTTCAGCCAAATTTAGAAACATTTGGAACTCACGACTTGTGAATTTTGAACCAAACTTGAATCTTTTAAAAGCTCATCTGTTCCACAGAGCGTGCCAGCTCGGCTAACAGCCTTTGCAGCAGGGACTATCCTCTGAGGGCTGAGCTGGGGGTCCTCCGATTCCTCCCTTCTCCCAATGTTAGGTTGGGGTGTCCCGTGACACAGGAGATTGGATGGGATGAGATGGGTACGTGACAAAGTCCTGAAACCAACACCACAGGAGGAGAAATTTCCCAAAGGTGAAATAAGGGGACTCCTTTGTGTTTGGCCAACTTTTAAAACATTGCATTCATGTCTCTTGAATCTATTTGTCCTTTGGTCCTCTAAGGCCACACCACGGTCTACCTGTATTAACCCATATCCACCACAGCCACAAAAGTGGCCTCACCCCACTGTCCTCTCCCACCCACAGTCCACGCTGCCCACCCCAGTGCTCGAATCAGATTCCTTTCCTGGAATCTCTGAGTGCACTGCCCACACCTTGCTCAGAGCCCCCTCATGTATCCCGTCAACCTCTTGCATCAGGCACAGGAGCTGCTCTCTGCAGTGCACGGCCCTGGGGGAACAGAAGAATGAGGACAAGCTTTGGCTTCATGCAGGCAAGGTGTGAATTTGAAAGCTCAAGAGTTACCCCAGGGTACCATGTGCTCTGGGAAGGGAGCTGTATGGCAGTGTTAGGGGTACAGGGAGGTGAAGAAAGATACCCAGGGTATGAATCTAAGAACAAGGTTGTTCTCAGGAAGATACTGGAGTGCAAGGTAAGCAGAGGCAAGATGGAAGTGCTGTGCCAGAAGAAGGAACAGCACGGGCAACAAGGAGAAAGAGAACATGCAAGCAGGTCTAGGACCTATGTTTGAGTCACAAACGTGTTATGGGCTGGGTGGCTAAGCATCAGCAAGCAGGAAAGCAGTGTTGAGGATCACAGGTTACAAGTACAGTGGAAGAAAATTGGGACGCCTGGGTGGCTCAGTGGGTTAAGCCGCTGCCTTCGGCTCAGGTCATGATCCCAGCGTCCTGGGATCGAGTCCCACATCGGGCTCCATGCTTGGCAGCGAGCCTGCTTCTCCCTCTGCCTCTGCCTGCCACTCTGTCTGCCTGTGCTCACTCTCGCTTCTCTCTCTATGACAAATAAATAAATAAAATCTTTAAAAAAAAAAAAAAGACCTGAATCTCAAAAGTTCTTAGCCTGGTTCTATTTTTTTTTTTTTTTTTTACAAAGTTACATGTCAAATTTATTCAGTTAAAAAACATTTTAAAAATCCATCTATACTTAGTTTGTCTAAATTTGTTTTTTTTTATTTTTAATTCAAATTCAATTAATTAGCATATAGTATATGTTTCAGTGTTTCAGAGGTAGAGTGATTCATCGGTTGCATACAACACCCAGTGATCATTATATCACGTGCCCTCCTTAATGCTCATCACCCAGTTATCCCATCCTCCATCCCCCACCCCTTCAGCAACCCTCGGTTTGCTTCTTATGATTAAGTGGCTCTTATTTTTTATCTCCCTCTCTGATTTCATCTTGTTTTATTTTTCCATCCCTTCCCCTATGTTCATCTGTTTTTTTTTTTTTCTTAAATTTTACATATGGGTGAAATCATATATTAATTGTCTTTCTCAGATCGACTTATTTCATTTAGCATGATACCCTCTAGTTCCATCCATGTAGTTACAAATTTAACCTGTGGCTTTTAGCCTGAGAGCTTTCTCTGTAACCAAGGTGATTTTCTTTAAAGCGCATGGAAGCAACTGAGAGGTAGAGGAAGGGGAAGATGATCACATACCCACGGAAAGTTCTTGACCTGTGTAAGGTGAGTTTTAGTGGATGGGCATCCCAGTGCCATGAAACTTCAGGTTCCCAGGGTTCCAGGCTCTGAGTACTGGCAGCAAAATGGAGCCCATTTGCCTATAGCAGCTGTCTGCTTATCAACCCCCACCTCCAAGTGGCTTCTTCCCTTCCCTCTGACTTCCCAATTCCCTTACTTCTGATGCCAGGGAGTACTTCCAAAATAAATAATAAATAAAATAATAAAATAATAAAATAAAATAAAATAAATAAATCACTGGCATCTAAATTCTTGTCTTGGGGTCTGATTTTGTGGAAACCCAAACCAAGATACACAGTCTTGGATCCTGTCACAGCCCCTACCATGGACATCTCTGTGGCATTAAGTTCCTCCTGCTCTTATCAACTTCTAAGAAAACCTTCATAGTCTATAAGAATAAGGCTAGCCATGAGTACCATGTTGTGAAACTTTTCTATGTGTGTATGTGTGTGTGTGTGTGTGTGTGTGTGTGTGCATGTGTGTGTGGGGGTGTGTGTAGAGCTGTGATGTAAAGGGGATTTCTTAAATGCAGGTCATGGTCAATAGAGTTTATTATAAAACCACTGCAGAGGATGACTACAACATGGGGACCAAATGGAGATAGTGACGATTATCCCATGGAGACATCTGAGACCAGACAATGGCAGTGACAGAGAGGCGGCAACAGATTGGAGAAATATTTAGGATGACTTGGTTACTCCTTATCACGATGGCCTTCAAGCCCCACCTCCCCTACAGAAGAATACGATTGGCATGATGGGAATAATAATAATATAGTCAGAGTCATGCCAATGGCCTAATGAACCTGCTCATAATGTGCCCAGGAAATCAATTTCCTTGGAATAACCCATGCAAAGGAAAATATACAAAGAGTGCTAGGCACTAAACATGCAATTATAGCTTTCTGAGTTTAAAATTGTGTTTGGGTATGTGGTGCACAATCTCTAAAATATAATTACTGAGGAACATAGTTTAATTTGTATCAGTCACAATTTACGGCTTGTCTATGTTTATAGAAATGATTATGGTTTGAAGCTTCTTGTGCCTTCCTTGATGCATAAAAAATGATTATCAAGCCTTTAGAGGCAGCCGCCTTCCCTGAGAATTGGCAGCAACAGGCCCTTTAATCAGGAACAAGATCCTACAGAGCCAATGCATGCAAATATGCAATCTCAGAACAACAGTTAACTTTTTCTAATGAGCACACTGGAAGGAATGGTAGCGAGCCACAGCAGAAAGTGCCCACCTAACAGAATCTCAGTGATCAATGGTTACTGAGCACGGGATGCTAGGTTCACGCTTGCATCGGGCTGCTGCATCAGAACACAAGCCAGTTTCTGCCGTCAACGAATCATTTTAACGCTGTCAGTGATTCAAATAGGCTATCATTGGATCTGCTGCCAGCCTTTTTTCAAACACCCTCGTAAGACAAAAACTTAAAAGGCTTTCATGTTGAAGAGACAGCGGCGATTACCCATCAACACTGCCATTAACTCATTGTAGGACCTTAGGCAAATCATTTAACTGCTCAGGGCTTCAGGTTTTCTCATTTCTGTAATAACGGGATTGAACAAAATGTCTTCAAAACACCCTACCAGCTCCCAAAGATGTTGACTATCTTTGAAGAGAAGCATGATAGGTCTTTGAAAAGTTATTCAGCTTAGGTATGTGCACACGTGCTCACATGCATACACCCCCCCCATCCCATTCTGGTTTCAAATCACATGTGATTTTCTTTATGCATAAGAAAGAAAAAGAACTGTAGATAATAAGTCTGCTTGACCTTGCATTTAATATATCATTCAGAAATAGTCAGATTGTGGAAAATTGTCAAAAACTTTACCAGGATGAATTCTGATATAAAAGAATGGGTATCTTGGATGTCTGCATATCATGGAGGGGGCCGCCTAAAAGCAATCTGTCTGGTCAACCAACAGACTGCGCCCTGTTCTTTGGTGGGTAGTTAATGTTTTATTTTTCATAAGAGTAAAGCAATTGTGGAGAGACAGAGAGGAGAATAGCTGCTTTTAAAAGGATGCCCAGCTCTGAACATCATTATTAGGAGACATTTAGATGGTACTTCACAGGTACAAAGTGCTCCCCAATCATCTCATTACTTTCATATGAGCTAAAAGCTATTGAATTTGTCATCTTATACCCCAACGCGGTATAAGCAGTTTATAACGCAGCAAACACTTTCTTGCAGAATCATTGTATAAAGAGCCACTTCTCTGTGAGCCCATGAATAGGAGTTATGATTCAACTCACCACAGGAGTCTTAACTGCTCAAGGGTGGTTTGGGGAGATAGGATAGGGAATGCACTTGGAAACAGGTGGATTATGAGGCTCACTAGAAGGTGACATTTGAGCCAAGACTTGGGGGGAGAGGAATGGAGCCGTGAGGATCACTGGGGCTGATGAAGTCCAAGCAGTGTGATGGTCCAAAGCAAATCCCCAAGATGGAAAAATGCCTGGTTAGTTTGAGGAATAGGTCAATGAAGCAGGAGCAGAATAAGAGAAAAGAACAGGAAGATAATAGGAAAGTCAGGGAACAGAGTCTTGGACATTGTTAAGGCATCAACTTTTATTGTGGAAGATGAGGAACCACTGAAGGGTTTTAAACAGTGGGTGATGGGCGCCTGGGTGGCTCAGTGGGTTAGGCCGCTGCCTTCGGCTCAGGTCATGATCTCGGGGTCCTGGGATCGAGTCCCGCATTGGGTTCTCTGCTCAGCGGAGATCCTGCTTCCCTCTCTCTCTCTCTGCCTGCCTCTCCATCTACTTGTGATCTCTCTCTGTCAAATAAATAAATAAAATCTTTAAAAAATAAAAAATAAAAAATAAATAAACAGTGGGTGATGTGATCATCAAAAAACATCACTCTGGGGGCACCTGGGTGGCTCAGTGGGTTAAAGCTTTGGCCTTCAGCTCGGGTCATGATCCCAGGGTCCTGAGATCGAGCCCCGCATCAGGGTCCCTGCTCAGCAGGGAGCCTGCTTCCTCCTCTCTCTCTGCCTGCTGCTCTGCCTACTTGTGATCTCTCTCTCTCTAATAAAAGCATAGGTATCTCTTAGGGAAAAGTGGTCAGATGAATGTTTTGTTTTGTTCTTTTTTTTTTTTAAGAGAAAAGACAGAAATTCAAGGTCAATAAACTCTTCTAGATCCATGAATACTGGTTACCTTTCCTCTTGTTTGTATTTTCTACAATGGATATTGGGGACATTATGCTAAGTGAGATAAGTCACACAAAGAAGAACAGTGACTGCATGCTATCACTTACACGTGGAATCCAAGAAAGCCAACCTCACAGAAACGGAAGAGTAGAATGGTGGCTACCAGGGGTTGGGATGGGGGAACTGGGAAATACTGGTTAAGGATACAAATTCACTACTGGAAGATGAATAAGTTCTGGAGATCTAACACACAGCATAGTGATCATAGACAACATTACTATATTATAAATTTCAAAGTTATTTGGAGATTAGATCTTAATTGTTATAACCACAAAAAATAAATGATAATTATGTGACATGATAGAAGTGTCAGCTAAGGCCATGAGAGTAATTACATCACAATATATAAATGCATGAAATCAGTGTTGTACACTTTAAGCTTATAGGCTTTTACATGTCAATCATATCACAAGAGAAAAAGAAATAAATAGATATATAAATAAACTCTAGAATTGTGCAGCAAGGAGATTTATTTTTAAAAAAGCAATTTTAACTTCAGAAATTCAACAAACTAAAAGTTGATTATGAATTGCACTTAAGAGAGTCACCATATATATTTAGTGCCCAGAAACTCGGGACATTTTCATTTTCCCCTGTCCTCTCCAGCTGCATGGTCCATTCCCAAGGTAGCAGCCTAAAGACAGCACAGGAAAAGCCACATTTTTGTAGCTAGTAGATGTAGTCAGCAATGACTACAGATGAAGATGTAGTCAGCAATAACTACAGATGAAGATGTAGTCAGCAATGCAAAAGCCAAATTTTGTCAGGGGGAAGAAACTGCAAAAGATAACAGAGGAACTAGAGCTCCTGTAGAACAGGAGTGCAGAGGTGGAGAGCTCGGGATCCATTGACATCAGCTGCAGGTGAGGAAGGTCAGGGAACTTCTGACCTTTCCAGCCCTTTATTGGAATCCTCCAATGACAATCTGTAAATCTCGGAGAATATTCTACCACCCCCCCACCCCATGTACCCCATGTACAGGATTCATCACAGGTTCACTTCTTAGGCTCCTCCCACATTATTTTTGAGTCCTCCATTCACTTTGCAGGGTGCATTTTCTCACCATAAGCTCCAAACCCACATTTTTCTCTTTTCTCTAGCCTACTTTAGCTTTCCTTTCTCTAACTCAACTTTTCTCTAGCTTACTTACTAGCTTCAGAATAGAGTGTATAATGCATATAGCATACAAAGTATGTGTTAATCAAAACATGTGTCTACGTTATCAATAAGGCTTCCGGTCATTAGTAAGCTACTAGTGGTTGAATTTGGGGGGAGTCAAAAGTTATAAGTGGATTTTCAACTGCACAGGGCTTGTTGCACCTAAACCCTATGTGGTCCAAGGGTCAACTGAACTTTGGAATATTTGAACTTTGCAGTATCCGTATGAAGCAAGTCCCATCATTATCCATTTTTTACACAATGAAAATGGAACCTGAGTTTGTTAAATAAATTGCCCGAGGTCATAACTAGGAAGAGTTGAGACTGGATTTTAATTCAGGTAATATCTCAGCTTCTAGGTCCTCATTCTAAATTATCATGCTACAATGTATAAGGGAATGCTCTGGGAACATAGATAAAACACGACCCACTCTATTAGGTGATCACAGACTTCACAGACGAGCCACCATTTGAGCTCCGGATTTGGAGAATTACAACCTTACAGTCAAAAATTTTTGCACATAGTCAGCATCTGACACTAACCCCAAATTCTCAGTGCTGCTGAGCAGCAACTGCCAAAGCCATCGCACATCGACTCTCAGTCTGTGACCACCTTGCTCACTTATCTTTCTTTGCATGCACTGTTTAACTTCTGCTTTATCTGAATACGTTCCCGAGACTCCCTAATAAGAAACTCATGACACACCCTGCCTGAATGATTCAGCCTTCCAGCATCTCCTCCATTGCCTTGCTATCTCTTTTATAATTTGGTTTGTCATCTCTTACCAAATCCCTTTGGGTCAGGCACTGCTTGCAACTGGATGGAAAGAACCTTTGCTGTGAAGATGGATGTCCTGGGTTTGAATCTTAGCTCAGCCACCTGTCAGCTGCTTAATGAACATACCCCATCTATTTGAACCCCAGTGTCTTCACCTGTGTAGAGGGAATGACAATATTCTACTTATTCAATAAGAAAATATGTATGGTGTGTTATCCAGTATAGGACACACCCTGAGTCTTCAGAAACCTCATTTCTTTTCTCTTCAACATTTGCCTTCCCTGGAGTATGCACAGGGCTCGGAAAGGTGGATAAAAGATTTCTCAGACATTATCGCGATGATGCAGATGAGCTCAGTGTGACAAGAAAATAATGACAAAATAAACTTCCAGATGAGGGAAAAGATAGGGAGACTGTAGTATGTGCAATACTTTTTTCAGATCCTCATTGTGCAGCATCACTAGACCCCCACGATTGCAACTGAAGGCTTGTCTGACCTCTGCTGACACGCTGGGGGCGCACCCTGAGGTGTTTATCAACGGGGAATGAGAGAAACTGAAGGCTCACAAAGTATGAGACTGAGTTAATTTGGAGAGGATATAGATATCGCCAACACTCCTAAAAATCAGTGTGAGCCACCAGGAGGAGTGATAAAGGCCAATCTAACTAATGGCATAAACGCTACTCTTGGCACTGATTTTAGTAGCAGTAATAGTTGTTGTATGTTGTAAATGTTTAAGATAGTTTTTAAGACAGGTTTTGTGTCTTACTAGCTATTTGACCGTGGGCAAATTAATTCATTGCCCAGCCTCAGTTTCCTTGTCAGTAAAAAAGGAAAATGCAGCAGATGCCATTAATGACCACCCCCCCCCACACCTGCCACTTCGGCTCAGATTTTGCTTTTCACAAAGACCTACAGAGGCCACAACCACAAGTCCTGTCTGGGTCTTTTTCCTGGGCGAGGGGGTCCCTGGGCACAAGGCAGAGCAAACCCTGAGTACAGGAGAGTGACTGTCCCTGGCAGCCTCCTAGCCCAGCAATGGCTGGAGAAGGTCAGATAAGTCCATTCATGATCACCCCTTGGTTGAGATAACTCTGAAGCAATTTAACTGTATCCCAGAATTCTCCAACTGCATTCTCTAGTTCCCCACAGGGTTTACTTGCTTGATCACATACCATTTATTACTGCTTTCCTCTCCTTGCCTCACTTCCCCTCCCCCTTACTGGTACTTCCTGGGATTAACTTTTGAGCAGACTTAGGGTTTGCTTCTGGGTAAATGGGGACTGAAAACTTTTGTTAAAGACAAAACAAAACAAAGCAAAAAAATAAAAAAAATCACACCCATGATAAGTACTCAAAAATGGCAGACTAGTACTCATTAATTCATATCTAATGAGACAGATAACACCAAGTCATTGTATATCATTTGTAAAAGAAAAATGGTGTAGAAAATACTTGTTCATAAGTCCTCCATGAGAAGATCACCCGTGGGCATGCTTTTTACACATACAAATAATGTATCTTTTTTTTTTACCATCAAATTACATGCATCCTTCCCTTGACAGTCGGTCCTGAGTGATTTCTTAATATTGTGTAATATTTTAAGACAGCATTTTAATTGCTGTGAAGCATTTTTTCATCTACAGGTATCATATTTTATTAATAGCATGCTGTTTTGTTGGATGTGTAGATTCTTCCCGCTTCCTAATTCTTTCATGGAACTTCTTTTATAAAAGTCCTGCGTGCATATTATTATTATTATTTTTTAAAAGATTTTATTTATTTATTTGACAGAGAGAGATCACAAGTAGACGGAGAGGCAGGCAGAGAGAGAGAGAGGGAGAGGGAAGCAGGCACCCTGCTGAGCAGAGAGCCCGATGCGGAACTCGATCCCAGGACCCTGAGATCATGACCCGAGCCGAAGGCAGCGGCTTAATCCACTGAGCCACCCAGGCGCCCCGCATATTATTATTTTAAGATAAGTTCCTAACTATTTAATAATGAATCTCTTAGTTTCTTGCAACGGGTTCTTCCAAAGAAATAAGACTTGACACCTTAAGGCATCCATCATATGAGGTGAATTAACCTCTCTCCCACACACATAGATGGCTGTTAACTGTGGAGAAGCTTTGGAAAAAAGCGAGAAAGAGGATTCCCAGTGGAGAAAAGCTTGTTCGAAGAATTTCAGATTTAAACTAATTATTTTAAAAGTCTGTTGATGCTGGAGTTCCTAGATGGAGCCATTTCGAGAATTTTGTTAACAGAATTTTTGGAAGTAATTTTTGTCATTTTTAAATTTAAAAAAATAAGGGAAGAAGATGGGTCAGTAGTTGCTGGGCTTTAGAGAGGGGGCACAGTGTAGAGACATGAGGGATCACAAAAGGGAGTTTTCCAGGTGATAGAACTCTTCTGAATTCTGACTTAAGTGTTGGTTAAACAAGTCTGTAAATGTGTTAAAATCCATTAACCATACATCAAACTAAGGCAACTTTGCTGTATGAAATTTTTTTAAAGAGGGAAAATAGGATATGTGGAATGATAAATGAAAAGAAGAAGAAATCCTGGAAGGGGTTTGTGCAGAAAGATAAAGGCACATGTTTTGCTGAAAGTTTAATGCTATAATTTAGACCATGATACATTTCAGATCTCCCACCTGACTCCTCAGATTTAAAGCCGGTGCTGGTTTGTATCATCATTTACAACCAAATAGAAATTACAATCACTTTTATAGAAGATTTCTCTAACAAACAAACTGTCCCAGTAAAAAGATCAATCTTTTTTGCCTTGATTATTTTCAACTGAGGATTTATTTACATTTTCCATATTCATTTGTTAAACTTTTCCCAATTTATACTTAGATTAAAATTTTAGCTAAATATTAAATCATACAGATATAGCCATCAAGAATTGCATAAAGAATTTCAGCATTATGTTAAAAATATGAAAACATCAGTAGAAATTTTAATGTTACCATAATGCAACACATGATCTTGCATTTTATTTCATTTCATAAGTATAGTTAACAGAGAAGGAAAGTCAAAGGGGCCTTGGTTTGGTCCCAGAAGATTTAACCCCTTCATTGGCCTCTGCCACTCTCTTGGGGAGACCCCTGGCAAGGCTGCTACGAAACCAGTGAGTCAATGTTGATGATCTTGAATTACCTTCTGAAAGCTGCATTCACATACTATAATGTGATCCCTCACTTGTTATCAAATTGTAGCTGCTAAGCCAATGATTTTCTCTCCCTGTTTACTGTATGTTTATCTCTCCATCATGGACCAAAAAGTCTTTGAAATTATTTCCAGTATCTGAGGATTTTGGAATCTAGAAAACAATGAAGTTAATGCTTATGGTTTTTAAGATTTACAATAAGTAGATAGCAGGTTCCCCCTTGAAGCCACTTCATTCTTAGGTGCATTTCTTTGTCTCTGCTCCCCTTCTCCACCTGGCACTTGCTTCAGAAGATTTTACTTCAAACCTTTGGGCACACTGTCTATTCAGATTTGTTTTAGTGGGATAAAAAAGATGAACACAAGAGCAGTATTACCAGCTAGCATTAAGGTAATCCTTTAAATGGTAGAAAGACCATCAAATCACTTATCTCTGTCTCTGCCAGGGTCCTAGTCCTGCTATCTTACATTTGGCCTAATAGGTCGCTCCAAAGCCTTCCTGCCACATGAATATGACTTCTTCAGGAGGGATATTCATCACTTGTGTGACTCATGTGGGTAAAGTAAAGCTCATGACAGAAAACCGGCTCCATGAGGACAGTTTCTAGAGGGTCTGACTTAGAAGTGGGGACTCCATGCAACCTTAAGTATGTTCCAGCTGGTGGAATTAAGGACATCCTTGGCACAAAAGAGGCCAACAAGAGAGTAACCCTAAGACCCCAACCAGAAGCAAAGTTGGTTTTATAAACCCACTTTTCTGACACAATGAGACTATTTACTCCTCTTTGATGTTCTTTGATGCTATAATCAAGGTCCAGTGGAGAGTTGGGAGCCGAACAATAACATCTCCCTTTCCCTCCTGAGTTTGGAAACAAGCATAAGAAAGGCACAAGAACCAGTCAGATTAAGATACAAATAATCAATTCTATTGCTTATTAAACCAGGTTTGGAGAACATGAAATCAGATCTAACACTCCCCCTGAATTACACACTCATGTACACAGCCACTCACACAGATGGGCCCTCCAGGCTTCAACTGAGAGGATGACTAGGATGAGAGCACATGTGTCCAAAATGCAGAGGAGATGAGCACCAGTCTGGCTCAGTTGGTAGAGTATGTGACTCCTGATCTTGGGGTTGTAAGTTTGAGCTCCATGTTGCGTGTAGAGACTGCTTAAATATAAAATCTAAACAAACAAACAAAATGCAGGGAGCTTGCCAATGGTGCTTAACATTTTCTACTAAACTCACTAAGCAGAGAGGCAGGTTCTCCTCCCATGGGGAGGATTGAGTGAAGGAGGGAAAGAAGCCAGAAGTCCTGCTTGAGCTGACATCCCCACTGTGGCTCCCACAATGTGGAGGACATTAACCTGTATCCTCCTCCTGCTTAACCAATCAGCTGAGTCAAGGTCTTTTCTGGCAAAAATACCACATAAGACGACACCTGGGACAAAGAAGAACATAGGCTCCTAGGACATCATGGAGTACTGAGGGTGATGGCAAAGCCCTTGAGGAGACTATAGGAATATTGAGCATTTAATTGGAAATCAAATCTTGGAGATTCAGGGTTTTACTCTGACATTGTGGCAATAATGTAGAGCTTCCCTATGACCCTGCAATTACACTACTGGGTATTTACCCCAAAGATACAGATGTAGTGAAAAGAAGGGCCATCTGTACCCCAATGTTTATAGCAGCAATGGCCACGGTCGCCAAACTGTGGAAAGAACCAAGATGCCCTTCAACAGACGAATGGATAAGGAAGATGTGGTCCATATATACTACGGAGTATTATGCTTCCATCAGAAAGGATGAATACCCAACTTTTGTAGCAACATGGACGGGACTGGAAGAGATTATGCTGAGTGAAATAAGTCAAGCAGAGAGAGTCAATTATCATATGGTTTCACTTATTTGTGGAGCATAACAAATAGCATGGAGGAAATGGGGAGATGGAGAGAAGAAGGGAGTTGAGGAAATTGGAAGGGGAGGTGAACCATGAGAGACTATGGACTCTGAAAAACAATCTGAAGGGTTTGAAGGTGCGGGGGGTGGGAGGTTGGGGGAACCAGGTGGTGGGTATTGGAGAGGGCACGGATTGCATGGAGCACTGGGTGTGGTGCAAAAATAATGAATACTGTTACGCTGAAAAGAAATTAAAAAAAAAATCAAGAATTTTTCTGACTTTCATTTACATCTACATATTAAGGAAACATTTATTCTTACGTTTACCTGTATTGGAAAATAAATTTACAATACTAGAAAAAAAAATAATGTAGTGTCTTAAAAGCAGAAAGATAGGAATCAACTCTCTATCCCACCACACCCCCAGGAAGAAGGGTTTTGGTTGCTGCTGATTTGATAAGCTCTTGTAGTGTGGGGTAGCCCCACGACCCTCATGAGGTGTCGGGCAACAGTGGGTTCTGTATTAAGAAGGATGGGTGTAGCTCCCTTTCAGCAGTTCTGGGTAAACTTTTCTATCGAGGCAGAGATGGGAACCAGCTGGTGCGGGACAAGGAAAAGTGTCAGAGACTGAGAACTTAGCCTCGAAAAGTCTGCAGCAAGGATGGCAATCTTTTGAAGTCCCTCCCGTATTTGTTGTGTCTTAAAATTTCATGAGATTTTAACCGTCTCTCCCACCATACTTTCGATTTTACTTTGATATAAAAATGGGTTTAAATTACCTACCATTACGTAAAATGTATGTTTCTGGGAAGATGTGGTATTTTTTGCCCTTGTTCCTGCACATCCCAGGCAGGTTGCAGAGTAAGCCCCCCACTTTATCCCATTGTACACACTCAAAAGTTTGAGAAGCACTGTTTATATGTATATGAATTCATCCATTCGTCAAAAAAAATTACTAAGCACCTTAATTATATGCAAGATCTTCTATGCCATAAGCCATAGTCCAAGTCTTAAAGAATCATGACTTCTAATAGAAGAGTGTATACTTTTCATTTGTAATAAAATAATAAGTGCCAAGTGCTTGTTCCAATAACTGGTATTTAGTAAGCATTTTTTAACAAAATATTTTATACCCAATGGAGTCCAGTGGAATTAATGAATCATGTGACAATTCTATTTTTAATTTTTTGAGGAACCATCTTGACATGTGCAACAACATGGATGGATCTAGAGGGTCTAATGCTAAATGAAATTAATCAGTAAGAGAAAGACAAATACCATATGATTTTGCTCATATGTGCAATTTAAGAAACACAATTAACAAACAAAGAAAAAAGATAAACAAAAAAACAAACTCTTAAATACAGAGAACAAACTGGTGGGTGCGGAAGGATAGAATGGGTGAAGGGGAGTAAGAGCACACTCCCTGTGATGAGCACTGAGTCGTGGATAGAACTGCTGAATCACTATATTGCAAACCTGAAACTGTTATAACACTGTATGTTGACTATACTGGAATTAAAAAAAAATATTTTATATCATTACAATTGTATTTATTATTATCTTAATAGTATATTGGAAAGAAAGGCAAATAGTAACGGCTTTCTGCCAGAAAGGAAAGGAAATCTTGAAAACTTTAGCCAACAAATAAAACAAAAATATATTTCTTAGTGTTCTCTTATCCTCACCTTCATTCGCTAAAGATGTCCTTTCGTTAAAAATAAAACAAAGCGGGACGCCTGGGTGGCTCAGTCGGTTAAGTGGCTACCTTCGGCTCAGGTCATGATCCCAGGGTCCTGGGATCTAGTCCCACACCAGGCTCCTTGCTCAGCGGGGAGCCTGCTTCTCCCTCTGCCTCTGCTGCCACTCTGCCTGCCTATGCTCACTCGCGCTCTCTCTCTCTCTGACAAATAAATAAATAAAATCTTAAAAAAAATAAAAATAAAACAAAGCAAGACAAACAACAACAACAACAACAAAAACATTGCATAACCTCAAATAAAAGTACCTGTGTTTTGGTGTGCGGCAGTGCGTGGCCATCCTTACTAACTTTATGATATGTTGAATATCTTTACCCCAGTAAGACTGCAAGCTCCTTAAAGCAGCTGTTGATCCAGACAAGCATCCTCCAACAGAAATACAATGCAAGCTGCACACAGTCTTAATTTTCTAGTAACCACATTTAAAAAAAAAGATATAAAAAGAAACAGGTGGATTTTAAAAATCTAATATACTCAAAATACTGTCATTTATTTATTTATTTTATTTTATTGTAATTTTATTTTATTTTATTTTATTTTTTTCAGTGTTCCAAGATTCATTGTTTAGGCACCACACCCAGTTCTCCATGCAATGCAATACGTGCCCTCCACAACACCCACCAACAGGCTCACCCAACCCCCCACGCCCCACACCTCTAAAACCCTCAGTTTGTTTCTCAGAGTCCACAGTCTCTCATGGTTCGTCTCTTAAACATGTAAGCCGTATAAAAATTATAAGTAAAATATTTTACCTTCTTTGTACTAAGTCTTCAGAAACCAGTATATGTTTGTACTAGAACACATCTCGGCCTTGAACCAGTGACCCGCCAAGTATTCATCAGCCACATGCACTTAGTGGCTGCAATATTGGACGATGCAAGTATAGACTCAAGAACTCCAGCTGGAAGTTCAAGAATTTCTCCTTTGGGGAGCTCATCAGTACAGGTGTGTGAGTGAGTGTGTGTGTGTATATGTGTGTGTATTTTCATCATGGACATTGATGAAAACAAACATGCTCAGTGGAATTCTTTCTAAATTTATTGACTGTACTTTTTTTTTTTAAGATTTATTTATTTATTTATTTGACAGAGAGAGATCACAAGTAGACAGAGAGGCAGGCAGAGAGAGAGAAAGAGAGAGAGAGAGGAGGAAGCAGGCTCCCTGCTGAGCAGAGAGCCGGATGCGGGGCTCGATCCCAGGATCCTGAGATCATGACCTGAGCCAAAGGCAGCGGCCTAACCCACTGAGCCACCCAGGCGCCCCTACTGACTGTACTTTTTAAACAGCATAAATTAAACATAATGTAAATTTTAGAGGAAGGCAGTGTTATGAACATTAAGAAGGGTAGATCTGAAGTAGATCATTTGTCCTTGTCCTGAATGGTTCTGCCTTGCTAGGATTTGGTGTTCTTATCTCTATTGCTTAGAGTTTGTATTTCTGATCTTCTCCACCCACATCAGACCCTTGTGTATCCTCAACTTCCTGCCATAAGGCCACACCCTTTACCCTCACACAGACAGGACCATCTCCCCAACCCAGAAACTTATACCCCTGCAGCAAATGTTACTCTGTTGTTAAAAGCGTATAGTCAAAGTGCTGTGTTCTTGAAGTGAGGGACTGAAATATGAATAAAAATGCTTTCATTAGCTTCCTGTCCACTCTGCTAACCTCAAGATAGTGTAAGGTTCTTTCAAGTGAAGACTACTGTATTAATATAGTCTATTGTTTGCTTATTTCAGTGCTTCTTATTTAAAAACACTAAGACTGTGTTCTGACAGGTCAGGCAAAATATCAATGCCATAAGAAGAAAGGCGTTTGACTAACAGAGATTTAATTATGAAGTATTAGTTATTTTTGGATACAGAAAAGACCTGGGGATATTTTGAAAGCTTGTTTTTGGAAATAAAATACCCACGGAGGTATTTAGTGCCCCTCTGAGAGTTTTAACTTATCATTGGTGCAGTCACATTACTAATGCTGTCTCTGCAAAGACAATTCCAAGGAGTACAGTAGTCTTGGGTTGTGCACCACTCAGAATGCGAGTTAAACAAAGCCACACACCTCAAGGGAATTGGAACATACCTCAGGGAGAAATAAAATTATGAAAATGTAACTTTACTTGTTCCTGATTTTTCTAATAACATATTAATCATGCAGCATATTGGACATGCAGTGCTAAATATATTATGCTCATGTTATCACCAGATAGTGACACCACCCTTCCTAGCAGCACACAGGTACTGCACAGACAAGGACACTGAGGCCAGATATATGCTCCTGCAAGTCATGCAGTGACACGCTTTCTCGGACTCCAGAACCAAGCAGTTAACAATGGTGACACACTACCGTGTGTTATCAAGTCTCGTTTTCTAGAGAAGCAAAATGAGGATGGAGAAAGAAAGAGACTGGTAAGGGTTATAAAGCTAACTAGTGTCATAGTCAGACCCAGAACTGTCTTCTCACTCCTGCTGTGATTATTCCAGAAGGATAGTCTGAACTTCCCTTCCTGATCAAAGAAACGTTTTTATAAATGCCAGTTGTTTTGCAGCAATAAAGAAGCTATTCTTGGGATCATCATCCACACAAAGCCACAATCTTTCAGTTACCTGGGCAGAGTCTATGGTTTCTAAGAAACGGGCCCCAGCAGAATGTTCTGAAGCCTTCATTCTGGCGGTTTTCCCACCCTCACTCTCGTAGACCATCTGCTTCACTTCACAAGCTGTTTTTCATCCATCCCCTCGCCTTTTCTCTGGTCATCTTATCCTTCACACAACGAGCACAGTAGCCCCCAGCATGTCTTCAGTGGACCTGGAGTCAGAGGTGATGGGCTTTATTCCATTTCCACCACCTATTTGTGCACTCTTGGGTCTTCCAGCAGCTTCCAAGGACGTCCATTTCTTCAACTGTACGTGGATATCAGAGCCCTCCCCCCGCCCTCCCCAGGCTAGTCATGGTGTCATGGTGAGGGTACTTGACACAGATTTATTACACTAATGAATACATGAAAGTATGAATATTCACCAACCTGTGAACTATGACCCTCTTCCTGTTAGCCATCAGTGCATGTCTCTCCATTTATTCCATGTCCTGCCTTAACCCGAGTAATATCTTTCATCCTCATTCAACAATCAAAATTTTATCTACCCCCTAGGACTAAGACATTATGGTCTGAATGTTATTTATTCCCCCACAAAATTAATGTGTTGAAATCCTAGCTGCTGAAAGTGACTGCATTAGTATGTAGGGATTTGAGAAATGATTGGATTATGGGAATGGGACCTTCAAGAAGGGGTATAGTGTCCTTATAAAAGGGACTCCATAGAGAGCCATAGCCCCTTCCCTCATGTGCGGTACAATGAAGTCTGGGGCCTGGCAATGGACCCTCACCAGACTGCCAGCCACACAGGCACCTTAATCCCCCACGTCCAACCTCCAGAACTTGAGAAATAAACTTCTGCTGTTTATAAGGCACCAAGTCTATGGGATTTTTGTGACAGGAGCCCAAAAGGGACTATGACTACTATTAGATAACGTCATCACTTTCCCAGCCTTCTTCACACTCCTTAAATACTCCTTGAATAGCCTTCTTATTACTCGTATTGTGCATTCTGAAATGGTCACTTGGATACGTACCTGCTCTGATGAACATGAGCCTAGTACATTAGTCTGTGATCCAGCTTATATACTCAGTCTGACCTGATGATTCCAGCCTCATGAAGGCTGGCCTCCAGTTGACAGATTACTAACCAGGTGTGCAACCTTGAGCAGGCTCCTTAACCTTTGAGGCCCAGATCCCCAACCATCTACAGAGGTCATTCCTAGGTAGCAAGCGTTCCAAGCCAGCTGTAGAAAAGGCAGATGGCAAATGGTGAGCTCCATGAAACTTTCTCATTTGTTCCCCTGCTGCACAGCCTATGAATGCTCTATAACCTCCTCGAGGGCATAGATCATGGCTTACAACTCACCTCACTATGTGCAATAAATGCAGAGTAGCTGTTATTTGTGGGGTTGGATAAATTGACAGGAGAAGCACCTCTGGAAGAAGTATGTGATTCTAACATGAAGGTGTACCTTCTGCCACCCATTGATAGTCATTTATTTTACACCTATTGTGTCCAGATAGGTTGTCTTGCAAACATGAAAACACAGAGCCATTGAGCTCAGGGCACCTGATGAGTAATGGAGAGCGGGCTATACATATCATTTTGCTCACAAAGTGTTTAGCATCTTTGTGAGTATGGACATCACTGTGTGAGTGTGGATGAGTCCTTCCCTCTCTGAACCTTGGCCCTCCAATCTGTAAAATGGAACAATAGTGCCTTCTTTACATGTAGTTGAGAAGCTTAGGTGAACAAATAGCAGATGTAGGTTATAAATTGCAAACATTGTATCACAGGTCACCACACAACATCTCACAGGACAAATCTGACAGGCCACCTGTTTTCATAAAGGGAATTTACTGGAACACAGCCATGCCCATCATTTACATTTTACCTGCGGCTGCTTTAGGACCACCAGGCAGGATCTGAGTGGGTGACAGAGACTCTGGCTAACAAAGCCTAAAGTACTTGGCATCTGGCCCTTTGTAGAAAAGGATTGCTGATCCCTGCTTTATCAACAGGTATTACTATAATTACAAAAATTGTTCTTGTGACCACTTATAGAGGGGCAACATGATATAGTGGCAAAAACACAGGCTCTGTAGCCAATAGTCTTAGGTTACAAAGCCCTCTCTACCACATTGGGAGACACGTGACTTCAGGCATGCCCACTGACCTCTCTGAGCCTGTTCTACAGGAACGTAAGAACATTCGCCATCTGATTTGACGAGAGGATGAACTGAGGCCATGTTTGTGAGGTATCTGTTACATAGTAGTAACTTCTAACCACTTGTGCAGCTTTCCCCTCTTAACATTCAAAGGGTGCCTGCAGCATTTCTTTCTTTCTCATTTGTCTCACTCCTACAAGTGCTGTACGCCTATCTCAATATAGATCTTTAGTTCATTTCTGTTGACTCAGCAGAAGTCTCCAAACACACATGTTTGGAGAACACTGGTTTCCATGCAGCTGAACTTAGTGAAGTCTTTAGTGTCCAAGTGCACATTGTCAATATCTAAATATGGGGCAGATTGTATTCTATCTCTAAACCATTTGACCTTGGGATAGTTTTCAATGAAGACCCACAGAACAGGTGCACTACAGGGTAACCTAGTGTAAAGGTTTTCATTTAATGAATTCTTGAGAGGGCAAGTGTTGTCCTCATATTGCCCTCAAGCTCACTAGTAAAAGACCAAAGACTAGAATCCCAGAACTCTCTGTTCCTTGTTTTGTTTTATAAGTCCTCTAACGACAGTAATGGTTAAAAAACAGTGTCTCAAGGGCGCCTGGATGGCTCAGTGGTTAAAGCCTCTGCCTTCAGCTCAGGTCATGATCCCAGGGTCCTGGGATCGAGTCCCGCATTCAGGCTCTGCTCAGCAGGGAGCCTGCCTCCTCCTCCTCTCTCTCTCTGCCTGCCTCTCTGCCTACTTGTGATCTGTCTGTCAAATAAATTTAAAAAAATCTTAAAAAAAAGAAAAAAATTATAAAAAAACAAAACAAACAAAGAAACAAAAAAACAGTGTCTCAAGTTGGAATTACTGAGTTCAAAGCCCAGGTCCTCAATTTACTACTTGCATCACTTTGGGAAAGACAAGTGATACCGCTGTGTCTGTTTCCTCCCCTGTGACACCAAAATTTTAGCAGCACCTACCATAGATTTGGCACCAGAAATAAATGTGTCAGTATATGCATAATACCCAGGGCCCAGTATATTGTATGAGCTTGATTAATTTTAGCTGGATTTATTCACTTATTGACTCATTGATTTAAAAACATTTCTTATCCAATATGTATTAGTATGAGTAATAAAAAATACTTAATTTTATAGCTCCAAAGATCTTTAACGTGTGTTCATAGGCCTCTTGTCTACCTGACCATCCTCATCTCTGTTCTATTTCTCATTTGTGTTTTGTCTTTATTATCTACACAGATTACACCACAGATGGTCTGGAACACTGCTGTTTCTCAGACCTGAGTTTATTAATATGCTTTTCTTTGCATGAAGTGTCCTTCCCTTGGTATCAGCTTAACAAGCGTCTATTCATGCTTTGCTGTTCACTTCAAGTATCACCTCCCCTATGAAGCATTCCTCAGCTGATCCTGATTCCTGGGTTCTGATATCCATTATCCTGAGCTTCTCTTGAATGTCTTTCTCTTCTCCCGTACTACTGTAGGGCAGATACATAAGGTGGATATGCTCTTTTCTTCTTGTTGCTGCCTCAAGACACCATTCCTCCTGTCTGTCAAAATATCCATCAGTGCTCCATTAAAATACATGTCCTTGGATGATATATCACTCCTACCTCTTTCTGTGGCAATCATCAATCACAGTCCAGTCACTTCACTCATAAAAGGATTTGACACTGGTCACCATCTTTCCCTCCATCATCTCTCCTGATCACCATTTTTGTTGATTTTAATATAACAGATGGTGGATCCAATGATCTGAGTCATGAGATTAGTTGCCTATCACTTTCACCCTTCCTCACCTTCTATTTTGTTTTGAACTCATTTCAGTGAACATGTTGCTCCCACCACTACAATGAAACTGTAGTTGTCAGAGTGACTGGCAAACCCCCAGGCTAGCAAAGACAACTATTCCAACTCAATCCTCATCATAGACTCTCAGGGCAAAGTGACATGATTGATCACTCTATCCTTCTTGAAACATTTTCTTACTTGGTGTTTGGGAAATCGCTACCTCTTGGCTTGCTCCTATCTCCTGAGAAAGCAGTTTGTTCTCGTCAGACTCCCTTGCTGCCTACTCCTCCTCCACCACCCGTAAATATTGGTGTATTCTGGGCTCGGCTCTTTCATTCTTCTGCTTGCTGACCACACGTTCTTCCTCAGCAAGTGGCCCTATGATTTTAAATGTGTCCATAACTCTCATATTTATATCTTTAGCCATGACTGCTCCCAAGTTCCAGACTCATGCGTCCAAATGTCTACCTAACAACTAGTTGGTCAGGTCAAAAACCTTGATTGCTTTTTCTTGTCCCCTATGCCTAATCAACTAGTGAATCTCTCCAGTTACTGCCAACATATCTTGTGAGTTTGACCACTTTTCCACCACTTCACTCGTATATATCAGTTCTAGCCACCATCATCTTTTACTGGGTACTTCAATATCCTCCACTTTGGCCCCCCACCTGCTTATTTGCATTTTAACATATAAGTCAGATCATTATACTCCCCCACTCAAAATTCTAATAAAACACTCAATCACACTGTAAACAAAATTTAGGCTCTGTTAATATGGACAAATCCTACATGGCTGAGACCCTACTGGTACCTCCAACTTCATTTCACACCACATGGCCCACTCAGCAATTCCGATTATTGGAGTTATTACAGTTCTTGTAACTCAGAAACACATTTCTGCCTCAGGACCTTTTCTCTTACTGTTCCCTCTGCTTCCCCAGTTATTTAGAAATCTCTGATCCTTAGTTTCATTAGACATTCTCAAAGATTTCCTCTTCAGAGGGGCCTTCTTTTCCTAAAGCCAACAAACTGACCCTCCCTCCCTCGTTAGTCTCTATCCCTTTACCCCACTTTATTTTTCTTCAAAGCATTTCTCCCCAAGTATGATTACATTATTTATTCACTTGATTATTTATTGTCTTTTCACTGTACTGAAATAAGTTCTATGAAAAAGAGAGACTGTTTCATTTGAACTATGCTAACATCAACAACTAAATTAGCTCATAGTGGGTGCTCAATAAATATTTGTTAAATACAAAATAATAATAACCAGCTGTGTGCCAATGATATTTACAATGCAGGTTGATGGCACTGGGAGCGTTTTATTGGGCATGGACATTTTCGTGTCTGTGTTCCTTATTTCAGTGTGGGGGTGGGAGCTATGACTTATCCATCCTCAGTGCCTTTGGAAATTTATGGCAGGAGTTAGATAATAAGTAAATATTTGAGGGATGAAATTACATTTACTCATTATTATGTTTTATATCATCTGAGTCTCGTCAATCCAATGGGAGATGCAGGGAAGTTATTATTATTTGCACTTTGCAAGAGAAGAAAAATCCTGAGAAAAGAGAAATGTTCAACTCAGGCCATATAAAAGAGAGGGCCTGGGACAGCATGGGATATGACAGACGAAGCTGCAGAGAGAGGTTGCCGCCAGATGGGGAAGCACTTTGAATACCACGCTTGGAAATTTGGGCTTTATGGTGTAATACATGGAAAAACAGTTGCACAAATTACCAGCATAATAATCACACACAGTTTCTTACACTATGTAACTGTTCTCAGTCCAAACTCTCCATTTATGACATCTAAATAACCCGCTCAACTGAACGACTGGTTCCTCTCTCATCTATTCTGTACTGTGTGACTAGCCAAGTACTTCCCTCATTTAATTCACATGAAACTCTCAGGGGTTTCCATCTGTGCAAGGTCTGAAAAATTAAATCAGTCCAGAATACCCTCTTTCATAAACGTCTACTAAACATTTACTTATTAACCCACCCATCCATCCATACCTCCACTCATCTTATTTATTTTTAGTGAGCACCTATCACATGCCAGGAACTGTGCTAGATGACACTTTTAAAATGGTTTTACACATAAAACTATATGAACAAATAGTTGACTATTTCAAAAAAATAAAAGCCTTTGGTAATCAGAGCCACCCCTTATATGACATTTTATAATTTATAAACATTTTTTAATATAATTGACTCATTCACTATAAACAATGTATGCAGTGCTCGCTATGAGCTAAGCACCAGGTAGACAAAGAGGAGTCAAAACTCCGACCTCTAGGAGCAGGCTTGTGTGGTGTGGGTGAGGGTGTAGGATGAGAACACATCTAACAATACAGCATTCACAACTGCCTCAGATGGGAGGTGGCTTTATCATTGCCCACACTTGCAGAAGAGGAAGCTGAGGATCCCCAGCTTCACAAGAAGCCAAAGATGACACTGTTTGTAAATGGCAACATCAGAATAGGAATATGACTATCAGTTGATAATCAGAATACAAATATGACTATCAGTTGATAATCAAATCCTATTCTTACTCCTCTTCTTCTTCCCTTCCCTTCTTGAGCCATTTAATCTTTAAGTCATGAGGTGGGGAAGACCAGCATTGGCATTCTCCACTGGGCGGGGAGAGCCATGATGGCCCCAGACAGAGTTTTAAAGAAATGACTTATCTCCATGATGTCTAAGGCCTCACAAGAAGACAAATGAAGGTTGGAAGTAATTCTGTCACTGAAGGCTGGAACCAGCTGAAGACTTGCTCACCGCCAGAAGACATGGGGCATTGGAAGTTAATGCTCACTGTTAGCTGAGCTCTCAGCTATGGCTCTCAGACAGCAGATCTACATAGGGCTACTTTGTATGGTCTCTCTGTTTTCCGGGATATGGTGACCAGGTTCTGAGTGAGCATCCCAAACCCACCAGGCAGAAACTCTATTGTTTCTTATGACCTGACTTTGGAAGATATTTAGCATCTGTTCTTCCATAGTTTTAGACCCACCAATATCAAGAAGAGAGAATCTAGATCCCACCTCTCAATAGGAGAAGAGTCAACAACACATTGTGGGTGGAAGGTCTTTAGGATGCCACCCTGGAAAATGCAAGCTGTCACAGGTGCAATAGAAGAACACATCAATTTTCAGATATGTCTGTTAAAAGTGCATAATGTGAAACTAAACATGAGGCCATTTTAGACAGATCAAAATTGAGGCACTTTGTAAAAATAACTGGACTGCAGTACTCCTATATGTCAAGAGCAGGAACCTGAGGAACAAATGATGAATTGTTTCAGCATGAAATCTGTTAAAGAGATACAGTGACTGAAAACAGTGTGTGATTCTGAATTACACCTTTTCACTATAAAGGATATTATTGGGATATTTGGAAACCTGCAATGGAATTTGAAGATTAGATGGTAATAATGTATCAATTACTTTCCTCTTTCTGAGAGATTATTATGGTTATGTGGA
The DNA here is from genome assembly GCF_902655055.1 of Lutra lutra. Taxonomy (NCBI): domain Eukaryota; kingdom Metazoa; phylum Chordata; class Mammalia; order Carnivora; family Mustelidae; genus Lutra; species Lutra lutra. The sequence continues at coordinate 148,723,419 of NC_062279.1, read as the reverse complement.
AGAATGTATGTTCTTGTTTAGAGGAAATAAATACTAGAGTATTCAGGGGAGATAGTGCAATCGGCTGAAAAACTAAGCTTTTTTTTTTTTTTCAAGTTCAAGATTACTGAATTAAAAAAAAAAAATCTGTTCTCTTAATTTTTTTTCGATTAACCAAATCAACAGCTAGATGCCCAAGGCCATTTCCCCTCCAAAAGTACCAAGGTAAATAAGTCTATCTCTCTTCAAACCAACTGGAAATATGTACAAAATCTCCACTTCCCTTTGGATATGCAAAGACCAAGAAGAAGGAGAAAATTAAATCAAATCTTAATGCATATGTTTTCTATCAGATTGTTTTGTTTTGTTTTGTTTTTACTTGAAAAAGTACTAGTGTCTGCCTTGTGTTCCTATAAAAAAGAACAAAGCCTGTCTCCTAAATAATTCACAGTTTGTATTGACTGAGATCACAGCAGGTAGTTTAGAATAATCAATCCATAATATGTCATAATAAGGATTTTCTGAAGGATACACACAGAGTCAGAAATTTTCAGCAATCTATTTATGTGATATTCTATTTAGAACTTCTGTTATTCAAGTCAATATTCTGTTTAGACTTTTTCAACTCCTGAAAATCACCTTGTTACTATGGATAAATCTGTTTCTTAATTGTTCATTAAATTATTTGTTCCTACAAAGCCACAAAATCTACTAAAATCTTTAAAAGAGAAGAAAATATTATCAAGAATTAAGACCATTTGACAGAGAAAGACAAATATCAGATGATTTCAATCATATGTGAAATTAAGAAACAAGACAGAGAAGCATAGGGGAAGGGATGGAAAAATAAAGTAAGATGAAATCAGAGAGGGAGACAAACCAGAAGAGACTCTTAACTCTAGGAGGCAAACTGAGTGTTGCTGGAGGGAAGGTGGGTGCGAGGATGGGGTAACTGGGGGATAGACATTAAGGCAGTCACATGATGTAAAGAGCACTGGGTATTATATGCAAGTGATGAATCACTTAGTTCTAACTCTGAAACTAATAATAGCACTCTATGTTAATTAAATTGAATTTGAATAAAAAATTTAAAAAAGGAATTAAAGTGTTTGGAAAAAAACAGTGATTTTTAAAGTCTCCAATCAACAAAAAGATAGATAGATAGATAGATAGATAGATAGATAGATAGATAGATGATAGATAGATAATGGAAGGCATGAATTGCATGGAGCACTGGGTATGGTGAATTAATAATGAATTCTGGAACACTGAAAAAATTTAAAAAATTAAAATTAAAAAAAGAAGATTGGTGAGCTATTAAAAAAAAAAAAAAAAGGATGGGAGTTGAGGGAAATTGGAAGGGGAGGTGAACCATGAGAGACTATGGACTCTGAAAAACGATCTGAGAATTTTGAAGGGGTGGGGGGTGGGAGGTTGGGGGCACCAGGTGGTGGGTATTGTAGAGGGCACGGATTGCATGGAGCACTGGGTGTGGTGCAAAAATAATGAATACTGTTATGCTGAAAAAATAAAAAAACTAAAAAAAAAAAAAAGATGGATAGATTCAGTTCTTGTCTGCATTAAACATCTCTTGGAAGTTCTCCAGTATCCATATCATTCATTTTTATTGTTTTTTACATTGTTGTATCCATATTATATAGAGTTGTCATAACTGCCATTTTTAGTGCCTGCTGACTCATCTCCCCACTGCAGAATGCTTTGTTCATACCTCTCTCCCAACACAAACCCTACCCCTGCTTCAAATATGGCCTTCCAAAATTAACCCACTTTCCTAGAGGGGTCTCTCCTTCCTCTCAATATCTGCCACGCTTACTGTGTTCTCTCTGTGATGCTTGTCAGCAATTACCAGCATTGGGAAATCTTTTCTCTCTGTCTAGAGCAATGTTGCCACGCTGGTAGCCCCAAACACACACGGCTATATACATCAAAATTAAACCAATTAAATTTAAATTAAATTTAGAAACCTGCCCCTCAGTTACAACTACCACAGTTCCCCTGATCCATAGCATGCACAACTAGTGCCTCTGATCTCAGTCAGTGCAACTGAGAACAGTACCGTCCTCACAGAAAGTTCTCATGGACAGCACTGTTCCAGGCTGTAAGCACCACAAAGGCCTATCTGTTAAGATGTCAGTCCAGCAATTTTAGCCACAGCATTGGTTATTGTTAAATGAGTAAAGAAAGGCCATTCTCATTCAGAGAACAAATTGGTACAAACACTTTTGAGAATAATCTAGTAATATTCAGTACATTTGAGAATATATAATCTTTACCAATTCCATTTTTCTATTTCCATGTATATACATTCCAAAAAAAACTCATTTTATATGCATAAAATGACATGCACAAAAGTTCACAGCAACATTGCTTATAAAAGCAGTAAATTAGGGAAAAAATCTAAATGTCTATCAATGAGAGTGTGAACAAATAAAGTGAGGGATAATCATGGCAGAATCCAATATAACACTAAGAATAAATAAAATGATTTCTGTTTGTATTAGCCTAGAAGATAAAAATATATATATAACAATTAGTAAAAAAAAATGTTATTGTAGTGTACACATTGAGAGTTTTTTTTTTCTTTTTTCCTTTTTTGCAATGCATGTACCTGTCTTAAGCTTTGATTGTCTAGACATCCATTTTGAAGACCCCCATCTTCCATAAATCCATCATCACCCTCAGGACCAGAATAAGAGCCAGACCACCTCCCCTCACAGTGCCTCTTTTGTTTTAGAGATTTTGGTTGACTTAGAAAACTGACCATTTGGGTCAAACGTTTTTCTCTTCTCTTGTTTTAAATTCCTGCTCTAATTGTTAAATTAACCAATAAAGAATGATCCTAAGAAACCATAGGCCCCAACTTCAACCCCAATAGTAGCAGAACCCCAGGCCCTCTTTCCCTCTACCCACAACCTTGCTGAGTGTCCCTAAGTGTTCTGTGTAATTCCCAAGTCTTGCAAGTAATAAGCTATTTTTTTCAATGTTTCCTGATGGTTATTGTTGAAGAGAGTCTTGTAATCATTATAATAAGCACAAAGGACTATCTAGCCACAGCATTGGTTATTGGTAGGCTAAAACCTGCACAAAACAATTGCATACAATGTGATGCCATATTATAAACACTAAAACACAAGGAAACAATGTTATGTGTGTATATATATATGTGTGTGTGTGTGTGTGTGTGTGTGTATTTATACATATATATATCTATATAGTGTATATGTATGCCTATCTATATGTATGTATATACATACATGTATATGTCCCCCCACACACACACAGATAGTAATGATATGAAAACATGGACAGGGAGAGCATGCAGCAAATTCATGATCCTGTTGCCCCTCTGATCAAGGTGATGTGGTAAACCATGATAGTGGGGATGATAATTAAAGAATGTGAGTAATATTTGAAAAAAAAATCATCAGTATTCTTTGTATGAAAATAACTTAAACATGGAGTCACTATGACAAAATAACTTAAACATGGAGTGACTATTATTGTTAATTGTGGGTGGTGGGCAATTAGATATTCTTTAGGTAATCATTCTCTGAATTGTCTGTCTCTGTCAGATTTTCTACTTCTAGACAGCCTTCAACTTTCTCACATTTGAGAATGGTAGAATGTTCTTCCAAGAGGTCAACATCCCTTCTTTTTCTGTAAGCCAAGAATTGTTACTTTTATTGGAAGGGAACAGACTTTCTAAGGTGGTGGAATATGGGAAGTGAGGGACAGTGAAGGTCCAGGTTAATGGTTCTCAAAGTGTGGTTTCTGGACCAGCAGCCCGAGCATTGCCTGGACCTTTATTAGAAATACAAATACCCAACCCCCAACTGTTACCCACTGAATCAGAAATTCTGAGAGTGTAAGTCAGCACTCCATATTGAGGTCTTCAGGTAATTTTGATTAGTGCTTCAGTTGGAGAACCAAGTTTTGGAAGGATAGGTAAACTTTGACAGGAAAGTCAAGATAGTAAATATATTAGGTTTTATGAACCAAGAGTCAAAAAGACCAGAACCCACTCCTTTAAAAGAGAGAGCAAACATCACAGAGTCATATGTAAGCACATGGTTGGTTGGTTGGTTTGTGAGCACATGACTTGTAATGTAAAGCAACACTGCCCCTTGGTTAATCATGTCTGGAAACAAAATTGACAGCAAGTCTTCTTTCTTTGGGGTAAATGGGTCTAGAGGCATGTGTTGGGAGCTCTGCTTCCTCTCACACAACTCTTTCTTCACTGTGCAATATATAAACAATGTAGCAGACAGACATGTCATGAGAGACAGAGATGATGTCACTGCACATCTTAACTGGTCTGCAGTGACAATGTTGGATTTTAGTGAGCCAAGGACCCTGGAAGACAATGAAGTTTAAGATATTGCCCTTTCCTTCTGTGTTCTGAGAGAGGGCTTACTGTAAAAAACAAACAAACAAACAAAAAAACCCACTCTTTTCCATGTTACTTAGATAAGACTTATAGATGCCTACTTTATTTACCAATGACAAGGCCAAACACAGACTCTGTGTTTCTGTTTTGCCTCATAAATGATAAATTTAGTGCAAGGAAAAGTTGACATCTAGGACTGTCTACAAATTCACACTCTATCCCTTCTGCAGATCTTCATTAAGACAGAATGTTAGAGGTCCTAAAGGATTCTTAATCTAATGTTCCTAAAATCTGAGAAAACTAAAGAATTATTCTGAGTTCTTTTTAAAATTTATTATCTTTGTGATCATGACTTTCTCTGGGAAAAGATACAGAACTTGCATCAAATTTCCAGAAATGTTTACGGATCTTTGTAGAAGTCGGGGGGATCTTCCAGGATAACAAATTAAGGAGCTTCCCACTAACCTTGCCCCAGCAAAATAACTATTTAGCTAGTGAAATTTATTTAAAAAATAATTTAAAAGAAAAAACAGGGGAGATGGAAGAGTAGGAAGCACCAGGAATCTCCTTTCCCACCTTGGCAACAATCATATCAGACACTATTTTGGAGCAGCAAACTCTAGTGAAGGCTTGCATCTTCCAGGGAAAGTCTTGGATGGTAAATTGCAGTTAATTTTGGTCAAGTTCAGCACCCCAGGAGTCACCCATGTCCAACCCCTCCCCATGGCAGACTATCAGGAATGTATTGCAGGAACAGCTTGCACACAACTTGTGGGAGCCAGAGTGGGTGCAAAGGACCTGTCCTCCAAATATGAGGGTTCAGATCACTCATTGCAAATACAGGTATGGAGTGCAGAAGAGGAGGTCACGTCTGTGGTTATGGTATCTCCCCCCATTGTTTTAATCCCCTCCCTTTCCCCTAAAGTGACTTCAAAGGGACTTGGAAGACTGCTGCTCTTTTTATTTTCTGCCTTCATTTTCCCCTTTTTCAAATTTTTTAGAACCAGACATTAAGGATTAGGACATTCAAAAACATCTGCATATATGGAGAAATTGAAAAAGTCATGGGTCATGCCTAGGGAAAAGCTCAATCTCAGAGAAGACCCGAGAAGACCTTAAATTTATACCCCCAGTTGACTCTTAGCACAAAGTCAACATGCAACAATTAAAAATTAATTAACTGATTAATTTATGCCAAAACAAAACAAAAACCCCAGTAAACCCTAGGGAAGGGGAAAATTTATTTCCAGAGTTATATTATTTATTGAAATATCCAGTTTTCAACAACAAAAATCAGAAGATATACAGAGAAATAGGGAAGTTTGTTCCATTAAAGGAAAACATAAATCAATAGAAACTATTCCTAAAAAAGACCTAATGGTGGATTTACACCAAAAGACTTTACAACAACTCAATTAAAGATGTTCAAAGCACTAATAGAAGATGTAGAGAAAAATGTGAAGAGGCAAAAGAGTCAGCAAATGTGAAGATAGGACAATGGAGATTATTTCATCTAAGGAACAGAAAGAAAAAAAAAAAACTAAAGAAAAGTGAACAGCACAGGGGACCTGTGTGACACCTTCAAGTGCACCAATATATGCATCATAGGATTCCCAGGAGAAGAGAGAGAAAGGGAAAGGAGAATATTTGAAGAAATAATGGCTGAGCCTTTCCCAAATTTGATGAAAGGTATGAATATAAATATCCAAGAAGATCAACTAACTCCAAGTGAGATATAGACCCACCTTGAAACACATAATCAACTTTTGAAAGCCAGGACAAAAAGATAATCTTGAAAGAGCAAGAGATAAGATTCTTCACATCACTCAACACTAGGGAAATGCAAGTCCAAGCCACAATTAGATGACACCTTGTATGTGTTAGGATGAATGCTCTCAAAAAGTTAATAAATAAATGAATAAATATCAAAACAAACAAAAAAATCCCAGAACAAAAAAAATTACAAGTGTTGACAAGTATGTGGAGAAATTGGAACCCATGTGAACCATTGGTAGGAATGTAAAATGATACAGCATCTGTGGAAAAGAGTATAGCAATTCCTCAAAAACTTGAAAATAGAATTACCATTTTATCCAACAATTCCATTCCTAGATATGTATTAAAAAGAATTGAAATCAAGGTCTTGAAGAGGTATTTTTACACCCACATTCATAGTGGCGATAGTCATAATAGCTAAAATGGGGAAACAACCCATGTGTCCATCAACAGATGAATGAATAGGAAAGTGTGGTGTATACATACAATGGGATATTTTTAAAAACATTTTATTTATTTATTTGTTTGAGAGAGAGACAGTGAAAGAGAGCATGAATGAGAAGAAGGTCAGAGGAAGAAGCAGACTCCCCATGGAGCTGAGAGCCCAATGTGGGACTTGATCCTAGGACTCCAGGATCACGACCTGAGCTGAAGGCAGTCCCCCAACCAACTGAGTCACCCAGGTGCCCTGGAATATTTTTCAGCTTTAAAAAGGAAAAAGGTTCTGACAAATGCTATAACAGGGTGAACGTTGAGGATGTTATTATAAAGGACATTATAATAATGTCTTCAATACAAATACAATCACAAAATACTGTATGATTTCACTTATATGAGGTGCTGAGAATAGTCAAAATCATAGAGATAGAAAGTAGAATGTTGTTTGCCAGGACTTGGGGATTGGAATGGGGAGCTATTGTTTAATGGGTAGAGAGTTTTAGTTTTACCAGATAAGAAGAGTTCTGCATACAGATAATAGTGATGATAGCACAACTTTATGAATGTATATAGAGCTACCAAAGTATACACTTAAAGATGATTAAGATGGTAAAATTTTTTTTAATGTATTTTACCATTAAAAAAAAAAAAACCGAGAAAAAAATCACTTAAATTCTCTGGAACATGTCCTAAGGTCATTCAACAAACAGGGAAGATATTCAGCCAAGAAAATATGATAAATCTTGATAAGAAAAGCAAGAATCTTTGATATTAGACAAATAAATAAAACCTGGAATAAAAGTAGGATATTACTAGTGATTTTAAACAAATAAATAAAATAGATTTTAGGGTACTATAAAACAGAGCCTATCAACAAAGTAGGTAACTTAGATGAAATGGAAAATTCCCAGAAAGATACAAATTACTGAAACTTGGGAAGAAATAGAAAATCTGAATGAACTATAAAAATAAAGAGATTGGATTAGTAATTTTATAAACTTTCCATTAACAGAAAGCCCAGGCTTAAATGGAGTTATTTCATTTCACTTGTACCAAGCATTTAAATAAGACATAAAACCATTTCTTCACAAACTCTTCCATAAAATAGAAAAGGACACTTACCAACTCATTTTATGAGGGTTATATTATCCTGATACCAAAACAAACAAACAAACAAGATAACAAAGAAAAAACTGCAGACAAAAATTTCTTATGAATATAGGCACAAAAATTCTTAAAAAACTTGTGACCAAATTCAATGTCATATGTGTATATAAATATAATTATGCCATAACTAAGTTGGCTTTTACCCAGGAATGAAACTTTGGTTCAACATCTGCAAATAAAGTAATGTAATGCAGCATATTAATAGAATAGACAAAATATGCAATCACTTGAATAGGTGCAGAAATAATATCTGAGAAAATCTGATGTCTTTTCATGATAAAATACTCAACAAACTAGAAATAGAAGGTACTTCTTTAGTCTGCTAAGTGGTAAATAAGAAAAAAAAAAAAAACAGCTAACATCATTTATAAAGGTGAAAGATTGAATGTTTTCCCCTTAAGACCAGGAACGAGACAAAAACAAACATCTGCTTTCATCACTTCTATTCAACTTTGTACCAGAGGTTATAGCCAGAGTAATTAGTGAAGAAAAATGAAATGTAAGGCATCCAAATTGGAAAGGAAATAGTAAAACTATCTGTATTTGCAGATGCATAATCTTGTATAAGGAAACTCCTATGAAATCTACTAAAAACATAATTAGAACTAGCAAATGAATTCAGCAAACCTGCAGGATACAAGATCAGTGTAATATTATATTTAATCACATTAACAACAACCATTCCAAAAATAAAATGAAGAAAACGACTCAACAGTAACATCAATAAGAATAAAATTCTTTGGTACAAATTTAATATTAGATCTAAGACTTATGTATTAAAAACTACAAAACCTCATTTAAAAAAATGTAAAAAGCCTAAAATCAATGGAAAGACATCCCATTATCATGGAATGGAAAACTTAATACTATTAAAATGGTAACACTGTTAAATTGGTCTGAACCGTCAATGAAATTCCAATCAAAATCTCAGCTGCCTTTTTTTCTTCTTTCAGAAATTGAGAAATCTATCCCAATATTCATATGACATTGGAAGATATCAAAAATAGTCAAAACAAACTTAAAGAGCAAAATTGGAGGATTAACACTTTGTCATTTAAAACCTTAATACAAATCTGATGTAATTCAGATAGTGTAGTGCTGGTCTAGGATAGACATAGAGGTCAGAGGAATGGAGTCAAGAGTCCAGAAATAAATCTTTACATTTTTATTCAATTGATTTTCAACAAGATGTGCAGAGAAAAGTCAATGGAGAAAGAATAGTGATTCAATAGTTGTGAAGGGCATATGCAGAAGAATTGTAATTTAGAACTCCTATCTCCCAACGTACACAAAAATTAGCTCAAAATTTGTTATAGGCCTAATGGGAAGAGCAGAAACCATAAAATTATTAGAATAAAACATAAGTGCAAATCTTCATGACCTTAATTTTTCAGGTCCAACACCAAAAGCAAGAGCAGACAATGAAGGAATAGATAAATTGCTTCTCATCAAAACTGAAAACTTTCATGAGCAAAGAACACCATGAAGAAGTGAAAAGACAACCCTCAGAGTGGGAGAAAATATTTACAAACCATGTGTCTGATATGGGATTTTTAAGCAGAAAACATGAAGAACTCCTACAACTCAACAATCAAAAGCCAGGTAAAAATATTTTTTTTAATGACACTGGATTTGAATACTTATTTCTCCAAAGAATAGATATAAATATACAATAACTACATGAAAATATTTTATATGATAAATCATTAAAGATGCAAATCAAAACAATAATGAGATAGAAGTTCATACTGCCCAGATAACTGTGGTCACGAAGCCACTTGATAAAAAGAATTGGTGAGGATGTAGATGAACTGGAACCCTCATACATGGACACTGGGAATATAAAATGGTGCAGCCATTTGAAAACAGTTTGGCAGTTCCTCCATGTGTTAAACATGGTTACTAGATTACCCAGCCATTCCCTTCTAGGTATATCCCGAGAGAAAGAAAACAAACTGGTGCATCACTGTTCATAGCAGCATTATTCATAATAGTCAAAAAGTAGGACAAAAACAAATGTCCATCATGGATGAATGGATAAAGTAAAGATGGTCTATTCTTTCAGTGGCATATTATTGGAAAATAACAAGAAATAATGTACTAATGCATGTTACAACATGGATGAACCTTGAAAAAATTACTCTAAGTGAAAGCATTCACAAAAGACCACATAATGTATGATTCAATTGTTTTGAAATTTGTCCAAATCAATAAAGACAGAAAGTAGATGAGTGGTTGCCTGGGTTTGGGGAAGAGGAAAGGGGAAATGACCACTAATGGATATGGGATTTGTTTTAGGTGGGACAAAAATGTCCTAAAATTAGATTGTGGTAATGTTTGCACAGCCCTGTGAAATATGCTAAAACACCTTCAATGGCATACTTTGGGTGAATTGTGTGCTATGTAGATTATATTTCAATAAAACTGTTTTTATTTTATTTTTAATTTTTTCAATAAAACTTTTTACTTTATTTTTAATCTTTTTTTTTATTTTTTTAATAAAACTCTTTTTAAAAAGTTGTACTGGAGGTCCCTGGGTGGCACAGTTGATTAAGCTTCCGACTCTTGATTTTGGCTCAGGTTGTGATCTCCAGTTTGTGAGATCCAGCCCCTGTCGAACTCCCTGCTGGGCCTGGAGCCTGCTTGCGGTTCTGTCACTCCCTCTCTCTCTCTCTCTAAGAGAAAAAAAAAATTGTAGTGAATGGCAAAGATCATCGATCTTTTAGTTTGTTTCAAGTTTTTATTTAAATTCTAGTTAACGAATAATGGAAAACAACAGGGAAGTAGTTCACCCTCATTAAAAATAGATTTGTACAGTTTCATCATTAAGATTAAATTAACCAGGGGTTCCTGGGTGGCTCAGTGGGTTGAGCCTCTGCCTTCGGCTCAGGTCATGATCCCAGGGTCCTGGGATTGAGTCCCACATCAGACTCTCTGCTCAGCGGGGACCCTGCTTCCCCTCTCTACTTACTTGTGATCTCTCTCTCTCTCTCTCTCTCTCTCTGTGTCAAATAAATAAATAAAAAATCTTAAAAAAAAAGATTTAATTAACCAAATGCAGAAGTTTGGAAATTTCTAACACCTTGAATCTCCTTCATCCTTCAAGCATGGTTTAACTCACACACCACTTCTTCCATGAAATTCTTAGTGGCTTTGTCCTTGCAGAAATATACTTTTTTTCTTTCTACATTGCTTCAGGCCCATCTTTTATGACTCAAAGTGTGGCAGCACACATTGATCCGTCTGCATCCCCAACTAAGTAAACTCCATCAGGCCATACATAGTTCTGTTTCACTAGTATTCACAAAGAACATAGTCTCTCAGTAAATTTCTGGGCAAAAACAGACAACACATGATTGAAAGAATGTGTCCAGCTACAACTAGACAGAAGGCATGCTTTGCTTCATGTATGCAAATGCTTAGTAAATTGAAGTACATGCCAATATTGAAATATTGGGTGCTCCCATATGAAATTCAGATTTCTAGACTCTTTTTTTTTTTAAGATTTTATTTATTTATTTGACAGAGAGAGATCACAAGTAGGCAGAGAGGCAGGCAGAGAGAGAGAGAGAGGGAAGCAGACTCCCCACTGAGCAGGGAGCCTGATTCAGGACTCGATCCCAGGACCCTGAGATCATGACCTGAGCCGAAGGCAGCGGCTTAAACCACTGAGTCACCCAGGTGCCCCAGATTTCTAGACTCTTGAAAATCCGTAGAAAATTGAACCTCTACTCCTGTCTGATAACTCTCAACTGAATTGTCACTGTTACCTCCAGCTGTCAAGACTACCACTCCTGTCTACACACCCAGCTATTTAAATTTATTTACATTTTCTGCCTGCTCTATACATGCATTTGATTATGTGACTTCTATGTTCACCTGTCAAGTATTATTCAGCTTTCAATGGAGAAGGGATGCTGTTTTATCTGATTAAATTGCCTCAGAACAAAGACTGATGGCCCTTCCCAGAAGGCCTATGATTGGGATAAGTGGGTGAGTCATCAAAACATTCATACCTACTATTATGCCAATATCAAGGCTATAAGGTATTCCTTCCACCAAATAATTTAGTAAATAATTCATCCTGTTTTTTTCACCTTAGTAAAATTCCCCTGAAGTGTTTCTTTGTTCATTTAATGCTTTCTGGATTCTGCTGGGAAGTCCAGAAAATTACCCCAAGAGGTGGGCTGCCTCTGAAGCCATTCTCCATAATAAACCCCTGTCCTTTAAGCTGACTCATTCCCTGTCTGCCAGGGCACCTGTTACCCCATACCCCTCCATAAAGACAGGTAGAAAAAGCAACTCGATTCAGTCATGGTTTCAAGTGCTGTCTAATGACTTTCGTCACTGATGACTTTCTAAAGTGCATCTGCTGCCTGGACCTCTGCCCCAAATTTTGGACATCCACTGGCCATCTCACATTTGAGCTCTTGATACACTCCCTGCATACCCCTTTCTTAAGTTTCTCCCATCAAAGCAATGGCAACTCCATTATTGTAGCTACTCAGGCAAGACCTTCAGAGTCACCTTAACTAATCCCTTGTTCTTCCTCCACACATTCTGTTCATGGGCAAATCCATTGGCTTTACCTTCAAAATATATCCCGATTTAACTTATCTCCCACCTCCACTCCATCTCCTGGTCCAAGCCAGCCTTCTCTGTTGGTGGAAACATGGGGGAAAGCCTCCACAGTGGCCTTCCTGCTTCTGCCCCTGCCCCTGCATCCCATATTCCCTTCAGTTCTTTCCCCAAACAGCAACGTTTTGAAATACATCACATCTCACTCTTCAGGTGCTGGCTTCTCCTCTCCCTCCAACCATATTCTGACAAACTTAAAGTGTTTCAGGCCCCATATGATGCCAACTTTGTCCCCTCTCATCACTCCCAATGATATTCCACCCTCCACTCTATAGAAACCTCACACTCCATAGAAACCATAGAATGTTCTACAGGGCTAGGATCCTGTTCCATGAAAAGGAGGTATATGCACAACTTCCAAAGGCCAAAGGATCCATGAGACCAAAAGCAAAGGCCAATAAGCCCAGCTTGATAAGAAATCATTTATTAAGGGGACTTCCAGACAGAAACATGTCTTGGACACTGCAAAACAAGGAGATCCCCACAACCCCACCTCCCATCAGACCTGCTTTTAGCTAGAGGAGCTAGGAGTACAGGCTGGAGGACACCCAGAAGGAGAATATTTGAGAATAAGTGTGCCTCACTCCTTTATCTCCAGAGCAAATAAAGGGCACTGTGCCCATGGGTACTTAAGGATGTGGTTAAGCAAAAGGCAAGGATGGGGGTGGGGAGCCTCTGCTCCAGCTGGCTTCAGGTCATAGAGAGGACAGAGGATTTGTCCAAGATGGGTGTCAGTCTGGTTCACACAGATTCCCTTCTTCCTTCCCTTCTTGACTCAAAGTTCACTTTCCTGATGAGGCCTCCATGGATGCCCTCTTTCAAACTGTTTCCCCAGAACTTCTGATCCTCCTTACTCAATTTTTGGGTTTAACAGTTATTGCTATGTTTATTTTTTGTAATACACACACACACACACACACACATACGTAATATACATATACATACTAAGTTTACTTATATTTAGGAAATTATATATAAATATTTGTATTTTCCTTATAGCTAATGCATTCTGTCAGGTATATCTGAATGTATTTTATATATTTTACTTATTCATGTATTTTAGTACATAGTTTATTTTTTTATAGGTCTGTAGTCTGCCCCACCCTCCCAGAATATATAAGTGCTTTGGAGGCAGAAACATGTTGGTTGTGTTTCCTGCTGAATCCCCAAGGCTGAGAAGAGGAGCCAGCACCTAAGAATGTACTCAGGAAACTGAATGAGTGCCTTCTGTCCATGCCCCACTGAGCAGAACCCAGTTGCATGGTCCCCAACCTAATGGCAGGGGACTCTGGGAAATACAGAGGCCAGGGAGAAAGGTACCACACTCGAGCGTCCCTGCCATGGCCAGGACTTAAGTAGGAGCAGCTGACCCACAAGCCCATGCTGCACATTACCATACAAGGCCACACTATGATGTCCTGTTTTGTGTTCTAGTCCATTCCTTCCAGTAGCACCCACTTTTCTCCCTTCTGTGTTCGGTTATTATTTTGGAGGTTCTCCGAGGCTAGGCCTGCATTTGTCACTTTTGATCTTCACCCTAGCTACCTTCCAGTCAGAGAGGCAGTGCTGGTAACCGAGGCCAGAGGAGACAGCCTTTCCTTACTCTTCTGTGAGGGAAAAAAGTACATTTCCTTCTTTAAATAAAGGCACATTCATTTCTTATTAGACACCTGGCAAATCCCCAAATGCTCCCACATGAGAACCTTCTTTGCCTTGTTCCCTGTCCTCCTGCCACCTCAGGACCTCTGTCAACTTCCTGGCTTTCAAATAACCAACTTGCCTAAGGCACACTGAACTTGAAATTCACCTGCGGGGTGGAGTTCAGATGCTAAGAGGCCCAAGCCTCGGAAAAGTATAAAGCATTCCCAAATAACATGATGAAAGAGGAGAACATTTGCATATTCTCTGGACACATTTGTTACATTGCAGTAATTTTACAGATGAAGAGACTGAGACCCTAGGAAGCAACTTGCCAGGGATTGCACGTCTGGCTGATGGTGAAGGAGGAAGAGAACCTGGGCTGCTGCGACTGGAGAGCCTATGCCTTTCCTCTTACACCTGTCAACATGCTAAACTTTCTTACAAAAGAGAAAATGGCTTCAGTTGACTAGGTATTCACTGTTTGTAGCACTAAGCTCTTGACCTGGAGAACTACACCACATCCCCACAAGCACTCCGAGGTGGTTGTTATTATCTCACAAAGGGTGCTGTTAAGGACCACCTTACTGAAGGAACTAAACAAACATGCGGCTTGAAAGGTGCAGAGCAGGAATTCAACACAGACAGGCTGATTCCAGCTCCCAATCTCCCTCCCTCCAGAATTCTTTGTGTGCAGTGGAACTAACACAGCCTCCTTCTGAACAAACAGACTAGCTCGCTGTCAAAGGCATCATCTGAGACATCAAAGGAGCCATTTTTTTTGTTTTCTGGAGAAAAAATAAGCAAGCACAATTATATCCTAAAATACGTATGTGTGTCCATATCTGGTTTTGCATTTAAGACAGCTGAATGAAATACAACTCCAAAGAAATGCTGTGTGAAAACAAGAGTCTCTTTGGGGAAAATAATAGAAGTCAGAATTGCTGTGCATTGAGAAAGATTTTGTCACTGAGTCTGCCTTTGCCTCAGTCAATATGTTCTGTCCATATGAATTTGTAGTTTTGGCAATTCAGGAGTTATTCTGGAATATCCCTTGTCATCTAGACAACTTATAGACTGTATGCTCTGCTATCTTCCCAGCTCTGAATAACAGCCATATTATTTTTTATTATTATATATTATTTGTTTGAGGGATACAGGTTTGTGAATCATCAGTCTTACACAATTCACAGCACTCACCATAGCATATACCCTTCCCAATGACCATCGCCCAGCCACCTTATCCCTCCCCTCCTCACCCTCCCCTCCAGCAACCCTCAGCTTATTTCCTGAGATTAAGAGTCTCTTATGGTTCCTCTCCCCCCTCAGTTCCATCTTGCTTCATTTTTTCTTTCCCTACCCCTCAAACCCCCCACATTGCATCTCCACTTCCTCATATCAGGGAGATCATACGATAGTTGTCTTTCTCTGACTTATTTCACTTAGCATAATACCCTCTAATTCTAACCACATCATTGCAAATGGCAAGATTTTGTTTCTTTTGATGGCTGCATAGTATTCCATTGTATATACATACCACATCTTCTTTATCCATTCATCTGTTGATGGACATTTAGGTTCTTTCCATAGTTTGGCTATTGTGGACATTACTGCTATAAACATTCGGGTGCACATGCTCCTTCTGATCACTACATTTGTATCTTTAGGGTAAATACCCAGTGGTGCAATTTAACAGCCATATTCTTAAATTCTTGATATTTAATTGAATGATGGAGGTTCTACTTTTAACCTAATGACAATTCCCTTTTGTGGTCATTGAGAAGAAATTATCTGGGACCATTCTAGGGACTATGCAGATACAGGTGCCTCCAAGAACAGTATCCTACAAGGCCTCAGCACTGGGCTTACAAAAGGGAGGGAATGTTACCAGGAGATGTGTTCAAGTAAATCTTTTTCTTTTCTTTTTTTTTTTTTTAATTTATTTTCAGCATAACAGTATTCATTGTTTTTGTACCACACCCAGTGCTCCATGTAGGCCATGCCCTCTCTAATACCCACCACCTGGTTCCCCCAACCTTCCACCCCCCCACCTCTTCAAACCCTTCAGATTGTTTTTCAGAGTCCATAGTCTCTCATTGTTCACCTCCCCTTCCAATTTCCCCCAACTGCCTTCTCCTAACTCCCCATGTCCTCCATGCTATTTGTTATGCTCCACAAATAAGTGAAACCATATGAATATGGATGCTAAGATTCTCAACAAGATCCTAGCAAACAGGATCCAACAGCACATTAAAAAGATTATCCACCATGACCAGGTGGGATTCATTCCTGGGCTACAAGGATGGTTCAACATTCGCAAATCAATCAATGTGATAGAACAAATTATTATGAGAAGAAAGAAGAACCACATGGTCCTCTCAATTGATGCAGAAAAAGCATTTGACAAAATCCAGCATCCATTCCTGATTAAAACACTTCAAAGTATAGGGATAGAGGGAACATTCCTGAACTTCATAAAATTCATCTATGAAAGACCCACAGCAAATATCATCCTCAATGGGAAAAAGCTTGCAGCCTTCCTGTTGAGATCAGGAACACGACAAGGATGCCCACTCTCGCCACTCTTGTTCAACATAGTATTAGAAGTCCTAGCAACAGCAATCAGACAACAAAGAGAAATAAAAGGTATCCAAGTTGGCAATGAAGAAGTCAAACTCTCTCTCTTCGCAGACGACATGATTCTTTATATGGAAAACCTAAAAGACTCCACCCCCAAACTCCTAGAACTCATACAGCAATTCAGTAACGTGGCAGGATACAAAGTCAATGTACAGAAATCAGTGGCTTTCTTATACACTAACAATGAAAATACAGAAAGGGAAATTAGAGAATCGATTCCGTTTACTATAGCACCAAGAACCATAAGACACCTGGGAATAAACCTAACCAAAGAGGTAAAGGATCTGTACTTGAGGAACTACAGAACACTCATGAAAGAAATTGAAGAAGACACAAAAAGATGGAAGACCATTCCATGCTCTTGGATCGGAAGAATAAACATTGTTAAAATGTCTATACTGCCTAGAGCAATCTATACTTTTAATGCCATTCCAATCAAAATTCCACTGGTGTTCAAGTAAATCTTGTCTAGAAGAGTCAAGCCCAAAATCAGGATAAAAACAGACAAAAGCAAACATAATGAGACAAATAGTAACAAAAGAAGAACAATTTTTTTAAATAAAATTTTTAAAATTCTAAATTTAAAACAAATTAATTTTAATTTTTAAAACGTTCAAACATTTTAATATGAACAAAATTGAAGACTAAACATTATGAGGCCAGGGGGAAGTGGGTGAAAAGGACCAAAGAGATAATCAGAGCAACAGTAACAGGACAGGGAGAAGCTGGATGGTTCCAAACAGAGACAGTTCATTCCTGAGGCTCTTGAGAAACTGCAGCCTGGGGCAGCATTCAGCATAGGAAGCCGACGTGTTGAAAGGCACAGAGGGGATGTGAGAGGCTGCACGGTTTGCTTTGAGTGAGGTACTGTCTGACACCAGGGAAGACTCAGTGGGTGCCATGTGGAGCAGAAGCCATCTTAACAATTTCTCTCCAGAGTGACAGAGCTCAGCACCACCCTGAAGGATAGAGATAGGAAAACCAAAGAGGGAAACACCCAGCAGGGAGAAGGGGGCAAAAGGGAGAAGAGTTAGACCTGACCCTGTTCTCCAGCTGTCTAAAATCCTGGCTGCTGACCTCTGGAAAGAACAAACCCCAGCAGCCTCAGCTGTGCTCCCAGAGGAGAAAGTCCCCTTCCCTGTCCCTGAGACCGGAGATCCTGTTCCAAGTGCAGCCAAGCATTTTCCCTTTCCTGGCCCCACAAAGGAGAGGGTTTTGTCCTCTTGCACAAGGAGGACTCATAATCCTTGTAGATAAGGGCTGGTAACTTTTTTATTCTTATTATTAATCATGTCTCTAGCCTAAACAAGCCTCTTTTCAATGTACAACTTCTTAGTTAATAATTACCGAAAAATGCAATGACTTCTCCAATGTTATGATTAGCTCCTGACCCTGCTGATAAGAAACACTATAGGTTTAAAAAAATTGAAAATACTGCTTACCTTACTGACTTACAAGTGCTCAGTGGTTATAAGCACTGCTGCTGCAAGAAAATGACTAGACTATAAGTTCCCATTCTGCCACACACATGCTGGGTGATCCTGGGAAAGCAGCTAGCTGTCTTTATGAGCCCTAGTTCTCTGTAAAGCCAGGAAATAGTATTTATACCACAGACCTGTGCCGAAGAGTAAAATATTCAGTAAGATATATAGGCAAACTGCTTAATGTGGTGTTGGCCATATTAAGCTTTGAATAAATGATAAGATGTCTTCCTATCATAAGACGAGCTTAGAAAATACCATTAAAGGCACTTTGTTGTCACTATTGTTGTTAACGATGATGTTTGGTTTATTTGTTTTTTTTATTCCATCACTAGAATAAAATCATATCTCAGGGCAGGAAAAAAATGGTGACAGGATCACACACAGAAAGATCTTACTGAGTCAGAGAGGGTATTTTGGGTGATGACATAGCCCAAAGACCCCAAGCCACAAAAACCAACCAACAAACAAACCATCAACATCTTCCTCAAAAGTTGAAAGTCATTTAAATAAGACCATTCCTGAAGATGAGTGGTTGTCTCTTGAAGTTATAGAAGGCTCCTTTACATATAATTCTATATAAAGCATGATGTTTCAAAAAAGGAATAGAGTGTTAATTACTTTTGTTGTCACCTTTCATTTTTAAAAGTGTCCAGTTTGCACAACAATTATATGGTCACACGTTATGGCCTCTTTTTGCTAATGAGGTGAGTCAGTCTGGAATAATGTCTTGAAAGCTAAATGAAGCCCAAGTTAATCTTCAGCATCGAGGGCAAACCTTAAATTTTGGCACAGTGATCTGGGAACAAATTTGGTTCTGAGCTTCCTGTTCGCTGGAATAAAAACATTACATGATCAGTTCTGTGATTCTTATTTCTAGAAAGGAAAGAGATAGTGGACAGTGAGTCCTTTAGGAAAGCAGTTTTGTACAGGGGAGTTCCTATCGGGGACAGGGAATGATTAAATGGATTGTGAAGAAGGTAGCTCTTCTGAAGCATTATTAGTGAATTTGGGTATTCTGCTCCCCTCTGATGCTCACTTTGGGGATGTATGAGCCTGTTTGATAAATAGAAGGGAGAGATCATGGAAATCTCCTTTGGATTCAGATGTACATGGAAATATGAAGAGAGTCATTCCTTGGCCTTATAAAAGTCATTATACAACACTATGCATAAAATGAAGATGCATAAAATGGGAAAAAATGTATGTGGCATGGTAAATTTGACTTGACTCAAAAGGGGGAAAGAAAAGCTCACAAAACAAAACAACAAAACCCAGGCTTCAATCTGAGAGAACTATCAATGTATCATCCCCACACACTGGGTATCTATCATTTAGTCTGAATCTATGCAGGTCTCTGTCCAGTACATGATACCTGGATCCTTGGAAAACAGATATTGTTAGAGGTAAATCTAACACAACTTTCACACCCATCAGTGGGGTACAATGCAGCAATTAAATCAAATGAACTAGACTTATATGCACCAAAGCAGACATTCAAATAACATCATGCTGGGAAAAAAAAAATCTAAGCTAATTACAGAAAAGTAAACATTGTATGATAATATTTGTAAAAACTTCTAAAACTTCAGTGTATGATTTATGAATTCAAGGTATAAATATTTGACTGGTAAATTATGTTGCAAGTTTATCCTAATAGTTGTCTCTTGGGAAGGAGGGGCTGATATGGAATGGGAATAAGCAGTTAACTTCAACTTCATAGTAATATTATTTTATTAACAACAATGTGTGACGCCAATATTATAAAATTTTAATACCTGTTAATTACGGATGGCAGGTACACAGATGGTTGTTAAATTATTCTCTTTTTGCTTTTGTATCTTTCAATTTTTTGCTTTTCCAAAGTATGGAAGCATTACTACTTGATAAGTTCATACGGAGAACCAAGCACAATTGCTCTGAGACACTTGTTTACCCCACATACCGTAGCGAGGCATTCCTCCTCCTGCCACAGAATACGCACCTCTGACCACCCTCAGGTTTGGAGCAGTCCCAGAGGGAGAGCATCCCTGACAAAAAGCCTCGTGACAAAAAGACAACCCCTTCTTAGGTTGATCTCTGGTCTACGGCCAGACCTGATACCAACAGAAGCTAACATATTTTTTTTTAATGTCTCAATAAGTACCATGCACTAGATGAAGAACTTGCCATGCATTACCTGACATATACCTCACAACAGCACAAAGGAGACAAGAACCATAATTATCTCTATTGGACTATGAGAAAACTGAGATTCTCAGAGTTTGGCAACTTGCTTAAGGTCACAGGGTAAATAGACGTAGGTGCTAGATTTTTATCTGAGGTCCGAAGGGCTCCAAAGCTCAATTTGTAGGCCCTGGTGTGAAAAAGATTAGTCTTGACGTGAAATTCTTCTCTTACCCGTGTAGACTTTGCCAACATGGAGAGACAAGAGCCATTATATTGGGATCAGATGTTGATTGGGTACCTTCAGTAAAGCCATGTCTAAAGAAGCCACAGAAAATCAGGACAGAGTGGTAAATATGAAAAAGCAAACCCAGTTCCGTGCTAGAGAGATGAGAACTGAGAACGTGCAGGGACAAGAAACAAGCCGGCAACAGATGAACAGGAAAAAGATCCGTGGGTTCCTCCAGCTGAGCATCCTGCCACCATTTTGGATGAGGTCTCTGACTGAATTGGTCTTCATGAGGAACTGCCTCTCACTTTGTCTGAGATTTCTGCTTCTCCTACTATCTGCATACATGCACCATTCCAAACAAATAAACAAACAAACAAAAACACCTTCAAATTGAACCAAAAGAGCATAAATGAAGCTCATGCATCATTGCATCTAATGCTTTCATGCCCACATGGAGTCCTCACTGTCTCCCTTTTAAAATCAAGGAAACTTTTCTCCGCATCCTCGCCAGCATCTGTCATTTCCTGACTTGTTAATTTTAGCCATTCTGACTGGTGTGAGGTGATATCTCATGGTGGTTTTGATTTGTATTTCCCTGATGCCGAGTGATATGGAGCACTTTTTCATGTGTCTGTTGGCCATCTGGATGTCTTCTTTGCAGAAATGTCTGTTCATGTCCTCTGCCCATTTATTGATTGGATTCTTTGTTCTTTGGGTGTTGAGTTTGCTAAGTTCTTTATAGATTTTGGACACTAGCCCTTTATCTGATATGTCATTTGCAAATATCTTCTCCCATTCTGTCAGTTGTCTTTTGGTTTTGTTCACTGTTTCCTTTGCTGTGCAAAAGCTTTTGATCTTGATAAAATCCCAATAGTTCATTTTTGCCCTTGCTTCCCTTGCCTTTGGCGATGTTCCTAGGAAGATGTAGCTGCGGCTGAGGTCGAAGAGGTTGCTGCCTGTGTTCTCCTCGAGGATTTTGATGGATTCCTTTCTCACATTGAGATCCTTCATCCATTTTGAGTCTATTTTCGTGTGTGGTGTAAGGAAATGATCCAATTTCATTTTTCTGCATGTGGCTGTCCAATTTTCCCAACACCATTTATTGAAGAGGCTGTCTTTGTTCCATTGGACATTCTTTCCTGCTTTGTCGAAGATGAGTTGACCATAGAGTTGAGGGTCCATTTCTGGGCTCTCTATTCTATTCCATTGATCTATGTGTCTGTTTTTGTGCCAGTACCATGCTGTCTTGATGATGACAGCTTTGTAATAGAGCTTGAAGTCCGGAATTGTGATGCCACCAACTTTGGCTTTCTTTTTCAATATTCCTTTGGCTATTCGAGGTCTTTTCTGGTTCCATATAAATTTTAGGATTATTTGTTCCATTTCTTTGAAAAAAATGGATGGTACTTTGATAGGAATTGCATTAAATGTGTAGATTGCTTTAGGTAGCATAGACATTTTCACAATATTTTTCTTTCAATCCAGGAGCATGGAACATTTTTCCCATTTCTTTGTGTCTTCCTCAATTTCTTTCATGAGTATTTTATAGTTTTCTGAGTATAGATTCTTAGTCTCCTACACTGTTGGTGGGAATGCAAGCTGGTGCAACCACTCTGGAAAACAGCATGGAGGTTCCTCAAAATGTTGAAAATAGAACTACCCTATGACCCTGCAATTGCACTGCTGGGTATTTACCGTAAAGATACAAACGTAGTGATCTGAAGGGGCACATCCACCCGAATGTTTATAGCAGCAATGTCTACAATAGACAAACTATGGAAAGAACCTAGATGTCCATCTACAGACGAATGGATAAAGAAGATGTGGTATATATACACAATGGAATACTATGCAGCCATCAAAAGAAATGAAATCTTGCCATTTGTGACGACGTGGATGGAACTAGAGGGTATCATGCTTAGCGAAATAAGTCAATCGGAGAAAGACAACTATCATATGATCTCCCTGATATGAGGGAGAGGAGATGCAATATGGGGGGTTGAGGGGGTAGGAGAAGAATAAATGTAACAAGATGGGATTGGGAGGGAGACAAACCATAAGTGACTCTTAATCTCACAAAACAAACTGAGGGTTGATGGGGGGAGGGGGTTGGGGAGAGGGGGGGGTGGGGTTATGGATATTGGGGAGGGTATGTGCTATGGTTAGTGCTGTGAAGTGTGTAAACCTGGCGATTCGCAGACCTGTACCCCTGGGGATAAAAATATATGTTTATAAAGCTGTAAAAAAAAAAAAAAAAAAGAAAAAAGAAAGGATGAATACCCAAGTTTTGTAGCAACATGGACGGGACTGGAAGAGATTATGCTGAGTGAAATAAGTCAAGCAGAGAGAGTCAATTATCATATGGTTTCACTTATTTGTGGAGCATAACAAATAGCATGGAGGACAAGGGGAGATGGAGAGGGGAGTTGAGGGAAATTGGAAGGGGAGGTGAACCATGAGAGACTATGGACTCTGAAAAACGATCTGGGAATTTTGAAGGGGTGGGGGGTGGGAGGTTGGGGGCACCAGGTGGTGGGTATTGTGGAGGGCACAGATTGCATGGAGCACTGGGTGTGGTGCAAAAATAATGAATACTGTTATGCTGAAAAAATAAAAAAATTAAAATTAAAAAAAAAAGAAAAGAAAATCAAGGAAACTGAGGCTCAGAAAGACCAAATCCCTTGTCCAAAGTCATAATTCAAATCTAATCACACTGCTTTGAAACCTTTTTTTGCAGCTTTTAAAATGCTTTCTAAGGATGATGTAAAGAGTTGGATGTTGGGGCATCCATGGCTAAGAAATGTTGTGAGATGGGGATATCAGAACAGTTCTGCCCCTTACTTGTAAAGCAGACTGGAAACCAAACTGGGAGAGACCCGGGGTCACTATGGTCGATGGGAATCAGGTCTTTCAAGAGTGAGCTGAGCATGTGTATGTAGGAGTGTAGGCACTTAAGTGTGTGTGTCTCTGTGGAAATGTGAATGTGTGGATGGGCCTGGGTGTTTCTGTGGTGGGATGCATGTATGATATAGTATGCATGGATGTAAGGAGTGTGAGGTTTTTAAATCTATAAAAGGAACTTTGTGATTCATGACAAGAAAATCTATTGAAAAAAAAAATCAGAATTCCCTGTTAGTTAAGGATCTGGGCTAAACTCATCTCCCTAAGGTTTTGTTTTTATGGAATACATCAACTCTGCATTTGCCAAGACTTCAGCCTAGATTAGATGCAAGAATCACTTATTTCACTGACCTTGAGCTCTCTAGGACTTTTAATCTTCTCTCTGAGATGTTCAATTGTAAAGAACTAGAAAAATTTCCAGGGACCCTTTACAAACGTCTCACAAAATGAAATACAGCAGCGTCACCATCACACACTCTGGCTTGGTGACTCCCAGAGTCCTTTCCTTTGTGTTATCTCACTGGACCCACAATAATGAATCTGTGAAGGAGGCAATTCAATTTAAGAAACTGAGGCTTAGGGACAGGCATTATGCAATATAGCCAATGGGACATATTGAAGGATATGAGGCAGAAACAGAATTTTCATTCAGGATTGCTTTTTCCCAGTCCTATGATCTTGAAAACAGACCCCCAAATGTTCTCTGATTTTGCTTTTTCCCTCTCCAGTAAACCAAACTCTCCTCATTATTTTTCACTGGTTTCTGCCCAAGATTTTTGTGTCTTTTGGTACCATGTAGCTTTCTGTCCTTCATGGCGAGAAAGTCTCTCTTGTCTCTATGTAGGCATTATGACCTAAAGTGTCCCTTTCAGCCTGCATTTCAGCTCCTTCTGAAAGTCCCTCAAGAGCTTTGCCTGGTTTCTATAAGCTAGGGCAGTGTTGCTCAAACTTCAGTAATGTGCAGACTCCATCTGCAAGAAAACCATTCTTATGGACCCCCTAGTGCTGTCTGGATAATTTTAGTTTAATGTAACTTAAATATGCATACTTATAAACTCATTATAACCACCTTATGCTTACAGCTGTTATATTGGTATGAACCCTAAAAATAAAAACATGCACGTTCTGTCTTTACCACTTTGGTGTGACTTAATCAATTCTTGTGACAATTCTTGTGACTTATTACTATAAGTTGTGATGCCATTTGGTGTTTATTTGAAATAAATGCATCACTTCCCTGTAAAATTCTACTTGGGTTCTTTTCCCCACAATTTAGGTAATACTAATTGATGATAGCATGATAAAAACTACACAGACATAAGGAAGGAAATTGCTTGAAGTGTGTAGTTTTGAGATAATCTTATGAGCGATCTTGAGTATATGGAAACTAGTTTTGAAAATTATCTTCAAACTTACCACAAAAAACTTTTCCAGTCCCAAAGCAGAGTGAAGAGTGAAGAAGACTGTCAGAGGTCAGGTCCAGCTGTCTCCGTGGAATGGGGAATAGGCAAAGAAGGGTTTCCTGGGAACTCTCAGACCTCAAGTAAGGCCAGAGACCAGAACTCTGTAAGGGTTTTTTTAAAAAAGAGCTAATTCACTAGCCCTCCCATGGTTCCATGATCCTCAAAAGGCCAGTGAGACCCAGGCCTGGCCAGGGAAGGGGCTTCACGATGCGCATCTAAGCCATCGGCGTCCTAGGGTCAGGGGAAGGAAACAACATTAAACCAAGAAGATCTAGGGGCACCTAGGTATCTCAGTGGGTTAAGCTTCTGCCTTCTGCTCAGGTCATGATCTCAGGGTCCTGGGATCCAGCCCTGCATCAGGCTCTCTGCTCGACAGGGAGCCTGCTTCCCCCTATATCTCTGCCTGCTGCTCTGCCTACTTGTGATCTCTCTCTCTGTAATAAATAAATAAAATCTTAAAATAAACAAACAGGAAGATCAGAGGAATAAATATGATGTGGGTGGGACTTCTGGACAGAAGGGCTGGGCCATGGGCTACTCAGATCTACACTGAGGAAAATAAAAGCTTGAAGGGGTATGACTTGAGTCCCATCCTTGATGGGCCCAGCTCTCCAGAGGAGAAAATGAGAAAAACAAGGGCCCCAGTTCCAGAAAGATAGGGGTGCAGCTTCTGAAAACCCACTCTTCTAAAAAGCAGTGAGAAGACTGGCAAAAACTCCTAAAAAGCTACATTTTCAAGGAGCTTTTTAACAATCAAAGGAGTGTTTATTCAGGAAAAATGGCTGAACCTAATAAGCATGGGGAGACTGGGACACGTTAAATTGTCCTCATACCATCACCTTCTCCCCAGCTCTTGAAAGTCAGCAGCCTTGCAATGGCAGGAGCTGTGAAAACTAGCCCCCTCCATGCCACTGGAGGGAAGAAGAGCAGGTTTGGACCTCCCCAAAAGCTCTTCTCTGGAGAATATCACTATTTGGTGTGTCTGGAAGCTCACTGGAAAGCCTCATTCTCAGAGCTCATCTATTGGACCTGACTCAACGCTTGCTCTGTGCTAGCAGCTCCACTCACAGGGAATCTGGCAAAAACAATCAGCCACAATCACCTGACATCACAGCTGCCCCCGGTGGCATTACCCGTAGGTGCTAAGAAGAGGCTGGTCAAAATATTTAAAATCTAGGGTCTGAAACCAACACATGGTTATTATCTTGCTTTTCGGGAGGTTAAAAGTCTGACCCCAGTCTCCTGGGCTAAAATCAAGGTATAGGCAGGACTATATTCCTTCTCCAGGCTTTAAAAGAGCCTCTTTTCCCTGCCTTGCCCTGTTTCTCCAGGCTGACTGTACTGGTTGGCTTGTGGTCCTTCCTTCCCTCTTCACATGCAGCATCCCTGCATCTCATGGACTGTTCTCCCATAGTCACATCTCGCTCAGATACTCTGTCTGCTTCTCCCAGGTATGTTGGTCCTTCTTCAATAATTCAGAATAATCTTCTTTTTTATTTTTGAAGGAACCTTGAATTTTATTTAATTTTATTTTTTTAAGTATTCCAAAATTTATTGTTTGTGCACCACACCCAGTACTCCATGCAATATGTTCCCTCCACAACTCAGCTAATTAGCAAACTTAGTTCCATCTGCAAACTTAATTTCCCTTTACCATGAGCATAATTTATTCATGGGGGTCTAACAATTAGGGTGTGGATATCTTTGGGGGTGTATTATTTTTACTATCATGCCATATGATGCAACAATTCTACTCCTAGCTCTATCCAACATCATACAAAATATATGTCTATTAAAAGTGTGTATATGGGAATGTGCACAGCAGTCTTATTCATAGCCAAACGATATAAATCGTTCAAATGTCCACCAACTGATGAATGCATAAACTAAAGCATTATATCCATACCATAGAATATTATTGAGCCAAAAAAAGAAATTGTTGTTGTTGTTGTTTTTTTAATGAAGTATGAATAACCTACAGTATTATATTTGTTACATTATGTGTGTAATGTAATGGTTCAAAAATTCTATACTTAGGGGCACCTGGGTGGCTCAGTGGGTTAAAGCCTCTGCCTTCCGCTCAGGTCATGATCCCAGGGTTCTGGGATCGAGCCCCGCATCGGGCTCTCTGCTCAGCAGGGAGCCTGCTTCCCTTCCTCTCTCTCTGCCTGCCTCTCTACCTACTTGTGATCTCTGTCTGTCAAATAAATAAATAAATAATCTTAAAAAAAAATTCTATACTTATTCAGGGCTCACTACCCTAAGTGTGGTTACAAAACAACATGGTTACAAAATTATTGACTATATTCTCTATGCTGTATTTTCATTCCTATGACTTGTTTATTTTATAATTGGAATTTTTTACCTCTTAATCCTCTTCACATTTTCACTCCCCTCACCAACTTCCCCTCTGGAAACTTCCAGTTTGTTCTCTGTATTTAAGAGTTTGTCCTTCTGTTTATTTGTTCATTTGTTTTGTTGTTTAGATTCCACATGAAGAAGGGTACCTGGGTGGCTCAGTGGGTTAAAGCCTCTGCCTTAGGCTCAGGTCATGGTCTCAGGGTCCTGGGATCAAGCCCTGCATTGGGCTCTCTGCTTGGCAGGGAGCCTGCTTCCTCCCTCTCTCTCTCTGCCTGCCTCTCTGCCTACTTGTGATCTCTGTCTGTCAAATAAATAAATAAAATCTTAAAAAAAAAACACATGAAGAAAAAAGAAAAGGAATGGCGTTTTAATACATGGTTTAAACTGGATGAATCTTGAAAACATTATGCTAACAAAAGAAGTCATACAGGTCACCTGGGTGACTCAATTGGTTGAATATCCAACTCTTCATTTTGACTCAGATCATGATCTCAGGGTCCTGGGATGGTGCCTTGCATCAAGCTCTGTGCTCAGCAGAGAGTCTGCTTAAGGATTTTCTCTCTCTCTCTCCCTTAGGCGCCCCCTTCCCCAAATCCCCTCTCAATTAAATAGATAAATCCCTAAAAAACAAACAAGCAAACAAAAAAGGAGACATACACAAAAGGCCACTCAACACCATTTATATGAAGTATCAGAATAAGCAAATCCATAGGGAGTGACTGCTCCAGGTATGGGTTTCTTTTAAAGGATGAGAAAAATGCTATGGATTGGTAGTGATCAATGAACAACTTTAAGAATATATCACAAATCATTTAATCGTACACTCCAAAAAATGCAAATTTCATGGTATGTGATCTATATCTCAACAAAGTTGTAAAAAATAAGATTTAAAAATCCAGATACAGATTTGGAGCCAAAGTCTAAAGTGGTAGTGACTTTCTGAGTGGGTCTGAGAATTAGGTTTTTCAAAGCATTTCTCCCCCATGAGGCTCTTATAGAAACTCAGTATGAGAAAGTTAGTGCTGTGGACTCTCCCTCCTGGTCATCATCTCATCTGTCCACCAAACTTAGCATCATTCCCCTAACTTGCAGGAAGAATAGCCAGGCCATTTCCCCATGGTCACACAGCTAACCAGCAGTGTCTAGGATCTGAGTCCAAACTTTGACTCCGAAGCCTGAGTAGGTAGCTTCTGAGCACATGTGAGCATTACCTCAAACCAGGAACTAACACCAAAACAACAACAAAAACAGATAGTTTTGCTGCTAAAAGACAACCTCTCTCAGCCACATGTCACTGCTGATACGACCATAATACACATTAATGAAAATGAAAATTAATCACCAGCCACCCCACTCTGAGTTCAGCTTAAAGTCTCGTATTTGGTTCATGCTTTCATAATCATTATTCTAACTGAAGAGGGGTTCTGAGGGCTCTCAGAAGCCATGTCAGCACTATACAATGCTCTCAATAACTTTTTCAACATTTCCCTTTATTATCAATTAATATTTATGAGTGTCTAGAAGTTCACATCCCAGTATTGGAGAAATGCTTTATGAAATGACTTGTGTAGAAAGCACTGAATGTGTATGCATGCATACAACTCTTACATCTGAGCTTAATTTCTGAATTTATTTGATTCAGATTTCGTTAACCCATTGGCAGAATGTTATATAGGTGTATGACCTGGGTCCTGAAACCCAAGTGTGGAGATATTAATATTCATCTGTTATGTGGGTAGGTCACCTAGGTGAAATGATTCTGTATCATTAGGCTCCACGAATGACAGGCAATAAATGAATAAAACAGTCTTTTAAGAAAATCCAAAAAAGGCTAAAGTCTTTCCCACCAACAATAAAAGTGACTCGCCCATCTGAAGCAAACACATGTTATCAACGCTTTTGGCATTCCACTAAAGTTTTTGGGACATGACCATTCAATAATGATTCTACTTCAAAAGTCGACTCCCACAGTATGATAAATCATTAACAGTGCCCTGAATTGTGTGTTCACCATTCTCAGCAAAATGGGCAATGTGAAATAGTCACTTTAATCCTATAGCCAGAGTCTAGGCCTCAAATGGACTTTTGAGATGATTTGTTCACAACCATAACTATCAAGCAAAATCCAACATCTTAATTAAATAGCTGAGGTGCAGAAAGGTTTGCCTATTTGTCTGAGGCCCCATATCTGGTTAAACATATAGCCAGGTTAGACTCTGTCTCTAAATATTTTTCTCAAGTAACACTGAGCATCCACTGTGTACTACAAGATGGGATGTGGACTGGCTTCTGGGACCCCTGCAGTAAACTGGGGTAGCAGCAGTTGAATCAATATCCACAGTGCAACACTACAAAAGCTCTGTATCAGAGTGCTTGGGTTCAAATCTCACCACGTCCAGTTATTAGATGGTATCTGAGATTCATGATCCAAAATATGGGGATGGACATTGCACTTATATCTTAAAATTGGCACATTAACTGACATAATATCTGTGAAATTCTCAGAGTAGTTCCAGTATACTGTAAACAATTGATATATCTCAGCTATCATTAATAACAATAGCATCATCATGTACCATGATAAAGCTAAGAGCAAGGTTCCAAATCAATATTCAGATAAGAGGCTCATAATGCAGCCTGGGAAGCAGAGATAGAGTTATCTTCAGAACAAGGAAGATACGGCAGGTCAAATAATATCCACCCCCTCCCCAGTATATCAGGGTCCCCTTCTTGCAACATGTAGATATTTCTTTATATGGAAAATGAGGCTTTGTAGATACTGTTAAGTTAGGAAACTTAGATGGAGAAACTATTATATATTACCTATGTATGCCCTAAATATAATCAACAAGCATTCTTACAAGAAAAATGTGGAGGGAGATTTGACATGGAGACACACTGAAGAGAAGGCAATGTGTAGGGGGAAGAGAGATATTTGAAGATGCTAGCCTTCAAGACTGGGTTGATGAGGTCCAATACCAAGGAATGATGGCAGTCACCAAAACTGGAGGAAACAAGGAACAGATTCAGCTTTAAACCCTCAAAAGGAACTCTGGCCCTGCTCATATCTTGACAGGCTCAGTGACATTGACTTCAGACTTCTGGCCTCCAAAACTGTAAGAGAATAAAGGTGTTCCATCAAGCCATCAAATGTGTGGTATTGGTTTCAGCAGTCCCAGGAAAGTAACACAGAAGACTTCTTGGAAGAAGGGATTTTTTTGAGATGCCTACCACATCAGGAGTCAAAATTAACTGGGCAGATGGGAGAAGAGAGGTTTGGTACATAAAGGAAAATCTCTGAGGAGGCTCTGAGCTCATCATTACTCAAACTGGAGTGAAGATTATCTCTAATAGAGAGGCTGAAGTTGAGGCAAGACAGGAAGGAGAAAGATTATCAAAACCCTAGAAAACATACCAGAAATTTGAAGTTTATTCTAAAGATACAGTGTTTAAACTTAAATGGGCCCTTTCTGAGATTGATTGGTTGACTTACTGATTTTAATTTCAATTTGATTAAAAAGAATGAGACTTATAGCATTAGAAAAGGCACATGGCGGGGTGGGGAGCGCTTGGGTGGCTCAGTGGGTTAAAGCCTCTGCCTTCGGCTCAGGTCATGATCCCAGGATCCTGGGATCGAGCCCCGCATTGGGCTCTCTGCTCAGTGGGGAGCCTGCTTCCCTTCCTCTCTCTCTGCCTGCCTCTCTGCCTACTTGTAATCTCTGTCTGTCAAATAAATAAATAAAATATTTAAAAAATATTTTATAGAAAAGGCACATGGGATATTGTTGATGCTGTCTATAATTTTGCTACGTAGCAATATTAAAAACCTCCCGGGGTGTGTGTGTGTGTGTGTGTGTGTATGCATGTGCACGAGTACGTGCTTAAATCCTTTCCAAAATCAGCATCAAATGTCCAGAGGTTGTAATTCCATTTAATTTGGTAGGAACTAAGTTTGTCCCCCAAATGAACTTTACTGGACTTGAGGGTGTGTGGTCAAAAGCAGGGATAGATACTTCCATTCCTGCTAAAAATCATGCGATTAGAAAACAACAGGCAGCCACTTGCCCTGTGGTTGGTTGCTCTTGTCAATGTCTAGTGTGACTCAGAAGAATCTCAGTCTTGGTTCTGACTCTGCTGGAGGTGAAATGAGGAGAGACCATGTGACCTATGCCAGCCCCAGCAGGAGTGTTTCATGCACATTACCTTTGGTTCTTTCCCAACCCCATACTGTACTCATTTTTATTGTCTCATATTGTAGGAATCGTAAGCTTAAGGAAACTTGCCAGTGTTCACAGAGATGTTCATAATCCAAGTTCAGGTATTGTCTTTTTAGTTTCCTACTGGTTGAAACTTTTTAGTTTCCTACTGGTTGAAAGGGAGCGATAGTCCTATGTTTTTTTGGTTTATAATCTAATGAAAAGGATGTAGAGATCCAAATAAGTGTCAGGATAAATTCCCTTCTAAGAGTGCAGTACTTTCCTGAGTTCATGGCAGAAGGTTCACTGTCCTTTAGAACAGAAGAGCAACACCAGAGATTTAATGTTATCTATTATTTTCATATTTATTAGGAAATAGTTAAGTGCATGGGGCGCCTGGGTGGCTCAGTGGGTTAAAGCCTCTGCCTTCGGCTCGGGTCATGATCCCAGGGTCCTGGGATTGAGCCCCACATCGGGCTTTCTGCTCAGCAGGAAGCCTGCTTCCTCCTCTCTCTCTCTGCCTGCCTCTCTGCCGATTTGTGATCTCTGTCTGTCAAATAAATAAATAAAATCTTAAAAAAAAAAAGGAAATAGTTAAGTGCATACAAAAGTGGAATAAATTGTCTGGTAAATCTACATATCTACTAACCATATTCAACAATTTCCAATTATCTTCTATAATTGATTACTCAGTCCTTTTCAAAAATGTATTAGTGACTAAAGCAAATCCAAAACTCCATTTCATTCTTATATTCTTTAGCATGTATCTCCAATGAACAGGGATATAATCCACAAACTAGAATACTACTATGACACCTAAAAAAATCATCATTAATTCATTGGTATTATCATATATGTAGGGAATAATTGGATTCTTTGTTTGTTTTGATACAGTCTTTTTTCATACTTTTTTGTTGTTTTTGTAAAATACACACACAGAATACATCTATAAAATAAGAAATCAAAATTTATTCATCACATTTATCTGTTAAGCCCTTGTGTTTTTTTTTTTTCTTTTTTTTTCCCCTTATGCTATTGGTTTGTGAAAGATAGGTCAGTTGTCCTTTAGAATATTCTTATTCTAAATAATAAAGCTTCTCAGTTTATATGTGACTGTTTTGGTCTCTGTCCATCCTCCCTCCTAGACAATACTTACTAGCATCTTTTTTGACTCTCGAGAAAATCTTTGGGCAATATGATCATCAGATATTCTTTATTCATCTCTTTGCTTATTGTGGTGATATTTAACTGGCTTCTTTGTCTTCTTACTTTCCTATAAATATAAGTAAGTTCTGGAGCTGTGATTATATTAGAATTCAACACCTCCCCCCACCTTGACAAGAGTACTCCATAGATGGGGCTGTTCCCTTGGTATTGTTCACAATATTGAACTTAGTGGTGAGCTATGTTCGATATTGCTAAACTTGACTGGTGGGTTCAGGTGGTAATCACTGATGCCTTCATTTTAATGGTCCCCACCAGCCTGTATTGGTTTGTATTTAAGTATAATTAAATAGCCATATATGGTAAATAAAAGTTCCTCAGAGAATAATTCAAGATGAAATGTGGATAAAATTGTAAAATTAGAAAATTAAGTGTCTGCATATTATAACAAAGTTATTGATTCAGAATGAAACAATTGGATCAAAGTTTGATGGCGAACTTTATGAGGGAATCAGTGTTACCACTTGAACCCACTGGTCAAGAGTAGCAACACTAAACTTGGCTCACCTCATTATTGTGGTCAATAGAATGGGTAGAGCACCACCTGTGAGTTATTCTTGCCAGGGGAAGCTGAGTTCTGATCTAGCTTTTGAGAAGTTGTCCCACAAAAGGGAAGAGAGGGCTGTAATAACTGGGGAAAGAAGTGGAGTCAGGAGCAAACTTTTGTTGTTGTTGTTGTTTTAAGATGGCAGAAACAATAATGTTTTTATGTTGATAATGTTCCAGAATAAAAGGGGAAGTGTTGTGGAAGAAGGGAAAAGTCATCAAGGAGTGACGTCCTTAAACAGTCACAAAAGGATGGGATCTAGTACCCAAAGGACTTAGCCATCAACAGGAACTCGGACAATGTATCTCTAGAAATCAGCAGGGGCGAAAATAGAGTTTATGTGTATGCATGCATGGTAGCTGGGTATAAAAATTGAGACAGCTTGTTCAAGAGTTTGTTCAAATGCTCTGAGAGCTTCTATTTTCTCAGTAAAATTAGAAACGATATCATCAGCTGAATGTAAGGAAAAGGATGGAAGTGTTAGAGGTACGAGGAGATAGGAATTGGTATGAAGGAGTGTCAGTTGTATTCCTCACTGCCCTTCACAATGTTATGCTCCAATAAACAGTGTGTCAGGGAATCACTTTGTCCTCATCTGATAAGAAATATCTCCATTGGTGGGTCTGTTGCAAGATGACTTCATAAGTGATTCCTATTGACTATATCAAGCATATTCATGGTCACCCTAGGCCAGAAACTGCCTCACTCCATAATCACTTATGACCAGAGTGGCATAGTACAGAGCTTGGGAATTGGGTAAAAAGGAGAGTCTGATGCCAAGTCCTCAGAGGACACTGTGAACTGGACAAAAACCATTGACTGTGTACTTCTAACACAGAACTTGTTCTCTTTTCCTGAACACCCTGCTTCTCTCTTCAGTCTCGTTCGTATACCTTCTGTTCTCAGCACTTTCACTGTAATGAAAGTCAATTTGGGCTGTTCCAAATGAAGCATCAGCTTCAGTGACAATTACTCTTTGATCCATGGCCTTTTGTCTGTGGTGTCAGTGAAATGCATGCAGTGTCTGGGCAGGTGGCTAAGTCCTGCTGGCCTCTGAGTTCATGTGGGCTGGATAATTAGGAAAAATGTTTAATGTACTAAGAATCTCAGGTAGAGCCGTGTCCAGTGCAAGCAGTTCTCATTTGACCTGCAGGTTGGATGCTGGACTCCCAGGGTTTAAAGTGTGAACTCTTGTGGACCCCAGACCATCTACTTCCCTTTTGTTCCATTTATTTTTGCAAAAGAGAAAAGCAAACTGTGCCCTTCAATAATAAATAGCATCAACCTATGACCCTGGTTATGAAAATTCCATCAATAATAATTTTAAGAATGTGTGTTTTGCCTGTTAGTCTTCCAGGCAAAAAATAAAGAACTTCCAAAGATATTTTCAGAGATATGATAACATACTGGAAATTTCAGAAAGAAAGTACATTGTGGGTGGAATTGGGACCAGGGAGATGCAGTGGCCTCGTCAAAGGAGGTTGGGGGCTGGAAGATCTGGGGTGTGATTTCATGTAATGAGTAAATGGCCTTAGTCAGGCCATGGAACTCTTTCAATGAAAGCGAAACATCTGCAAATCAGGATAAGAGCACAGACACCCCTACTGGAATTCATCAGAACCCATTGAGATAAAGCACACAATGAAGTCTTTGACATCATCCAGTTTCCCATAAAGAAATTTGCTCTATGGCCCCTATCTAACGTATAATCCTTTCCCTGTGATATCTCTTAGGAAGAAAGAATGGCAGGGAGGAAGGAGGAGATAGAAGAAGGGAGGGATGGAGAGATAATAAATGTGTGATGTTACGAACCCCTAAATTTATGGTAATTTTTTTACAGCAGTAATTAGGAAACTCATACAGCAATCAAAGATCTCAAGACCAGCGATCTACCTCCAGAATTTCTGCAGTGCCATGGCTGGAGAAACAAAATATGTCCCAAGCCTAGACTGGCCAAGAACATGGCCAGTCATCGCTTTGTCAAGAAAAGCAAATTGTATGCAGGTAAACCGACTGAGTGAGATGCTTGTCAGAACCACAAAGAACTCTGGGGAAGAGATGCCAAGCCACAGCTGATTAGGGGGACAGTGGAGAGACCAGGTAGGCAGGGCTACCCACTGCCACCAAAAACTGCAAGGAGAGGGAGTTAACACTTTCTTAGCAGTAAGCCAGAATAAGAGGGATAGAGTGAAGAGAAATTGTTTTCATAATACCAAGGAGTTTGCATTGATAGCATTTGGGGGCAGATAATAGTAATAATAATGGCTAATTACTGACCCTCACATGTGCTTGGCTCTGGCTAAAATCTTTGAGGGTGTTCTAGGCTTAAGTTGGCACCATCAAATCTTCACACATGCTGTACCATGAATTCCTTCCAATCACTGAATGACGTTAAGTGGAGGGCTGATAAGACCATCAATTTAGCTAGAGACAAATATGTCTGAAGTGAAACGAGCCTTAAGAACACGAACACGGGGCGCCTGGGTGGCTCAGTGGGTTAAGCCTCTGCCTTCGGCTCAGGTCATGATCTCAGGGTCCTGGGATCAAGCCCCACATCGGGCTCTCTGCTCCACAGGGCGCTTGCTTTCCCCTCTCTCTCTCTCTGCCTGCCGGTCTGCCTGCTTGTGATTTCGGTCTAATAAATAAATAAAATTAAAAAAAAAAAACACGGACACTGGGGTGCCTGGGTGGCTCAGTCCATTGAGCATCCAACTCTTGGTTTTGACTCAAGTCATGATCTCAGGATCCAGGGATGGAGCTCTGCCTCGCTCCGTGGGGAATCTGCTTGAGATTCTGTCTCTCTCCCTCTGCCCCCCACCCCCTCGCTTTCTCTTTCTGAAATAAATGAATCTTTTTAAAAAAGGAACACAAAGAAACAACAAAAAAAATAATCATTCAAATTAATTGTTCAAATTGGTTTCCTTTATGGAGCCACAAAAAAAGGAACCTCTGGTTTCCCGGTGTGGGCAGGAATGCCTCATCACTGGCACCCACTCACATCTTTGGTGACACCTGCATGTCACCTAACTCTCACTCTTGCCACATCTACCAGCTCTGCCCTGAGTTCCACTTCAGGATTCTCCTCTGACTGATACTCTGTATAACCTTCAAAAAGCTAATTAAATCCTATATCTCAATTTCCTTGATTGGCTTAAATAGCAGTTAATTGATCAGAGGTTTCTGGAGATTAAAGAAAACTACCCATTAGTCACAAGGAAAAGGCTCAGTGATTAGTCTGATGACAGGAGGCTTTCTAAATGTAAAGCACGACTGAAGTCCCTGACAATCTTTCTGTCAGCCACCAACTAGCCTACTGCCTTGGCAGGCTGTCCCAGTTCTGATCTGTGCTGCGGGTCCTAAGTGGGAAGCAGGTGGAACAGGGAGGGGTCCCTTGTGTGTCATTTAAAATATAGGTCTCTTTTCTTGACTCACTATTTCACCACTGAAAGGTGGCCCAAGGGAAATCCATCCTTCCTTACTGGCTAGTCTCTTTCTTTCTTCCTTTCTTTCTCTCTCCCTTCCTCCCTTCCTCCCTTCACTCCTTTCCTCTTCCTTACCTTTTCCTTTCCTCTCCTTCCCTCTCCTCCCTCTCCATCCCTCCCCTCCCCTCCTTCCTTCCTTCCTTTCTTTCTTTCTTTCTTTCTTTCTTTCTTTCTTTCTTTCTTTCTTTCTTTCTTTCTTTCTTCTTTCTTCCTTCCTTCCTTCCTTCCTTCCTTCCTTCCTTCCTTCCTTCCTTTCTTTCTTTCTTTCCTTCTTGTCCCTTGTTTTCATCATTTCAGAACTTATCATATTTGTGGAGTGCTGTAGAGCACACCGACTGTCACAACACAGGTTATTCTCCACTGAAAATCTCTGAAACTCCTATTTCCAGAGGGTTATGACAGTAGTAAGGAGAGGCTCCAGGATGAAACCCAGAGTTTCTTGAAAAAAAAAAAAATCAAAACAAGAACGGGATTAGCAAGAATGTGTCCACCAGGCCTGGGTTAAGAACACAGCATCGTAGAAAAACAAGAACACAGCATCATAGAAAAACCAACAGTTTCAAACTGAATAATCTGTCTCTGCTAATGTCTCCCTATTTATTTGATGCAATAGAATGAACACTGACCAAGATCCTGTCCCATGCCGGGTCTTGGGCTAGAGATTTTATTGCTATATTTTATGTAATCTTACTTACTTCTTCCACTTAGCTCTCAGTGAGCTTCTCAGGGAGCCCATGATGTCAGTGCCATTATCTCTGCTTTGCATTTGTGAGACTGTGGTTGGGACAAGTTGTTGCATTCCTGAAAAAGAGGAGGTTTTGACACCCTATCTATGTGTGCTAGAGTTCAGCCCTTTCCGTAATATCAGATGACCTCTAGAATATGATGTAAGTTGATATCAGAATTTCCTGTGGCTTCAGGGAAGAGGGTACTTCCTTCCCCAAGGCAGGTACCAAGGGAGAAAGATAAATAATTCTGATAAATCTCAAGTGATTCTCAGAACAAGCCTAAGATGATAAATCTATCACTCCCTAATTTTAGACAGAAGGAAGCTGAGTCTCAGAGAAGTTTGGGTCATTTTCAGGTACAATTCGTATGAGCTAATGCTGAGTGTTTGTCATACCCTAAACCTGGTTTTCCTGCTTTTAGTTGTACATTACTCTTCATCCATTGAACAGCAACAACACCCACCTCCATGTGGCTCTATTCATCCTTTAGGACTGAATAATCCAGCATCCTTTCCTTGTTTTTGTCTGGGTTTCCTTGTGTCCAGCTGCACTGGTGCGACATTGCAAAAGAGTGAAGCATGGTATCCTGAGTCCTGTGACATGGTCACTGGATCCAGGCAGCCCAACATCCAAACTTTATCCTAAATCAAGGAAGGCTCGTGGGATTTTCCTTTTTTCCGTAGGACAAGGCATAAAATTTATCTGTCAATCCTGGTCTTTTTACTGCCTCAATGCATCCTGACACCATCACTTCCAATTATGTTCATCCATGGCCTACCCCCCAAGTCCCCAGGCTCTTCTATAGAAATTTCCTGCCTAATCTCCCTATTATTTTCTGGTGTTTTCTCCTCTGGCACTCACTGTCTGTTACCCATCGATTATCTATCTCTCCTTACTTCTTCCTTCCTACCACAAACTTAATTTTGTTTGGAGCAGTACTGTGTCCATAAGGAAAAAAAAAAAAAAGCCCCAAAATGTCAGTCGCCAGCCTTCCCAACTGGTAGACATTTGATTTGTTGTGATCAGTGAGACAAAAGCTGTTGACTCCTGCTGATTTCCAGGAAAACTCCCCCCACCCAACAAAAAGAACTCCTCTTTTCCTCATTATCTCC
The DNA here is from genome assembly GCF_902655055.1 of Lutra lutra. Taxonomy (NCBI): domain Eukaryota; kingdom Metazoa; phylum Chordata; class Mammalia; order Carnivora; family Mustelidae; genus Lutra; species Lutra lutra. Next base: position 148,684,842 of record NC_062279.1, on the reverse strand, counting down.
TTCCTTCTACCTGGTGGATGGCATCACTGTCTGGGGCAGAACAGCCATCTCACCACTCCAAGGATAAGAACTATGTGCCACACAAGGTGGAATGGAAAGCTAGAAGAACCTGGGTCCTTCATGACTTCACAGAACAATTGCATAAGCTCTGGACTGCTTAAGAAACAAGTTTGACTTATCTTCAGGGTAGAAGAAGAGAGAATAAACACAAGAAATTATATGGTTTTGTGGCTCCCACATTAAAGTGCTTGAAACCTTCACACTCAAAGATTTCTGTCTTCTAATTCTACTTTGCTGCCATGTTATCACTTAAATTATAGATGAGGAAGATTTTAAATTGGCTTTGCATATTACTAAATTACCTCAAATTATTTGATCTGTCATTGTGATGACTTTGTCATCTGTCAACTCTGCTAGGCTGAAGCACATTTCCCAGGATTCCTTTCCCTATGTGTTTCCTAGGGTCAGTCACAAAAAAGATTCTTGGGATATTCTGGAGGGGAACAGAGAGGCAGCCACCATTTTGTTGCTCATGTTCATTGTTATCGAACACCTGACTACCTCATTGGCATGAAGCAGCTGCTGGGTCTGCAGTTTGTCTACCTTCCCTTGAATTCCTCTTTCAGCTTCCCCGAGTCCTAGATCAGGCATATGTTTTGTTCTGAAATGAATGGCCCTGGTTTCTGCGGAACACTCTTGTTGAAACTCAGATCAGAAGCAACAAGAACGGACAAGGTTTTCAGTCCATCTCTGTGGAGTTCTATGTCATGTTTGTGGGTCCTAGCCTAGCTCATTCATGATCTTCCCCTTGTGAATGTGTTCCCTGTAAATGCCAAGTTCCAGGTCAGATGCAGAGACAAACTTACAGGCACCAGCTACACAATTGCATAGAAAAAACTCTCTCTCATCCTCAAACTCTCTCTCTACATATATGTATATACATATATATGTATATATATGTGTGTGTGTGTGCATGTATATATACATATGTATATATACTAGCAGGTGGCAAGGCTAGATTCAAGTCTGAGAAGTTGGATTCTAGTGACTACACTTCACTACTTAAAATCAGTCTTAGAGGGACACCTGGGTGGCTCAGTTGGTTAAGCAGCTGCCTTCGGCTCAGGTCATGATCCCAGCATCCTGGGATCGAGTCCCACATCGGGCTCCTTGCTTGGCAGCGAGCCTGCTTCTCCCTCTGCCTCTGCCTGCCACTCTGTCTGCCTGTGCTCACTCTCGCTTCTCTCTCTGTGACAAATAAATAAATAAAATCTTAAAAAAAATAAAATAAAATAAAATAAAATCAGTCTTATAAGGTTAACTGACAGAGTTCGTCATTCCATTGAGGGCCATGTCTTACAGTCTTTTCTTGAAAGAACAGCAGACTTCACAAGTCAAGCACAATATACAGGAGGCAGGTAACAAAATCCCATGTACATTAAGTGCTCTCTATGTCTTAAGAACTTTGCTGATTAATGTAGCAGATAAAAATAATTATAACATATTTGCTTTTCTCAAGAGTTTATAATCTAGTGGAAGAAAGTTGATTTGGTACCTGCTGAAATAACGTGTTTTTAATCTGGCCAGTCCCAAAATAATGGAGCTCTAATCCTCTATCACTGTGTACACAAGGGCACAAATGCTTTTGCCTTGAATCCTCTTTCATTCATGTCTCCTGCTTTATTCCTGTGTTTACCTGGTTTGAGATATTCTGCTTCAGTTTTTATCTCTGACTCCAGGAACCTGACAGTGGGTTTGGCAAATCTGCAATGACCCTGGGCAGTCTCCCTTGGGACTAGTTTTGCTCCTAATCTCCAGACCCATTTGCCCCTGGCTGGTCTGTGTAACCAATTACTGTGTTCATGCACTCACTCTTGTGACCCAGTGAAGGGGAGTTGTTCCCTCAATCTCCACCTTGACCAGAGAGCTTTGAATTTGTGAATAATGCCAGGGAACAAAACAAGGAAGTAGTGGGTAGAATAGGTAAAGTCCAATTCAGACTGACTTCAATGAGCCAACCTCCAGGTTCCACATTTGAACACCCTGTCTTGAGTCAATTATGAAGTGAGATTGTGGACCAAGAACAAAACCAAGAGTAGATGCTCCTAATGGGAGTTAAGTGACAAAACTAAGGTCTGGCTTCAATGCTTAGGATATAGTCAAGAAGAGATAAATCAAAGGAGATGCCAGCTCTACAAGTACATCATATAGTACAGATACATATATAAAATAAAAACCCCAAACTAGATGAAAGAAGAAAAAGACAAAGCACAGAGAAAGGGAGAAGTAAAAGAGAAGGACTCAACATAAAGCACGTCATTCTAATAGACCATCTTATTACCTCTGGACCACTTTTAAAGGATCAGACACACACCTCCAACTTAGGGGAACTGTCATCTTTTTTAAAGATTTTTATTTATTTTTTCAACAGAGAGAGATCACAAGTAGGCAGAGAGACAGGCAGAGAGAGAGGGGGAAGCAGGCTCTCCACTGTGCAGAGAGCCCCACGCAGTCTCGATCCCAGGACCCTGAGATCATGACCTGAGCCAAAGACAAAGGCTTAACCCACTGTGCCACCCAGGTGCCCTGGGGGACTGTCATCTTAAACAGTCCATCATGTCTCCAATATTTTGTTTGTACAGCCTCTTTTAGACTCTGTGGGCTGTGGTTGGTGAGATGGGGAACAGCAAGCCCTATCCATGGGTCAGTCAGCATGTGGAAGCTGAAAGGCCACTTGGAATTCCAGCCACGAGGACATGGTAGAGGATTCAAGGGGAGAGTATAGTTTGAATTTTGGTATAACCTGTCCTTAGAAATGTTTCCTCCACCCCCATTGTTAAGGTTGTTAATTCCATCACATTGCTCAGCATTCTGTTTCCTTGAGAAAGAATGCATGTCACCAGAGGAGCAGTGTGGTCAGGAAGGCAACACGTTGACCAGGAGTTAGAGCATAGATCCTACTTGCTTCTTTCACATTTCACCTCCGATTCCCAGCGTAACATTGGGTAAACCACTTAAATTTCTGAGCTTACTATTTTCCCCTCTACAAAGAGAAGAAAACTTAGCCCTGTTATGAGCAGCATGAAGGAAACGGAGAAATGTTATAAGGACTTCAGGTGTAGTGGGGAAGGAAAATACTGTGAGGAAAAAACTTTCCATGTACACACACTAAATGTAATTTATAGTTAAGCCCAAGAAAGCCAGGTGAAGGTCCCCTTGATCTTATACGCAAAGGTACAGACCAGAATATTCTTGACCCAATTCCAGGATCTCTTTCGTTTCTAGATTTAAGTTTTAGCCAAGATGTGATTGAAGTGTGTTTTGACTCAGCCTTGTGTAATAACCCAATCACAGAAACAAGAGAACCAAGAGAACTGAAATCTCTCCTTCCTTACTTGGGAGTTAAGAAATGTCGAGGTCAGGTTGCACATTAGATATGAGTTTCCCTCAGCAGAAGGGAAGACGCCTACTGTCTCATCTTCCCATGTTCATTCTGTCAATTGCTAACTCCCATTCTGTCATTGCTAACTCCCATATTATGGCAAATGGGCCATGAGAGGGAGTATGGTATAGATGCTTTGAGTCCTCAAATCATGGCCCATGAGCCAGTAGCACAAGTATCATCTGGGAAGTGGTAGAAATGCAGAATCATGGGCCCTGCATTAGGTCTGCTAAACCAGAATGTGTATCTTTAATAAGATCTCTAAGATTCTAAGCCTATAGTTTAAGTCAGTGCTTAAATCACCTGGAAGGTTGGAGTCAAACGAATCTCAATGTGCTATTTGGTATTGACTTGCTACATGATTTTGGGAATGTCTTCAAGTTTATAAGCCTGTTTACTCATCTGAAAACTGGAGATCATAGTAACCCCTGCCTCTAAAGTTTGTTTTGAGAATCAAACAGAGATTTTCATGATACTGTGCCTAGCACAGACATAACCTCAATTAAAATTCACTGTTTTATCATCTTTATTGTTACTGTTATTATTAAAACATGGCTTCTACTCTATGTAAGACTAATCATCTAGGAGATGGAGGTACATTTGGACAAATACACAAATCTATTACAGACACTATAAGACTTTTTGGTCTAGATCTTTCTCCCAGAGACCCATGCATGGCCTTTCACCTACAAAACATCACCTCTCCCCTCTGGGCATCAGAGTCAGAGAAGACCCCAAAATAACAACTACAACCTGTGTTTGTTCCCAAAGTACACACAAAATCTCCTGCTGGATGGAAACACGAAGGAACATAGCCAGAGAAGTTTCCATATTTATAGTCAGTGCTTTGTTTTTGTTTCTTCCCATTCTGTGTTTGAGAGCCCATGGTTCTCACTCTCATAATGCATCCACAAGTACTTGAAGCTCACAGATATCCAACAGGAGTTTCTAAGAACTAAAGCCCAAGACAGGGCAGGGCTCAGAGTCTGTAAGAATAGCATCAAGGTAGAAACAGGCCAGAACTAGAAAATGTAGTCAAAGGTGGAGCTAGGACCAGAAAGGATGACTAGTAAGCTACCTCAGGGACAAAGAAGAACACAAGGATTTCAGAAGGATTAGCTGGGAAAGACATTTAGAAGATAATGTATCTCTTACATTGTTTTGGTCCTAAGTCATCCTTCGTTTTGGCTTTTTAAGCTGTTTCCTTCCTCTTTACCAGATCCCTAAATTTTGGAGTATCTAGGATTCCATTTCTAAACCTCTCATCTTCTGTGGCTATGGTAATTTTTAGGTGATTTTATGCAGCCTCCTGACTTGAAATACCATAGATCAGGGAAGACTCTCAAATATGCATTTCTAGCCCGGATGACTCGGAGTCCCAGGCGACTGCATAACAGCCAACTCAGCATTTCTAGTGAGCTATCTGATGGGATCTAAAACTTTGCTAGACCCAAACAGAGCACACGTTTTCCCCACATCACCATGATCCTACCCAAAGCCCCTCTCCCAGAGCCTTCTTATCTCAGGGAATGGCACCAGCATTAACCCAGTTCCTAAAGCCCCAAACTAGCATCAAGGCTTGAAGTTTTCCCTTTTCTCTTAACCCAAACCAGTCTGTCAGCAAGTTCTATGAGTGCTTCCTCCAAACACCCCCTCAACCCTGTCTTTTCTTTTCACCTTTATCACTGAAATGTGAATCCAAGCCAGCACTGTCCAGCACCATCATGCTCCCTCATGCCCCCTCCTCATGGGTGTGCCCTAAAGCGTATTATCCACACAAAAGCCAGAGAGAGCTTTGTGATCAGCCAATGTGATCTCCCATGCATAAAGCCATTCCTCGAGCTATTACCTGTGCCCTGCAAGGCCTTCTGGGCTGTCCTCCTGCTTGTCTCCTGAACTTCACCCCAGCCACTCACTCCCTCACCTCCAAGCTTCAACCACATGCCCTTCTTTCTGTCCCTGGAACAGCACAACACGTGCATTCATATCAGGGCCTTTGCATGTGCTGTTCCTTCCATTGCCTCCCATCTTCATGTGACTCTTCTCAGTGCCCAGGTCCCAACACAAGAGCCACCATGTCCATCTAAGGTGACACCCTCAGTCCCTCTTGAACACACAGATCAATGCTCTTTTTTTTTTTTTTTAATAACACTTATCAGGACCTAACTTTATCCTCATCATTTATGTTTGGTTATATGTTTATTTTCCGTTTCTTCCCTGGAATGTAAGCTCTTTAATGGCAAAGATGAGGTCTCTCTTGTTTGCATCAATTTCTAGAATATTGTCTTGCATGTAGTAGGTACTTTCTGTACATCTGTTGACAGTTGATTTCTTTTTTAATGTGTAGGCTCAGCCTACTATATTTATGTTATCTTCTATCTTAAAGCAGATGCCTTATGTGGTGAGCTTAAGAGATAACACTTGATGGTAATTAGGGAGCACTATGGCTTCCTTAACAAGAGCTAAATGTTTTTTATGAACCATTTGATATATGAAGAAAAAGCTTTTTATTTACATGCCTTAGTTCTTTTCTTTAAGACATCGTATGTAAAATTTGTTTGTACAAAAAAAGGTTGTCTCCAAAAATAGATTAAAGAAAAATACATTGTTATGTAGAAGAAAGAAAGAAAGAAACCATGTGTTTCATCTTGCTGGTAATTTAAGAATTATCTCTACTCAGTAACACTGGTAAGGCCAGAGAGTTGGAGTGAAAATTGTTCTTGGAATAAAAGCAGTGAACTGAAAAATATTAAATCAGGCATTCTCATTTTCTATTTCCCAGAATCTGTAGAGAAAGTAGCATCTGTAACAATATATATTGTACTGATGTGGGAATGGAATGTAAGCTTCCTGCAGGCAAGGACACCTGCGTTTTGCCCACTACCATTTCATCCCCTGGCAATAGCTTAGGGCTTGGGAAATAGGAAGAGTCCAGTAAATATGTGTTCAATGAATGAATTAAGGGGACCCAACTACAAAGGGTATAATTGGTGTTGTTAGCATAGAGTCATTCATTTCCCAAGACTTACTAAATACCAAGCACTTTGTTAGTGGCTTGTGATCAAGAAAGAAAGAATAGAATAGTACCTTGTGATGGACAGAAAGCTTGAGGGACTCTGTAGACTTCCTGCCTTATGTAAGTTCTGCCTCTGTGTGACCTTGAGCCTCAGCTCCTTCACATAAACAAGGAGAGCACAGGACAAGGAGGCAGAAATGGCTGCAGTGTAGTTGGCATGAATGTGAGTCTAACCTTTCATCTAGATCTTGCATGCGTGAATTAATAGAATCCTATGTGGGTACAGAATATATGCTATGTCCTCATTTATATAACCTCGGAGAGTTTATGATGTTTAATATGATATAAGATATTGATAACTTGATATTATTATATCAAGCTCAAGGAGTAATAATACTAATAATTAGTAATAATAATAACAATTATAAACCCAACAGTCAGAAGATTAAACATAGTTACCAAACCTGGATTATATAACAAATCGTTTCTTCACTATAAAAGCCCTTACGGAGCATTTACTGTTAGAGAAATGGAGGCACTTTTACACATCATCCTTTTACCTGAATATACTAATCTTTGAGCCTCTTTTTTCTCTTGTCTATGAAATATAAATAATTCCTCCAACCTGATAGAACAAAGCAATCATCATTCAAAGAGAGAATGCATAGAAAGGACAAGCCCCTCACTCATCTGCCCCATCCTTTTATTCCAAGTTCCATGACATGGTTATTGATAAAGATCAGTGGTTTTATGTATTCTTTCACTTTGTTAAGTGAAAACATATATATATATTTACATATATTAAGTGAAACATATTTACATATGTTAAGTGAAAACATATATATATATTTACAACATATACACTGTATGGCAGGTACTTTTCTAGGGTTGGGGATATGGAGCAAAGCAAAACAAAGAACCTCCTTCCCATCATATTGTTCACATTCTAGTGGGACAAATCAGGCAAAAGATATAGTTAATATATAATGCAATGATAAAGACTGGGAAGACAAATGGAACAGACTGAGAAGATGGGAAGTAATAGAGGGAGTTTTACCTTTAACAGGGGGTTAGGTGAAGGCTTCTTTAAGAGGATGACTTCTGAGCCAAGACATGAAGTCGGTGGAAGTATAAGCCATAACTGGGAGTCAGGGGTTCTAGCAAGGACAAGACATGTGCCAATGAGCTGACATGGGAATAGTCTTGGTGGGGTCCTGGAGCCAAGAGAAGGCCTGTTTCTGGTGGATGGAAAAGAGGAAAGGAGATAACAAGAGAAGTTGAAGTGTGTCCTCAGCACGACCATATATGGGGCCAGTGTTGGCAGGGATCCTAGAGTTATTTCTATATTATTTCCTGTGTAATGGAAACCAATGAAATGTCTCACTGAAGGTCAGTTCATAGATGATAGCATGAAGTCAGAATAAGGGCTTGGGTAGATGTTGAATACCAGAGAGCATGAACTCAGGACCAAAAGCTACTGTCTAAAAAAATAATAATAATTAATAATAAGAATAAGAAAAAAATAGGATATACCAGGAGAGCACAGTGGGAGATTCCAAATTAATTCATGCTGTGCATCTGAAGAAATATTCTCATGAGTCATATATGAGGTCCAAGTCTGCAGATCCATCCAATATGGAAGACTAGGGACATGAGGTATCATAATAAGTCCAGCTGAATGCTTTGGAGATTGCTTTCAAGGTAGGTGTCAAGTGACTGGAAGTCAGAATTTGCCAAATGCTATAGGTCAAGCACTGGGCTCATGTTTCACAGACAGGATTTAATTTGACCCTCACAACAACCCCGTGGTGTTGAGGTTCCAGTTCACACATCACAAATGAGGATCCTAAGGTTGTGGGAGGGCACAGGATTTGCCCAAGGTCAAAGGAAATCTTGGTTCCCAGAGAGGAAAGCCCACATTCTTCCTCCATTGCCCATATGTACTCATGAATCTGTGTACACTTCCTCTTTACCTCTTCCATCATTCAGGGATGAAACATGCCAAAGAGGGATTTAATGCCAATAATAACCACCCCGCAACAACAGAGGCTTTGTCAGTTTCGCCAGCTTTCATTCATTACCCTTCACTTTCCGTGAACAAGTTTGCACCCCGGCTGCTTTCATTTCCACAAGCAGGGCAAGTACAGGATGTGATAAATACCCTGAATGAGGAAACATTTAGCCTAAGCTAACTATTATTGGCAGCATCCATGACGAATGACTTAATATAACCCTGAAAAGCTCAATGTGATGACTAATTTGTGGTTAAAGGTAGTTGGAAATTTACTTTGTAAAAATTACAAAGAAGTAACCCGATTAACTTTGAAAGGGCGGCGGGGGGGGGGGGGAAGAGCCAACAAAAATACACACATAATGATTTACTCTTCCTTGCAGGGATGGCAATAAAGATAAGAATTACAACCACAAGAGCAGTTAGAGCGAGAATGAACATGTTTCACTTTGCATACTGGATGCAGGAAACGTACCAGTGCAGGTGGCATAAATGGAAAGTTCTGGGCTCCCCAAACCCGAGAAAAACTTACTTTAAGCTGTTGTGTCCAGTCTCTGGTTAACAGATGAGGAAACGGAGGCATATGTAGACAGGTCTGATGTGGCATCTGCTGAGTCAGGATCTTTTGGTGGAGTAGGGGTGTGGGAAATACAGTTTGGCACCAGGAAGGATATAAGCTCTGGGTTCCCAGCTGGCCTGGGGTTGTGGCTTTACTCTACTTGGCCCCACACAAATCACCTGACTCCTGGTAAGACCTCAGACTCTTCATAGGAAGACTCTTTATATGAATAATTCCAGTTTCTAAGAGGGTAGAAAAGGTAAGTGAATTACTGTGTGCAATGTACCCAGCACAATGCCTGGCACAGAGTAGGCTTACCAAAAATCTTTATGACTTTTTTCCTCTGCCTAGTTACTGTCATCCCCCAGGGCAAGCCCCATCAGGCCTTTTCCAATTCTCTCAGCAACTGTATATCCCACCAAAGAAAATCACAAGATTGACAGTGACCCCATGGGATATGCATGGAGCCATGGAATCAGTGTATCTGGGATTGTTAATAGGTAAGCCCCAGGACTCTTTTATGAATGTCCTAAAATAAAAGCATTTGGTCTTCATCCCTTTGCTCTTCTTGTTGGGCCACATCATTGAATTGGGCTCCCCTTTCATTAAAAGCAGTTGAGCAGTGGCCCGGCACAAGGCATCATGTGGTGATGTGGGAGGATCAGGAAAGTTGGTAGGTGAGGTTAGCAAAGTCTCTGGCCAAGGGACATCTTTCCCAGTCACAGGCACACCTGGAAAGAGCAAACTGCCCTTTTCCTGCGGTTCCTACTAGCTCTGCAAAGGCAGATTCTACGTTGCAAGGACTTGCCTGAACCTTACCCTGAGCCTTTCTGTTTTCTCCTCTCTCTTCCAGCACTACCACCACTACCCCCGGACTCTTTTATTTATTTATTTATTTATTTATTTTTAAGATTTTATTTACTTATTTGAGAGAGAAAAAGAGTGAGCAAGTGAGAGAGAGAGAAAGAGAGAGAACATGAGCAGGCTGAGAGGGAAAAGCAGGCTCCTGCCAGAGCAGAGAGCCTGATTTGGGGATTGGTCCCAGGGCCCTGGGATCATGAACTGAGCCAAAGGCAGATGTTTAACCCACTGAGCCACCCAGGCACCCCAAGCCCTGGACTCTTCACAATAAATGCCAACTCGACAGCTGGCTGCAACCTCCTTGGAGGCTCTGGCCCCACTCCCCTCTGCCATCTTCGACTCAGGGTATCTGTCCACACTGTCACCTCCTCTTTAAATGTATCCCATTTAGTAGAAAGTAGAACCACTACTTTCTCCCTGCTCAAATGCCCCCTCCTTAGAGGACCCCTCTATGAATATCTCAGGCTTTGTGTGCCTGCTTGCCACTTCTGCCTTGATCAGGACTGTTGGGGGGGAGGGGTCATTGAGAGGACATGACCTTTGGTTTACCTCCAGAAGTCCCTGTGGTCCCCTCTCCTTGGAATGTGTCTTTCACTTGGCTTTCCTGCTCCCAGCAGCTGCCCAAGGAAACAGACTTGAGATAACAATGTGGTGTTGAGACTACATGTACAGAGTATGTGACAGAACACCACTTAAGCTTCTGTAGAAACTTTTAAGATTTGGGGTGGTTGTGGAGATCTATTCCTCTTGAGGAGCCTCGTGTGAAAGTTCCCTGGCTTGTTACACCTGCCACCTACCAACCCAGAGTGGCCTGCCTCTCTCTTTGATGACTCCCTGCCCTCTGTATACAGGGGTCTGGTTTCAAATTGCACCCGAGAGGGCCCAGAAGAGGTTGGGAATCAATCACATTTCCCAGATTAGAATTTAAGTATGTTTATCAAAGAGCTGGACATACATGGCCATATTTACTTGCTTCTGTGTTGCATCCATTATTAAAATGTAAGTTTAGAGGTTATGTTAGTTCCGTAAGGCTGCTGTAACACATACCACAAATGAGGTAGCTCAGAACAACAGAAATGGATTGATTCACAGTCCTGGAGTCCAGAAGTCTGACCTCAAGGTGCTAGTAGTGTTCGTTTGCTCTAGAGGCTCTGAGGGAGAATCCATCCCATGCGCTCTTGAGCTTCTAGCAGTGGAGAGAAGCCTTGGTGTTCTTGGCTTGTGGGTACCTCACTCCAGTGTCTGTCCCCATCCTCACATGGCCTCCTTCTCTATGTCTGTGTGGCTTAATCTCAAATACCAGTCTCCTCTCTCTTACAAGGAAACCAGCCAATGGATGTAGAGCCTGCCCTAAATCCAGAATGACCTCATGATTGAGATTTTTTAATTTATAGAAAGGCTTTCTTTCTAAATAACTGCAGCTCCACAGTTCTAGGAGCAAGGACTTAGACATAATTTTTTGAGGGAGAGGCATAATGCAACCCACTCGAGAGCAAACACCTTCACTCTACTGAGGACGCCCAGAATCTCTAAGCCCAAGATGTTATTTATTCCCTACCATGCTTTCATCAAATGTGTGTTGGGTGAACCCTCACTTTAAAACTTTCCCTCTCTGACCCCAGGTTTTTGCCAGGTGGCCCCTCCCATCCCTGAGAGCTGTAGCTCCCAGACTTCCTGAGCCTCCCATTGTCTCCCTATGTCATCAGGGAAGTTCCATAGGAAGTGAGGGCCCTGGCAGGAGCAGCTGGGCAGGGCTCGGTGGCTTCTCCAAACAAACTTTGTGGCATGGTATTCTGCATGCTATTCAAAAAAGGTATACAGGCTCTCTTTCTGCTGGGGTCCGGGGTGACAAATATCAGGCCCTATCCACCTGATCAGAGGACCTTCCTTCTCCCATGACCATTGGACACGATGGTTCATGATTATAAATGCCCCCTCACTTCCACCCTGACTTCATCTATTGATTTTCTCTCTCCCAATATTGTTTCCCCCCTCATGTGGCTCCTTTAGCTCAATCAATCACACTTGTCCCCATTCTAAAACCCCCTCCTCAGTAATAACCACCCCAACTATAGCCCAATATACTTCCTTGCCTGCTTATATGCTTCTGTAAAGTTTATATTTCTCCTTCTAAGGACTTAACACAACAAGAAATAGTTATTAGTGCAGTTCCTTGTAGAACATCTCACTTGTCTAAGCTGCATATCTAAGCTATCTATTCTGTAAGGAGAAAGCAGCCCCAGTCCCTGCCAACTGGAAGGTACTGGGTGCAGGCAACTAACCACTCAAACGTGCTCACCACACTCGTCATCTTAACCTCCACTCCTTCCATTCCCCAGCTCTCCAACTTCCCACATCCTGGACACAGCCCACCACTCAGGGTGAGCTGCTGTCCTGTACGTATCACCACATACAACAATCCTGTTTCCCGATATCCAGTTCGTCACCCTCAGGTGCTACTCAGATTACCTGTCAAATATCCCCTGACTTCATCCACATCTCTACATCTTCATCATTTCACTCTGGTGGGTGGGTTCCTGTTGAGTCAGTCTGCTAGGACTGCCGTTGGAAAGTATCACAGATGGGGTGGCTTAAACAGCAGAAATGCATTTTCTCACAATTTGGGAGGCTAGAAGTCTAAGATCAAGGTGTTGGCAGGGTTGGTTTCATCTGCAGCCTCTCTCCCTGCTTCACTCATGGCCACCTTCTCTGTATATGTCTGTGTCCTGATCTCTTCTTCTTCTTTTTTTTTTTTTCTTCAAAGATTTTATTTATTTATTTGACAGACTGAGATCACAAGTGGGCAGAGAGGCAGGCAGAGAGAGAGAGAGAGAGAGAGAGAGGAGGAAGCAGGCTCCCCGCCGAGCAGAAAGCCTTATGTGAGGATCGATCCCAGGACCCCGGGATCATAACCTGAGCAGAAGGCAGAGGCTTTAACCCACTGAGCCACCCAGGCACCCATCCTGATCTCTTCTTATGAGGACACCAGTTGTACTGGATTAGGACCCACATCAATGACCTCATTGCAACTTAATTATCTCTTTAAATACAGTCACATTCCCAGGTACTGAGAGTTAGGACTTCAACATCGGAATTTGGGGGGAAGGGATAAATTCAGCCCATAATATTACCATCCTTTATTTTTTTTTTACTTTTTTATTTATTTTTTAAATTTCTTTTTTCGGTGTTCCAGAATTCGTTGTTTATGCACCACACCCAGTGCTCCATGCAATACATGCCCTCCAGAATACCCATCACCAGGCTAATCCAACCCCCCACCCCTCTTCCCTTCAAAACCCTCAGTTTGTCTCTTAGATTCCACAGTCTCTCATGGTTCGTCCCCCCTCCAATTTCGCCCAACTTCCTTCTCCTCTCCATCTCCCCCTGTCCTCCATGTTATTCCTTATGTTCCACAAATAAGTGAAACTATATGATAACATCCTTATAATTCAATTCAAACATTTCCTTGGAGAAGTTTTCATTGATATTCCCAACAAGGTCAGACTTCCCCAGTACAATCTATGTTAGCATTCTGCACTGCGGATCATTACCATGGTAATAATTATCGTGTGTGTGTGTGTGTGTGTGTGTGTGTGTAATTCTCAGTTCATGTCCATCCCTCCATCAGAATGTAAACTCCATGAGGGCAATGGATGGATCTAGCATATGACCCTCTCAACAATTTACTCTTTTTTTTTGGCCTTCCTTTTGATTTCTGGGATAGAACCTGCCTTTCCATGTCTTCCTATACCTCAGGCTCCTTCAGAGTTCGTCACTCTCCTCCTCTTTTTGAACCACCTCTTAAATATTGCTTCCTCGAGGTTCTATCTTAGTCACTTTCTCTTTGTGGTCAGTGAGCTATCTTGGAAATTGTTAACCCTCTTGAGACTTTAGTAAGTGCCTTATTCTGTCACTGACATTTGCATTCCCAACACTACTGTGGTTCTGCCTCCTTTGTTCCATTTCTATACTTCCTACTTCCTACCAGTTATTTCTAGCTTTACCAACTCCTCCAAACCATGTTCAACACAGAAACTATCTTTACCTTTGAAGCTACTTCACCTCTATTCTTAGCTGAATAGATGGCACCACTCTATACTCAGTTGCTCAGACAGTAAAATATATCACAGGAGCCCAATATAAATATAAAATATAAAGATAATCACCAAGTCCAGCTTTCCCCCCACATATCAAACCCAACCTTGTTGAATTCTTCTAAGTCTCTCTTATCTCTTTTTTTTTTTTTTTTAAAGATTTTATTTATTTATTTGACAGACAGAGATCACAAGTAGGCAGAGAGGCAGGCAGAGAGAGAGGAAGGGAAGCAGGCTTCCTGCTGAGCAGAGAGCCCGATGCGGGACTCGATCCCAGGACCCTGAGATCATGACCTGAGCCAAAGGCAGCGGCTTAACCCACTGAGCCACCCAGGCGCCCCAATATCTCTTATCTCTTGATTCACTTTTTTTCCTCCATTCTTTATGTCTTATCAGGTACCCACTCTATTACCAATGCAACAAGAATTTTAACTCATAAAAATCCAAGTCACTCCTCTACCTAAAACCCTTTTAATGGTTTCCCATGACAATAGAACACACATCTGTCTGTTTAGCCTAACATACAGGGCTCACCATTAACCAGATCCACTCATTTCTCTAGAATGATTTCTTATGTGGGTGCCTGGGTGGCTCAGTTGGATAAGCATCTGCTTCTGCTTGGGTCATGATCCTGGGGTCCTGGAATTGAGCCCTGCATCAAGTTCTCTGCTCATAGGGGATTTTGCTTCTCCCTCTCCCTCTGTACCTCCCCCACCCCACACTTGTGTTTTTGATGTCTCTTGCTCACTCTCTCTCTCTCAAAATAAAGAAGATACTAAAAAATGAATGATTTCTTACTAATCTTCTCTAATTTTCTGCATATCCTCACCTACACTAAATTTCTCATTGATCTTTGAGTAGACTAGACTCCTCCATGCCTCTGTGCATATCTATCAGTCCCCACTTCAGAAATGTGTATTGGCAGAAGCTCTTAGTTGTCCCCCTTCACTGGGAATAGTCCCAAATACAGAAAACTGCCTTGCTCAAGGTCATGTCTTCTTCCACAGGACAGTCTGCATCCATTACTGATCCACACAAGGACGTGAAGTCCTGGCTTCCATGCATCAACTCAGGATACCCCAAATGAGCCATCCCAGCTCCAGAGCTCTCCCTAGGGTCAGCTGAAGAATTTTCTGGGGCCGAATCACAACTCAGATTCCTCTCTTTCCAAATACCTGCTTCCTTCTCTCTCGTCCAGGGTAGAGATCTCAAGGGCACTCTTAGAAAACAAAAACACAAGCAAACCAAAAAACAAATAACAAAATGAAACAAAACCCAAACAAACAAACAAACAAAAACTCCTGCACAGGAATCCCCACCTCCAAATCTGCCTCCCAAGGAACAATCGGATAGTGGCTGTTTGCAGATGCCCTGCTCTCTGCCTAGATAGCATTTCTATTCTACCTTTGCCTGCCTGCCAAACTCCTATGCATTTTTCAGATCTGAAGTCAAATGTCATCTAGATGCCCCAAAGTGAGACCCACCATTCTCTGAACTGCTATAGCACATTTTGGTTCTCCTTGATATCAATATATATCACACTGCCTTATAATTACTCTTCAGATATTTTCATTTCCTACTAAATTCTCTGCTCTGCAAGGATACTATAGTAGTTACTTACTGCTGTGCAATAAGTTACCAAAAATGTAGTAGCTTGAAATGGCACCTATTTATTATCTCACAGTTTCATAGGTCTGAAGTTCCCATGAGCTCAGCTAGATTCTCTGCTTTGGGTTTCCTAAGGCTGAAATCAAGACATCAGCCAGCCTAGGTCTTCAGCGGAGGCTTTGGGAGAATCTACTTCCAAATCACTCGAGTTGGCAGAATTTAGTTCCTTGTGGTGGTGGGACTGTAGTTCCTGCTCCTTGCTGGCTGTCAGTTCAGTGCCACTCTGTACTCTTAGAAGCACCCCAGACGTCTTCCTATAGGGCTCTCTCCATCCTCAAAGCCAACAATAGTAGATGAAGTCTTACATTGTGAAACTCTTTCACCTCTGTCATCTTATGCCTCCAACCAGAGAAAAGTCTTTGCTTTTAAGAGTTCATATGAGTAGATCAGGCATGCCTAGATATTATCTCTTTTTCTGGATCAACTTTGTGCCATATTTATTCACAGGTTCCAAGGATTAAAGCATGGGGTCCTTATGGCTATACCTAGAAATTCTACCAACTACAGATGGAAAGTGAATCTTACTCATTGAGTAGGCTTCTCAGTGTCTAGCAGAGCTTCTGATATAAAAGGCAATTGATGTGGGGTGCTGGGTGGCTCAGCTTATTGTGTCTGACTCTTTGTTTTGGCTCAGGGTCATGAGTTTGAGCCCCAAACTCCTTCTGCCTCTCCCTCCTGATGGACACATTCTACCCCCTCAAAATAAATAAATAAATAAATAAATAAATAAATAGCAATTGATGTTGTATTCACTGTTAAGTTGAACTGATTTCAGTTTCAATGATTTTTGATGCTTTAAAATGATCTACTTTAGTTATATGCCTGACAAAAGAAATACCTCAGATAGCAAATTAAAAATAAAACAACAATGAGGAAATGAACTTCAGTCCTTTGGTGGACCTTGATCCATAGGAGGAGAAATTTAAAATGGAAGAGAAATATCACAAAATGGAAAGAAAGACAAACCTCCTGAAAAATGAAAGTGTAGTTCTGCAGATTTGCACATTTTACAATTTGTTGGGGTTAATGTAGAGTATGAAATCATCCATAATATCTGGCTGGCTAAAATGTAACATGGAGGCTGCTGGGGGTGAGGGAGGGTTCTGGAGAAGGGCATAACCTTTGGAATGGCAATGCCTGTGATACTGCTGTGCTATAGGAATACTGTGCGGAGTTACCTTCCCAGGAGTTTCCTTAGCCCAAACAGCCACCCTGTGATCTAAGAGGTATACGTATTGTCCCCTAGGGTATGTTTAGCAGAACTTGTAGAACACGCTGATTAGCATAGCATAGCATATCTTTCCTGTAAACAGATCCTCCTAGTTCCAGTAATGCCCCTTGTCACACATCACATGCTTGAGAAACAGTGATAAAGACTTACAATTATCCTGAAAGACAAATAAAGGCAGGAGCAAAGAAGAGCAAAGGGCTTCATCTCTGAGTGTTGACCTCTTGCTTACTCCTCTCTTACATAGTACATTTTGGAGTTATCTTTCATCCGTTGGTACAGGATCGCTGGCCATTCTGGCAATAGCTGGGTTCATCAACTTTCAAAATTAGTAATTACATGAGAGTTATCAGTTACCAGAATTGCTTTACTATGGAATACCTTGATTAGATTAGTAACAGCAGGTTTCCTACACCTGAATCTGCTCAAACCTCAAATGAAAATCTAGTTGGTGCTGAGGAAAGCGATGCCACCAGTTTGCCCTAGTGTGTGCTGTGGTGAGTTCGCGGCTTTGATTTGGAGATGAGGTGATGCTCATGCATGTATTTGTGTGTGTGTGTTTATAGAAGTCATCGTGGTGCTTCCAGGGTTGCTGTCTCTCCCCACGTAGGACAGGACCTGCATACTTTTTTTGCGATGATGGCCTCCTTCCCTTCTGCTGATGGCAGCCTTCTCTTCATTTTGTGTTTAGGCATACAAAGTGATGACAAACGTGGACAATTGTTTCTGGCTGCAGCTCACCCGAATAAAACTGTTTCAATTGATTCAGAGCGCTGATGTCAGCCAAGACCCCATACTTCTTGACACTGCATTTTTCCCAGTGAATAATAAATCACTGTATTTCCACCAACAGCCTCTCTCCCTCTGCCTTTTCTCTTTTTCTCTCCACCATTAGTCATGCAGGTTTAGCTCACCACCTGTCACTTGGCATGCTTCTGCAAATACTTTTACCCACATAGAGGTGGATTGGGTTTCATTGAAGTTGGGAACACACCTGTGCTTACCTGCATCTGCAACTCACCAGCTGCAGTCCTTAAAAAAAAAAAAAAAAAAGTATCCCTTGACTATTAGTATATATTGCAAGTTGCTATTTCTTGGTGTGGATTTTTCAAACATTTCTATTATTAGAATTTTGAACTGCAAGTAATTTAAATATGCTTCAGAATACATATAAGTAGCTAAATACATAGTGGGTTATCTTGAGAAAAGGATTAATGTTAACTAATTAACTTGTATATGACTTACATACCATCACTCCTTCAATTTTCTCAACAAATCTAATGAGAGGAAATTTTGCATTAAATCACTAAATAGATAAGAAAGTTAGACTCAGGAAGGGCAACTAGCCCAGATCATTCATGACCTAAGTGAAACATTTTGGACTCCAAATAAGGAGGGTCTGATCTCAAAGCCCTTGTAATTTTCCTTTAATGTGA
The DNA here is from genome assembly GCF_902655055.1 of Lutra lutra. Lineage (NCBI taxonomy): Eukaryota > Metazoa > Chordata > Mammalia > Carnivora > Mustelidae > Lutra > Lutra lutra. The sequence continues at coordinate 148,666,527 of NC_062279.1, read as the reverse complement.
CACATTTCCTGCTTGATTATGCTGTTGCCTTTCACCTAGTAATTCAATATTCAGGGATTCCCTATTATGACCTAAATGCTGCACTAACAGCAAAGGATTTATGCAGCCAAACACACAGCTCTTCCCACAGATGCTGGTGGACCAGAAGAATGAAAGCCAATGTTGGTGAATTATAATGATTTTTTTCTTTGTTTTGTTTTGTTTTGTCTTTTGGATTTCTGTTTTTTTTTTTTTGTTTTTTTTTTTTTTTTTTGGTTTGGTTTGGTTTGGTTTTTGAAGTGTTGTAACAGAAGTAAGTCTCAGGGTACGTTCATTTAGAGCAGCTTTTCCAATGCAGAAGTCACTGCTCTTGTTTGTCTATCTAAATCATTGAAATTGTTTTATAAATAAAATGAAGAATTCAATTCCTCAGTTAAGAGTCATGTTTCGGGGCACCTGGGTGACTCAGTGGGTTAAAGCCTCTGCCTTTGGCTCAGGTCATGATCTCAGGGTCCTGGGATCAAGACCCACATCAGGCTCTCTGCTCAGCAGGGAGCCTGCTTCCTCCCTCTCTCTCTCCCTGCCTCTCTGCCTACTTGTGATCTCTGTTTGTCAAATAAATAAAATAAAATCTTAAAAAAAAAGAGTCATGTTTCAAGGACTTGACAGTCATGCATGGCCAATGTCTACTGAAGTAGACAGTGCAGCTTAAGAACTTTCCTGTGGTTGTACATTGTTCTATGGGACAGTGCCACACCAGAGGATTAAACAAGCATTCCTGAAAGTGGTTCTTGAGCACAGATTTGGAGATTAAATAGAAGTTTCCACACAAACCATCAGAGGCAAGAGATTCTAGGGAAAGAAATCAAATGTGCCAAGGCAGGAAGAAGACAGGAGAAGACACAGGTTGCCCAGTGAGTTGCATGTAAATTAGAATAATTCTAAGTCTTTAAAGGGCATTCTGGAATGAATAGCATAACCTGAATTGCCTGAAGTCAGGGATGATTTTCTGTGTTATTGAATAATATAGTATGGAATATCTTTGTTGTAGGGTAGAATGTGGATTCTCTCCTGTGCACCAGTAGTTTCCAAATTGTTTTTCAGTTACAGACTTTTTTTTTTTTTTTTTACTTTTCAAATGAAACATTATTCAGAATCCCTTTTGAGAGACCAGTTACAAATGGAAAAGCTCTACCTAAAGGTGGGTGGAGAGCTTCCCTCTCAGGCACCACTGACCCAGAGCCACCTTCACTGAAACTTGGAACTCTGTAGAGCTAGTGGAAACACCAAAGAGCCACCAGAGAATTTTGAACATGGAAGAAATGATTTGAAACTATGTCTTGGGAAAGTCACTCTATCCAGTGTGAAGGACTGACACATGGAGGTAACATGGAAACAGGAATGGATGAATACAGAGGCATGAAAACAGAAGAAGAAAAAGAAGATAAGTGCCATTTTTAACTAGAAAAAAAGAAAAGAAAAAAAGATGATCTCAGGATCTGAAGGAATCTGGTGTGCAAGGAAGAGAAGAAAGAGACACACTTTCTTTTTGTTCTTGTCTTTAATCTATTCCCCTTGGTGAATTGGGTGACTGATGATATCATTTTTCATGATGTGGAATTCTAGAGGGACATTTTACTTATTGGATGATTGGTTTAAATTCTCTAGTCTTCAAAAAATAGCAGGATGGGGAGAATGGTGGTTTACATTTAGGCCTTGAGTTACTGCTCTGTCATTCTGTCAAAGCCAGAGGGAATATCACAAAATCCTTCTACTCACTTCAATGAATAATTTATGTCTTATTTCCTTATTCTTCCCCATAGCAAACACCAATCAGAAGCATCTGAAACAAACAGACCACAGAAACTAGAGTCAAAACCAGCGTTTTGTCAACTGATTAGATAGCAGTTAGTTTAATGCTAACATTAATCAAGTTCTGATTGCTCCATTGTGAGGAACAAGAACTATGTGCTGAGATTAATATGCAAGATCTGGTTCAGAATGTTTCTGCAGAAACCCCCACGCAGTAATTAAGAAGAACACCAAATGAAGGTTATTGATCCGTTGTGTTATTGAGAAACAACATAATTGATATTTCAGATCTTAATTGTTGATCCCAAAGTAAAAGAGACAGTTTGTACAGATCGTTAGTAACAGAGCTTTTGTTCTTATAATGTAAACCAAAATATTGAGTTCAAATGTTACCCTGTTTCAAATAAACATTGATTTAATTGTCAAGAAATCTTTATTGGGGGGCACCTGGGTGGCTCAGTGGGTTAAGCCGCTGCCTTCAGCTCAGGTCATGATCTCAGGGTCCTGGGATCGAGTCCCGCATCGGGCTCTTTGCTCAGCAGAGAGCCTGCTTCCCTCTCTCCCTCTCTGCCTGCCTCTTTGTCTACTTGTGATCTCTCTCTGTCAAATAAATAAATAAAATCTTAAAAAAAAACTAGCTATTAAAAAAAAGAAATCTTTATTGGTGTTTAAAATTATTATCTTTTGGACAAATTTGAGGCAATATACTATGAGCTTTGGAGTCAGATAGTTTGCACTCATAAGTTGTGTGGAATAAGGTTTCTCATTCAATCTTTCTGGGCCTCAAATTTCCTTTTGAAATGTGACATTGATAATACTCACCTCACAGATCTCTTGGAAGGGTTTGGGGAGGAAGCCAATGTCAAAGAGCTCTGTATACCACACTGTTAAGGAGCAAAGCCACTGGATCCAGACTGTTGTGTTTCAAACACAGCCTTGCCACTCATTTGCTTTGCAAACTTAGACACATTAGTTAACCATTCTGTCCCTCAATTTTCTCATCTTTAAAGAGGAATAATAGTAATAGATATCCCAGACAGGGCTGTTATGGAATTCAATGAATACATGAAAAGTTCTTACAGGAGGGCCAGGCAGATCATGAGCACTGTATAACTGTTCATTGTTTTTATTGTTATAATTTGAAAGAACTTAAACCCATAGTTAATTTGCAATAAATATTAATTGCCTCCTTTCCCCCTCTACAGGTTGACAGGAGAAAACCCAAACCAGTGAGTGCACTTGCCTTTGCTATGTATGTAGTGTTTGTACCCATTTGCACACAGAACTTTAGAAAACATCCTTGTGCCTAATTTCTAAATATGACTAAACACCACAGAAATACCTAAAATGTGATGGAAACTGTGATGAAGACTGAGATTAACTAATTGGGAAATAAAGACCCTAGAATATACAGATAATTCTAAACAGGAAGCATAATCTGGTTAGTATCCTGATGGAAATCTAAGGACACATTGCTTCCCAAAAAAAACAAGAATTAGCTGCCATGGAAAAGCCATTAGAGAACAAGAAAGCATTCCTGGGGGTGTTTGCTTGGCTCAGTTGGTTAAACGTCTGACTTTGGCTCAGGTCATGATCCAGGGTCCTGGGATCAGTCCCCACATTGGGCTCCCTGCTGAGCAGGAAGCCTGCTCCTCCCTTTCCCTTACCCACTCCCCCTTCATGTTCTCTCTTAAACAAGTAAATTAATTCTTAAGAATGAAGGAAATAAATAAGAAAATAAAGAGAAAGAAAGAAAGAAAGAAAGAAAGAAAGAAAGAAAGAAAGGGCTTGCCTGGGTGGCTCAGTAGGTTAAAGCCTCTGCCTTTGGCTCAGGTCATGATCCCAGGGTCCTGGGATTGAGCCCCGCATCAGGTTCTCTGCTCAGCAGGGAGCCTACTTCCTCCTCTCTCTCTGCCTACTTGTGATCTCTGTCTGTCAAATAAATAAATAAAATCTTAAAAAGAAGAAAGAAAGAAGGAAAGAAAGAAAGAAAGAAAGAAAGAAAGAGAAAGAAAGAAAGAAAGAAAGAAAGAAAGAAAGAAAGAAAGAAAGAAAGAAAGAAAAGCAAACACTTTTGGCAGTTAAAAAATGGCAGATAAAATTAAAGGGAAAAAAATACATATGTATAGCTTGAGGACAAAGTCAAAGAAATGGCTTTGTCTTTGAGACTCAGACAATCCAGTGGGCCCAACATCAGATAAAAAGGAATTCTGAAAAGGTGTATCAGTGAAGAGAGAGGGGATGATGCTGCCAGAGAAATAATACAAGAAAAGTTTCCTGAACTAAAGGATACGTGAATCCTTGAAAAGAACAAGTCCAAATCACAAGACACAACTACACATACACTAGAATGGTTAACATTAGAAAATAAATACATAAAAATTGAAAACAGTTAGTGCTGGGGAGGGTGCAAACCTACTGGTACTCTCATATACTACTGGTAAGAGAACAAAAAGGTGAATCCACCTTGGAACACAAATTGGGAAGATCATGTAAAATTGAATATACGATCACCATATGACCAAAAAATATCACTCCTAGTTACCTACCCAAGGCAAGGGAAAACATGGCTGCACAAAAACCTGTAAATAAATGTTTATAGCAGCTTTATTTATATGACAGCTAAAATGACTATCAGTTCATCAACTGGTGATTGGATAAACAAACTGTGGTACATTCCAACAAGAGAATATTAAAGCAAACCAAAGGAATGCATTTCTGACATATCAACAACATGAATACCTCCAAAAAGCATTATGCTAAATTAAAGAAATAAGACAGAAAGGCCTATATACTCTCTGATTCCATTTGTATGACATTCTGAAAAAGTCAAAACCATAGTAACAGAAATAGGATCATGGTTTGCCAGGGACTAAGGAGGAGGGACTTGGGATTAAGAAAAGTATGAAGTGCTGAAAATATCCCATATGCTGCTATTAGTGGTGAATTTGTAGTGTTATGTGCTTGTGAAAACACAAAAATATACTTCAAAAGAATGGATAAGGGGTGCCTGGGTGGCTTAGTCAGTTAATTTCTGCCTTAGACTCAGGTCATGATCCCAGGGTCTTGAGATAGAACCCAACACTGGGCTCCCTGCTCATCAGGGAGTCTGCTTCTCCCTCTCCCCCTCTCCCTGCTCATGTACTCTCTCTTTTACTCTCTCAAATAAATAAATAAAATCTTGAAAAATAAAATAATAGATAAATTTGTGAATTCCTCTTCAATAAACCTAAATTCAATAAAAGCCTAAAAAAGCCTACTGAATCACAAGCAAGATAATTTTTTAAATACCCATGTTAGCTATGTCTTTAAGAAATTTCAGAAGTGATGTTAGTGAGTTGCTAGTATAGGAAGACCTGGATCCTCTTTCCTCCTACAAACACACTAATTCAGCACGAATTCATGGACAAATTCCTCTTGTGAGAAATCAGAAACTGGAAGGCTCCTGCACCTTAGGAGAAATGAAACTCTTCCAAGAAGCAGACTCACAGAAGCCAGCAAGGAGACCGAGGATTCTCTCAAGCCCTTCCCCTGGCACAGCACCATATGAGCAGATCTTTCTCCAGGACAGATGACATGTTAAATCAAAAAACAAATCTTAGCAAATGTAAAGATTGAAATCAGATCAAGTTTTTTTTTTTTCTTTTCTGCCCACAATGGATTAAAAAAAATAGAAATTAATAGCAAAGGAAAACTGAAAAATTCAGATACTATGGAAATTAAACAGCACACCCTTGAGCAACCTTCGAATCAGAGAAAAAATAAAAAGGGAATAGAAAATATTTGAGAACAAGGAAAATGAAAATACAAAATACCAAAGCTTATGGGATGTAGCGAAAACAGTCTTCAGAGGAAGTTCATAGCAATAAATGCCTACATTAAAAATGATCTCAGGCACCAGGGTGGCTCAGTTGGTTAAGTATCTGCATTGTACTCTGCACTCAGAGGGGAGCCTACTTCTCCCTCTTTCCCCCCTTTGTACCTCCCCTAACTCATACTCACTCTCTCTCTCTCAAAAAAATAAATAAATAAATAAATAAATGATTTAAATATATAAAATTTAAAAAGAAGAAAGATATCAAACAAGCTACCCACATTGACATCCAAACAAGTGAGAAAAAGAACAAACTAAACCCAAAGTTAGCAGAAGGAAAGAAATAATAAAGATTAGAGCAGAAATAAATGAAATAGAAAATTAAAAAAGAAAAAAAAATAATGTGTTGGTTCTCTGAAAAGAGAGGCATCACTGACAAAGCCTTAGCTAGACTAACTAAGAAAAGTGTGAATAGACTTACCACTAGTACAGAGATCAAATCCATAATCAAAAATATCCCAACAAAGAAAACCTCAGGACCCAATGGCTCCTCAGATGAATTCTACCAAACATTTGAAGAACCAGTGTGAATCCTTCTCAAACTCTCCCAAAAGCCTGAAGTGGATGAGTCACTTCTAAAATCATTTTATGGGGCCAGCAGGACCCTGATACCAAAGCCAGATGAAAACACTACAAGAAAAGGAAACTGCAGGCCAATAATCTCTGACAAACACAGATGCAAAAATCCTTGACAAAATCCTGGCAAACATAATCCAGCAGCACACTGAAAGAATCAGACCCATGACCAAGTGAAATTTGTCACTTGGACACAAGGATTGTTCAACATACAAAAATTAATCAATGTGATACACCACAGTAAATGGAACAAAGGATAAAAGTTGCATTGTTGTCCCATCAGATATGGAAAAAGCGTTTTGACAAAATTCAATGTCCTTTCATGATAAAATCCCTCAACAACCTAGAAATAGAAGGTAATTACCTCAACATAATAAAGGCCATATATAACAACTGCACAGCTAATCTCATACTCAACATGAATGAACTGAACGCTCTTCTTCTAAGACCAGGAACAAAACCCCTACCACTTCTATTCAGTCAGTACTGTGCTGAAAGTCTTAGCTGGAGCAATTAGACAAGAAAAATAAATAAAGGTACATAGATCAGAAAGGAAGAAGTGGAAGAAAGAAAGAAAGAAAGAAAGAAAGAAAGAAAGAAAGAAAGAAAACAAACAAGAAAGCAGAAAGAAATGAAAGTGTACTTGTGTGCAGATGACCTGATCTTATGTATTAAAAAACCTAGACTCCATTAAAAAACAAACAAACAGGGGCACTTGGGTGGCTCAGTGGGTTGAAGAATCTGCCTTCGGCTCAGGTCATGGTCCCAGGGTTCTGGGATCCAGCCCCGCATCGGGCTCTCCGCATAGCGGGAGTCTGCTTCTCCCCCTCTTTCTCTGCCTGCTTCTCTGCTTGTGATCTCTGTCACATAAATAAATAAATAAATAAATAAATAAATAAATAAATAAAACGTGCTCCCTGGGGAGCCTGCTTCTCCCTCTACCTGCTGATCTGCCCACCTGTGCTCTCCATCTTTCTGTCATAAATAAATAAAATCTTTAAAAAAACAAATAAATGAACAAAACGAAAACAAAACAACAACAACAAAACTTTTGGAAGTAATGAATTCAGTGAATATAATGTCAATAGAGCAAAAATCAATGGCACATCTATACACTAAAAAGATATCTGAGAAAAAAATTATGAAAACAATACCATTTACATTAGCACCAAAAAGGATAAAATACTTAGGAAAAGCTTATTAAAGAGGTGAAAGACTTGTTTACTGAAATGTAGAAAAGATTGATAGAGGAAATTATTTCATTTTCTTGCTTAAGACACCCACAAATGGAAAAATATCTGTGTCCACAGACAGGAAGACAATATTTTTCAAGTGTCCATATGACCCAAAGTGATTTACAAATTTAGTGCAAACCCTATCAAAGTCCCAATGGTATTTTTATTTATTTATTTATTTATTTATTTATTTATTCATTTATTTTTTACAGAAGAAGAAAAAATATATTTTAAAATTCCTAGGGAACTACAAAACAAAACAAAAACATGAATAGGGCGCCTGGGTGGCTCAGTGGGTTAGGGCCTCTGCCTTCGGCTCAGGTCATGATCTCAGGGTCCTGGGATTGAGCCCCGCGTCGGGCTCTCTGCTCAGCGGGGAGCCTGCTTCCCCCTCTCTCTCTGACTGCCTCTCTGCCTACTTGTGATCTCTGTCTGTCAAATAAATAAATAAAAAATCTTAAAAAAAAAAAACAAAAAACATGAATAATGGAACTCATTCTGAAAAAGAAGACAAAATTGGAGGCATCACAACTCCTGAATTCAAAACATATTACAAAGCTATGGCAATCAAAACATCATGGAACTAGAAAAAGAACAGATATATAGAAGAGTGGAACAGAATAGAGAGGACAAAATAGATCCATGAGTCCATGGCCAATTGATCTTTAACAAGGAGGCCAAGAATACACAATGGGGAAAAGTTAGTCTCTCCAATAAATATGCTGGAAAAATTGGATCTAAACATGAAAAGAATGCAGTTGGACCCTCATTTTTCACCATACACAAAAATCAACTGAAAATGGATATAAGAATTAACATAGGACCTGAAATTATAAAATTCCTAGGAGAAAAGTTAGGTAGAAATCTTCATGATATCTGTCTTAACAATGATTTCTAGGACATGACACCAAAAGCACAGGCAACAAAAACAGAAATAAGCAAGTGAGATTAAGTCAAATTCAAACCTGCACAGCAAGGAAAACATTTATCAGAGTAAAAAGGAAACCTAAGGAAGGGAAGAATATATTTGCAAATCATTTTTCATAATCTGTTAAGGACGTTATAACAAACTATCACAGACCGAGTAGCTTTTACTTATTTTTTAAAGATTTATTTATTTATTTAAGAGAGAGAGAGAGAGAGAGAAAGAGAGATTGTGAGCAAAAGCAGGGAAAGAAGAAGGGAGAAGGAGAGAAACAGACTCCCTGCTGGGGGTGGAGCCCTACTCAGGGCTCAATCTCACCACCCTCAGATCATGACCTGAGCTTAAATCAGGAGTCTGATGCTTAACTAACTGAGCCAACCAGGTATACCCAGAGTAGCTTTTAAACAACATAATTTATTTCTCATAGTTTTAGAGGCTGGAATTCTGGGATCAGAGTGCAGGCATGGTCAGATGAGGACCCTGTGTGAGTTGCAGATTTCTTTTTCTTTCTTTCTTTTATATATATATATATTTTAAATTTTATTTTTTATAAACATATAATAATTTTTACCCCCAGGGGTACAGGTTTCCACACTTCACAGCACTCACCATAGCACATAACCTCCCCAATGTCCATAACCCCCCCTCTCATCCCCCCTCCCCCCATCAAACCTCAGTTTGTTTTGTGAGATTAAGAGTCCCTTATGGTTTGTCTCCCACCCAATCCCACCTTGTTTCATTTAATCTTCTCCTACCCCCTTAACCCCCCATGTTGCATCTCCTCTCCCTCATATCAGGGAGATCATATGATAGTTGTCTTTCTCCGATTGACTTATTTCGCAAAGCATGATGCCCTCTAGTTCCATCCACGTCGTCGCAAATGGCAAGATTTCATTTTTGATGGCTGCATAGTATTCCATTGTATATATATACCACATCTTATTTATCCATTCATCAATTGATGTACATCTAGGTTCTTTCCATAGTTTGGCTATTGTAGACGTTGCTGCTATAAACATTCAGATGCACATGCCCCGTCGGATCACTACGTTTGTATCTTTAGGGTAAATACCCAGCAGTGCAATTGCTGGGTCATAGGGTAGTTCTATTTTCAACATTTTGAGGAACCTCCATGCTGTTTTCCAGAGTGGTTGCACCAGCTTGCATTCCCACCAACAGTGTAGGAGGGTTCCCCTTTCTCCGCATCCTCGCCAGCATCTGTCATTTCCTGACTTGTTAATTTTAGCCATTCTGACTGGTATGAGGTGCTATCTCATTGTGGTTTTGATTTGTATTTCCCTGATGCCGAGTGATATGGAGCACTTTTTCATGTGTCTGTTGGCCATCTGGAGGTCTTCTTTGCAGAAATGTCTGTTCATGTCCTCTGCCCATTTCTTGATTGGATTATTTGTTCTTTGGGTGTTGAGTTTGCTAAGTTCTTTATAGATTTTGGACACTAGCCCTTTATGTCATTTGCAAATATCTTCTCCCATTCTGTCAGTTGTCTTTTGGTTTTGTTAACTGTTTCCTTTGCTGTGCAAAAGCTTTTGATCTTGATAAAATCCCAGTAGTTCATTTTTGCCCTTGCTTCCCTTGACTTTGGCGATGTTCCTAGGAAGATGTTGCTGCGGCTGAGGTCGAAGAGGTTGCTGCCTGTATTCTCCTCAAGGATTTTGATGGATTCCTTTCTCAAATTGAGGTCCTTCAGCCATTTTGAGTCTATTTTTGTGTGTGGTGTAAGGAAATGATCCAATTTCATTTTTCTGCATGTGGCTGTCCAATTTTCCCAACACCATTTATTGAAGAGGCTGTCTTTTTTCCATTGGACATTCTTTCCTGCTTTGTTGAAGATGAGTTGACCATAGAGTTGAGGGTCTATTTCTGGGCTCTCTATTCTGTTCCATTGATCTATGTGTCTGTTTTTGTGCCAGTACCGTGCTATCTTGATGATGACAGCTTTGTAATAGAGCTTGAAGTCCGGAATTGTGATGCCACCAACTTTGGCTTTCTTTTTCAATATTCCTTTGGCTATTTGAGGTCTTTTCTGGTTCCATATAAATTTTAGGATTATTTGTTCCATTTCTTTGAAAAAAAATGGATGGTACTTTGATAGGAATTGCATTAAATGTGTAGATTGCTTTAGGTAGCATCGACATTTTCACAATATTTTTCTTCCAATCCAGGAGCATGGAACATTTTTACCATTTCTTTGTGTCTTCCTCAATTTCTTTCATGAGTACTTTATAGTTTTCTGTGTATAGATTCTTAGCCTCTATGGTTAGGTTTATTCCTAGGTATCTTATACTTTTGGGTGCAACTGTAAATGGGATTGACTCCTTAATTTCTCTTCCTTCTGTCTTGTTACTGGCGTAGAGAAATGCAACTAATTTCTGTGCATTGATTTTATATCCTGACACTTTACTGAATTCCTGTACAAGTTCTAGCAGTTTTGGAGTGGAGTCTTTTGGGTTTTCCACATATATATCACATCATCTGTGAAGAGTGATAGTTTGACTTCTTCTTTGCCGACTTGGATGCCTTTAATTTGCTTTTGTTGTCTTATTGCTGAGGCTAGGACTTCTAGTACTATGTTGAATAGCAGTGATGATAATGGACATCCCTGACATGTTCCTGACCTTAGCAGAAAAGATTTCAGTTTTTTTCCATTGAGAATGATATTTGCGGTGGGTTTTTCATAGATGGCTTTGATAATATTGAGGTATGTGCTGTCTATCCCTACACTTTGAAGAGTTTTGATCAGGAAGGGATGCTGTACTTTGTCAAATGCTTTTTCAGCATCTATGGAGAGTATCATATGGTTCTTGTTCTTTCTTTTAATAATGTGTTGTATCACATTGATTGATTTGCAGATGTTGAACCAACCTTGCAGCCCTGGAATAAATCCCACTTGGTCGTGGTGAATAATCCTTTTAATGTACTGTTGAATCCTATTGGCTAGTATTTTGGTGAGAATTTTCGCATCTGTGTTCATCAAGGATAATGGTCTGTAGTTCTCTTTTTTGATGGGATCCTTGTCTGGTTTTGGGATCAAGGTGATGCTGGCCTCATAAAATGAGTTTGGAAGTTTTCCTTCCATTTCTATTTTTTGGAACAGTTTCAGGAGAATAGGAATTAGTTCTTCTTTAAATGTTTGGTAGAATTCCCCCGGGAAGCCGTCTGGCCCTGGGCTTCTGTTTGTTTGGAGATTTTTGATGACTGCTTCAATCTCCTTACTGGTTATGGGTCTGTTCAGGCTTTCTATTTCTTCCTGGTTCAGTTGTGGTAGTTTATATGTCTCTAGGAATGCATCCATTTCTTCCAGATTGTCAAATTTGTTGGCGTAGAGTTGCTCATAGTATGTTCTTATAATTGTCTGTATTTCTTTGGTGTTAGTTGTGATCTCTCCTCTTTCATTCATGATTTTATTTACTTGGATCCTTTCTCTTTTCTTTTTGATAAGTCTGGCCAGGGGTTTATCAATCTTATTAATTCTTCCAAAGAACCAGCTCCTAGTTTCATTGATTTGTTCTATTGTTTTTTTGGTTTCTATTTCATTGATTTCTGCTCTGATCTTTATGATTTCTCTTCTCTGCTGGGTTTAGGGTTTCTTTCTTGTTCTTTCTCCAGCTCTTTTAGGTGTAGGGTTAGGTGTGTACCTGAGACCTTTCTTGTTTCTTGAGAAAGGCTTGTACCACTATAAATTTTCCTCTCAGGACTGCCTTTGTTGTGTCCCACAGATTTTGAACCATTGTGTTTTCATTATCATTTATTTCCATAAATTTTTTCAATTCTTCTTTAATTTCCTGGTTGACCCATTCATTCTTTAGAAGGATGCTGTTTAGTCTCCATGTACTTGGGTTCTTACCAAATTTCCTCTTGTGATTGAGTTCTAGCTTCAGAGCATTGTGGTCTGAAAATATGCAGGGAATGATCCCAAACTTTTGATACCGGTTGAGACCTGATTTATGACCGAGGATGTGATCTATTCTGGAGAATGCTCCATGTGCACTAGAGAAGAATGTGTATTCTGTTGCTTTGGGATGAAATGTTCTGAATATATCTGTGATGTCCATCTGGTCCAGTGTGTCATTTAAGGCCTTCATTTCCTTGTTGATCTTTTGCTTGTAAGATCTGTCCATTTCAGTGAGGGGAGTGTTAAAGTCCCCTACTATTATTGTATTATTGTCAATGTGTTTCTTTGATTTTGTTATTAATTGGTTTATATAGTTGGCTGCTCCCACGTTAGGGGCATAGATATTTAAAATTGTTAGATCTTCTTGTTGGACAGATCCTTTGAGTGTGATATAGTGTCCTTCCTCATCTCTTATTATTAAGTCTTTGGCTTAAAATCTAATTGATCTGATATAAGGAATGCCATTCCTGCTTTCTTCTGATGTCCATTAGCATGGTAAATTCTTTTCCACCCCCTCACTTTAAATCTGGAGGTGTCTTTGGGTTTAAATTGAGTTTCTTGTAGGCAACATATAGATGTGTTTTTTGGGGTTTTTTTTTGTTGTTGTTGTTTTTTATCCATTCTGATACCCTGTGTCTTTTGCTTGGGGCATTTAGCCCATTAACATTCAGGGTAACTATTGAGAGATATGAATTTAGTGCCATTGTATTTACTGTAAGGTGACTGTTACTGTATATTGTCTCTGTTCCTTTCTGATCTACTACTTTTAGGCTCTCTCTTTGCTTAAAGGACCCCTTTCAATATTTCCTGTAGAGCTGGTTTGGTGTTTGCAAATTCTTTCAGTTTTTATTTGTTCTGGAAGCTTTTTATCTCTCCTTCTATTTTCAATGATAGCCTAGCTGGATATAGTATTCTTGGCTGCATGTTTTTCTCGTTTAGTGCTCTGAATATCTCATGCCAGCTCTTTCTGGCCTGCCAGGTCTCTGTGGATAAGTATGCTGCCAATCTAATATTTTTACCATTGTACGTTACAGACTTCTTTTCCCGGGCTGCTTTCAGGATTTTCTCTTTGTCACTAAGACTTGTAAATTTTAGTATTAGATGACGGGGTGTGGACCTATTCTTATTGATTTTGAGGGGGGTTCTCTGAACCTCCTGGATTTTGATGCTTGTTCCCTTTGCCATATTGGGGAAATTCTCTCCAATAATTCTCTCCAATGTACCTTCTGCTCCCCTCTCTCTTTCTTCTTCTTCTGGAATCCCAATTATTCTAATGTTGTTTTGTCTTATGGTGTCACTTATCTCTCGAATTCTCCCCTTGTGGTCCAGTAGCTGTTTTTCCCTCTTTTGCTCAGCTTCCTTATTCTCTGTTATTTGGTCTTCTATATCGCTAATTCTTTCTTCTGCCTCATTTATCCTAGCAGTGAGAGCGTCCATTTTTTATTGCACCTCATTAATAGCTTTTTTTTTTTATTTCAACTTGGTTAGATTTTAGTTCTTTTATTTCTCCAGAAAGGGTTTTTATATCTCCCGAGAGTGTTTCTCTAATATCTTCCATGTTTTTTTGAGCCCGGCTAGAACCTTGAGAATCGTCATTCTGAACTCTAGATCTGATATATTACCAATGTCTGTGTTGATTAGGTCCCTAGCCTTTGGTACTGCCTCTTGTTCTTTTTTTTGTGGTGAATTTTTCCGCCTTGTCATTTTGTCCAGATAAGAGTATATGAAGGAGCAAGTAAAATACTTAAAGGGTGGCAACGACCCCAGGAAAATATGCTTTAACCAAATCAGAAGAGATCCCAACTCGTGAGGGGGGAGAAAGGGGATAAGAAGAGGTTCAGAAAGAAAGAAAAAAAAAAGAAACAATTAAAAAAGAAAACAAATAAGGAAAAATATAAAAAGGAAAAAAAAATATATATATATTAGATAAACTAGTTAAAAAACTTTAAAAAAGGGAAGGATAAAAGTTAAAAAAAATTAGCAGAAGAAGAGAAAAAAAATTGAAAAAGAAAAAAAAATTAAATTAACTGCAAGGCTAAAGAATCATGGGGAGAAAGCCATGAGTTCCATGCTTTACTTTCTCCTCCTCCAGAATTCTGCTGCTCTCCTTGGTATTGAAACTGCACTCCTTGGTATGTGAACTTGGTCCTGGCTGGATTTCTTGTTGATCATCTGGGGGAGGGGCCTGTTGCGGTGATTCTCAAGTGTCTTTGCCCCAGGCGGAATTGCACCGCCCTTACCGGGGGCCAGGCTGAGTAATCCGCTCGGGTTTGCTTTCAGGAGCTTTGGTTCCCTGAGCGCTTTCCGTAGAGTTCCGGAGGACGGGATTGAAGATGGCAGCCTCCCGATCTCCAGCCCGGAGAAGCCGAGGGCCCGGGGCCCCACTCCTCAGTGCGCCCCCAGAGAACAGCGCCCAATTACTCCTGTCACCCTGGCCTCCGGCCGCGCTCCGAGCTGACCGAGCCTGCGACAGGTTCAAGGTAACCCCGAGCTGTGAGCTCACTCCTTGGCTCTGTCTCTGTAGCCGGCTTCCCCATTCTAATACCTGTAAGCTCTGCGACACTCAGACACCCCTGATCCTTCCGTGACCCTGCGGGACCTGAGGCCATGCTGACCCCGCGTGGGCTTCACCCCAGTTAAGCCTCTGGAGCGATGTCCCTCAGCGGAACAGACTTTTAAAAGTCCTGATTTTGTGCTCCATTGCTCTGCCGCATGCTGGGAGCCGGCCCCTCCCCCTGCGGTCTATCTTCCCGTTGCTTTGGATTCACTTCTCCGCCAGTCCTACCTTTCAGAATGTGGTTGATTTTCTGTTTCTAAAATTGCTGTTCTTCTTCTCTTTGATCTCCCGTTGGATTTGTAGGTGTTTGCAATCTTTAGATAAGCTATCTAGCTGATCTCCCGCTACCTGAAGTAGTCTCAGCCTGCTACTTCTCTGCCATCTTGACTCCTCCCCCCTCTTTTTTTTTTTAAGATTTTAATTATTTGTTTGTTAGAGGGAGGAGAGAGAGATAGCACAAGCAGGTAGAGCAGCAAGCAGAGGGAGAAGCAGGGTCCCCACTGAGCAAGGAGCCGGATGGGATCATGACCTGAACCAGAGACAGATACTTCACTGACTGAGCCACCCAGGAATCCCTTGCTGCAGATTTTTTGTTGTATAACCACTTGTAAGAAGAGGCCAAGAAGCTGTGTGGAGTCTCTTTTCTTGACAGCATTAATCCCGTTAATGGGAGTCCACATTCATATCCTAAGCATCTCCCAAAGTCCCCACTTCCTAATACTATCACATTGGACATTAGGATTTCAACATATGAATTTTGGCAGGGGGGACATCAACAGTTGACCATAACGCAGATATCTGATGAGGAGTTCGCATACAAAATATGTAAATAGTACTTACAAATCAATAGTAAAACAACAAACAAAAATTAAAACAGTTTAAGGAACTAACTAGATGTTTTCCCAAAGAATACATAGGAATAGCAACAGGTAAATGGAAAAAGCAAACATGCAAATAAACAAAAAAACAGTGTTCAATGTTATTACTCACCAGGGCAATGCAAATCAAAACTGTTCTGAGATATCATTTCACACCTGTTAGAATGTTTAGTATTCAAAACAAAACAAAAGGACGATTGTTGGTGAAAATGTGGCGAAATTGGGACCCTACACATTGTTGATGGGAATGCAAATCCTGCAATCTTTATGGAAAACAGTATGAAGAAGTTTCCTTAAAGAATTAAGAATAGAACTACCATACTGTCCAGGAATCAGACTTTGGGTGTTTATTCAAAAGTATGAAAATCAGGATCTTGTAGAGATATTAGCACTCCTATGTTCATTGCATCATTATTTACAATGGACAAGATCTAAAAACAACCTAAATGTGTGTTTATAGATAAATGGATAAGGACATGTAGTATATACATCCAATGGGATGCTATTCAGCCTTCACAGAAGGAAATTCTACGGTATGCAATAATGCAGATAATCATGAAGACATTAGCTCAGTGAATAAAGCCAGTTACAGAAAGACAAATACTGCATCATTCCACTTACAGGAGCAAAATTATATGTAAAATAAACAAATTCATAGAATCTGAGAGTAAAATGGTGGTTTTCAGGAGCTGGAGAGAAGGGAAAATAGGGAGTCACTAGTCAACAGACAAAAGTCTCATTGAACAAGATGAACAAGCTCTAAAGATAAGCTGTACAACATTGTAACTCTTGTCAACAATAATATGTACTACACTTAGAGTTTTGTTAACAGGGCATATCTCATGTTAAATGTTCTTACTACAATAAAATAAAATATATTAAAAAGAAGCAATTTCAGAACACTATTAACTAAACAATGGGCCTACGATCTTACAGAGAGAAAATTAGGTTCTCTAGACAAGATTAAAGGCCAGAGCATCAGGAACACTGGAGACAAAAACAAAAACAAAACAAAAGAAAATACAAAACAAAACAAAAAGAGAGAGAGAGAAAGGATTTCAAAGTTATGAAGCAAAATATACTTTTCCCATCTAGAAATTTATATGCACCCAAACTGTCTGGGTAGATAATGAATAAACTTCATAACCCTCACACCCATATTTAGGAAGTTATCTGAGGATATACACCAGTGAAAATGAAAGTAGAAACCAAGAGGAAGACATGGCTTCCAGAAAGCAATGAATTTAACCCAAGAGCAGTAAAGGGAAATCCAGGGAATAGGTGCTAGGAAACCATTTTTAGGGAGGAAAGAGTCCAGACTCAAAAAGGACATTGGAAAGAAGAATCTCAGTGGGGGGAAGGATTAATTGGAGTGTGAAGAATGCTTGAAAACAGGGTGGGAGAAGTGGTATCCTCAAGATGGTGACATAGGTTATTGCCGACTTTGTTGCCCCTCACAAGAACAACTAACAACTGTTTATGGATAAGGCACCACTGAGAAAATTCTAGAACTTGGGGGTGAGGCTGAAGAACCTCCCCCCACCACCGCCCCTATACCACAGGACCTGAGGAAAATTGGTCATAAGATGAAGGCATAATTTTGAAGAAAAATTTTTTTAAAAGCCATTGAAAACTTTCAGGAAAAAAAAAGAAAAGTAAAACAAAACAAAACAAAACAAAAATCTGAGTCCTGTAATCATAAACCATTTCTGAAGCAACCATGTAATATTGGTCCAGAAACTTAGTAGGCTTCAAGAAGAGCATTTAAGTGGAGCCCAAGCATGCCTCTCACATATATCCATGCATAATATGGGGAACAGGCAAGACTGAAGATGTTTCAATTTAAAGACATAAATAAAGCCTGATGCTGAAATCACACCAAACAAATGCCCAAACTCCCTCCAAAACTCACTGAAGAATGAAGTGAAACTTAGCAGAACTACATGTCCATAAAACCACAGTTAAATTAGAGCAATTGCTGTAGGAAATTGATCCAATGTGTAAGAGTACATGAATTTCTTTTATTATTGAAATGTAAGCAAGGCACATAAAATAAATTCAACAAGAAATAGCATAGAATTAAAACAAAGATCTGGTGGATATAACATAAACTTTGGAAAGCATGAACATTACATGTTCCCCCACTCCCCCCATCATTCAAGTTAAAATGTTGCACAAGCAGAGAGCCAAGTTTCTCCCTGAGCCTAGCATACCATGTTCCCCAGCCCTGTCCACCCTAGTACACAACCCTGTACCTTTCCATGTCATGGAATTTGAGACACTCACCCTAACATGATCTCCATGTCCTGACTTTACTCACTGCCAGGTGGCATGGATTCTTTGCATATAGGTGCTCCCTTTTTTTTTTTTTTTTTTTTGGAAAATCTCTAGCTGAGTCTCAAGGTATCGCCCACCAGAATGAAGATTATTTCAAGCCTAGAGGAAGGATCTTTTTCTTTATAAAAAGTCTTTAAGGAAGATCTATTCTATTGGAAAATAAAACTTTAATCAAATTAAGTAGCCTTGCCTGTCTACTGTACTTTGCATGTGAATCTAGATCATACATATTAAGTTCCTCAATCCGCATGAATTGTATATCAATAGTCATCTCAGGTAAAGAAAATGAAGGTGAGATTTGCCTGAAATGCCATGGCTCACTTCCTCAGCCATCCGTCATCATTCTATGATTCATTATTGAGTATCTAGCAGGTGCCAGGCATGTGAAAACGGGGGTGCAATAGTGAGTGAATTATGTGGTAGTATTTCGGTGTAGAAAAACTCATAGTTGGCTGCAGAGTGGATAGATTAGAGGGCAGAACAGCACAGGATAGAAGGAGATTGGATGCCTAATCGGCAGATAACAATGTGTAAAACTCACAGGACTTGATACTAGGAGAGAAAGAAGCAGGTATCAAGGACACGTCCTAGATGCCAACTTCCCACCCACGTGATGGACTAGAGAGAGCTTCTAACAACAACCATGCTGGGGTACTGACTGACGAGTATCCTTTTTCAGAAAATCCCTCAAAAACCTCTCGTTAGTATGGGGTATTGCCACAGGCACTTGGCTTATCTCAAGAGTTTGCATGCTTGTAAATCCATTCAACTTCAAGACTCACTAATTATACTCTCATATTTTAAGCCTATTATGGAAGAAATTCAAACCACATGGGTGTCTATCTACAAGCCAAAATTTGCTCAAGATAAGCCAGTAGTAATAACTTCAGGTCTGGTGGTCCTTGAACGTATTTAAACCTTGGGAGGGAGAAGGGAGAAGGTGGTTAATGAATGTCGCAGACTTCTCTCCAGGTGGAAAACAAAGACTTTCTTTTTCTTATTTCCCCTTAAATTTGTCATTATTTGGCAGAAATAGTCAAAATAAATGCACCATGCTTCAAAGGAGCCAGCACATAAGAGACCAGACAGCAGCAAGATGAATCCACTTGTCTCAGCAGACATATGCTCTGAACACAGATGTTCAGGAAATGAAGGGCAGGCACTTGTGATAATGTATTGCATCATTTCTTTGACCTCAAGATAAAAGCAAACACAAGAAGCAAAATGTGCCACTCACCAGGCTATAAAAATGAAACCTGCCATACAGTTCTGATCTATGGCATGAATTCTGTCTTTGCCAGAAAGATGGAGCATTTTCGTCAGAATGCCAGTTAGTCCTTGTCTTGGGTGTGATTCCTTGTGAAAGAGGGATTAAATCAGGGACTTGAAAAGAAGGTATTAAAATCTAATTTAATTTAACTAATACATCAGGTCACATTCATGGTATTATTCTGAAATGATTAAAAAAAAAAAGGAAAAAAGAAGGGAAAAAAATAAATAAAGCAAGCACTTAACCCTGCTTCCAGTGAGACAAACTTTGGATGCATCTTTTTATGATTGCTCACAGAAACCTTACAAGGAGACAATCACAGGAAAACCTCATTTTATTATGCTTCACAGATACTGTGCTTTTTTACAAATTGAAGGCTTGTGGGAAATTTGTACTGAGCAAGCCTACTGGCACCGTTTTCCCAACATCATTTCTTACTTCATGTCTCTGTGTCATGTTTTGGCAATTCTTACCATATTTTGAGCTCTTTCTTTATAATCATTATATTTTATGGTGATCTATGACAAGTGATCTTTGATATTACTATTGTAATTTTATGAAGGTGCCATACATCACACTCATATAAGAAAGGGAACTTAATTGATAAATGTGTGTTCTGACTGCTCCACTGACTAGCCTGTCTGTCCCCATCTCCTTGGGCATTCCTATTTCCTGAAAACACAATATTGAAATTAGGTCAATCAGTAGTCTTACAGTGGGGCAGGAAGTGTTCAAGTGAACACTCTCTCACTTTAAATCAAAAGCTAGAAATGATTAAGCTTAGGGAGAAGATATGTTCGAAGTCGAGAAAAGCTAAACATTAGGCTTCTTGCACCAAACAACCAGCAGAGTTGGGGATGCAAAAGAAAAATTCTTGAAGGAAATTAAAAGTGTTACTCCACTGAACGTACAAACAAGAAAGCAAGATGGCCTTATTGTTGATTTGGAAAAAGCTTTAATGGTCTGGATAGAAGATCAAATCAGCCACTACATTCTCTTAAGCCAAAGCCTAATCCAGAGCAATTCCCTAACTCTCTTCACTTTTGTGAAGGCTGAGGAAAGTGAGGAAGCTGCAGAAGGAAAGTCGGAAGTCAGTAGAGGTTGGTTCATGAGGTTTAAGGAAGCTGTCTCCATAACATCAAAGTACAAGGTGAAGGAACAAGTTGCTGATGTAGAAGTTGCAGTAAATTATTCAGAAGATCTAGCTAAGATCAGTAATGAAGGTGGCTACACCAAACAACAGACGTTCAATGTAGACAAAATGGCCTTCTATTGGAAGAAGATGCCACTCAAGACTTTCATAGCTAGAGAGGATAGGTCAATGTCTGGCTTCAAAGTGTCAAAGGACAGACTGACTCTCTTGTTAAGAGCTAGCACAGCTGATGACTTTAAGTTGAGCTAATGCTCATATATCCTTCCAAAAATTCTAGGGCCCTGAAGAATTACACTTATTCTGATCTGCCTGAGCTCTATAAATAGAACCACAAAGCTCTATAAATGGAACTACAAAATAGAGACACCTTCTCTGTTTAAAATGGTTTGCTAAATATTTTAAACCCACTGTAGAAACCTATAGCTCAGGAAAAAAAAAAAAAGATTCCTTTTTAAAATATCATTGCTCATTGACAGTGTGCCTGGCGAACCAAGAGCTCATGCAGACATACAATCAGATTAAGGTTGTTTTCATGCCTACCAACACAGAATCCATTCTGCAGCCCATGGACCAAGGAGTCATTTGACTTTCAAGAGTATTTAAGAAATACATTTCGTAAGGCAATAACTGCATGGATGGTGATTCCTCTGATGGATCTGGGCACAGTGAGCTGCAAACCTTTTGGAACGGATTCACCATTCTACATACCATTGAGAACATTCATAATTCATGAGGACAGGCCAAGTATTGACACAAACAAGAGTTTGAAAGTAGTGGATCCTAACCCTAAGGAATGACTTGGGAAATTCCCAACTCGAATGGAGGAAGTAACTGCAGATGTGGTAGAAATGGCAACAGAACTGGAATTAGAAGTGGAGCCTGAATTGTTGCAAACCCATGATCAAACTTAAATAGACAAAGAGTTGCTTCTTTTTAAAAAAAGATTTTATTTCTTTATTTATTTGAAGAAGCAAGAACACAGGGGATAGGGAGAGGAGCTGAGGAAGAGGGACAAACAGACTCCATGCTGAACACAGAGCTTGACCCCAATATCATGACCTGAGACAAAATCAAGTGTCAGATGCTTAACCCACTAGCCACCCAGGCCCCCTGATCAAGAGTTGCTTCTTATGGGTGAGCCGGAAAATGTGGTTGATTTCTTGAGATGGAATCTACTCCTCGTGGAGATGCTATGAAGATGATTGAAAAGACAACAAAGGGTTTAGAATAACACATAAATGTAGTTGATAGAGCAACTGCAGGGTTTGGGAGGACTGACTCCACTTTTGAAAGAAATTTCCCAAGGCTAAAATGCTACCAAACAGCATCACATGCTATAGAGAAAGCATCTGTGAAAGGAAGAGTGCATTGGTACTGCAAACTTCATTGTAGTCTTATTTTTAGAAATTGCCACAGACCTGCCCCCCTCCACTGTAGCAACCACTGCCCTGATCAGTCAGCAGCCATCAACATGGAGGCAGGACCCTCTACCAATGAAATGATTAAGACCCATTGAAAGCTCAGGTAATGGTTAGCACTTTGTAGAAAGAAAGTGTTTTTTAATTAAGATCTATACATTTTTTAACTCATAAAGCTATTGTACACTTAATTGACTACAGTGTAGCATAAACATAACTTTAACATGCTTTGGGAAACTAAAACAACTAATTTTACTTGCTTTATTATGATTTTTGCTTTATTGTGGTGGTCTGGAACTGAACCTGCTCTATCTCTGAGGTATGCCTGTATTTTCCCCCTTTTTCATTAAAAAAATGTATTTTCATTTTTTTTTTAGTAATTTCAATACCCATATCTCAATATGGCTTAAACTCATAACTCACAACTCAAAGTCACATGTTCTACTAACTGAGCCAGCCAGAAAACACCCTGTATTTTTCTCCATTTTCAAATGAACAAACCAGAGTTTGCCCAAGTTACATAACTTGCCCAAGGCCACATAGCTAGCATTTAGTAGGGCCAGGACCTAAATCCAGAAGTAACTCTGAAGTTCACATGGACCCCTAATTTTTACTTCTCAATATGAGGTGCTGTATAACTACAAAGCTGTATGGTCATAAGAAGCATAAATGAAAGATTAAGGATGATACAAAACAGCTTACGTTTGTACAACAAGCCATGGGATGCTTAATGTAAATCTCTAGAATTTCAGATATCCAGACCATAGAGTAGAGGGTGTATGTTCTTTGGAAGTACATGGACCCAGTCTGAGTTTCAGCTCTTACCTTTACTTGCTGTGTGACCTTGAGCAAATGGTGTGACCTCCTAGCTGCAGGTTCCTCATCTAAAACAATAAAGTTTTTCCCATTTCCCAGAGTTTTTAAAATGAGATGATACAGTCAAATCACCCGACAATATGCCTAGCACACAGTATCTGCCCCAAAAATGTCAACTTCATGTCACCTCAAGTTAAGACATTATGAGATAGAGAAACCAAAGAGGAATTCATTTGGCAAGGTAGTATCTAAATGGCAAGTTGAGAGAGTTCTCATGATAAAATTGGTATAGACTCACATGTATGTAGGTACAAGTATATACACATACACATACTTTTGAGTTTTATATTTGCTAGAAGACAAACTCATTTCAAAACCTTATTATAGGGGTGCCTGGGTGGCTCAGTCTGTTAGGTGGCTGCCTTCAGCTCAGGTCATGATCCCAGAGTTCTGGGATTGAGCCCTGCATCAGGCTCTCTGCTCAGCAGAAAGCCTGCTTTTCCCTTTCCCTCTGTCTGCTGTTCTGCCTACTTGTGCTCTCTATCTCGCTGTCATATAAATAAATAAGATATTAAAAAAACAACAACCCTATTATACTTACGTCTATGAGAGATCTAGTCATGCAGTGCACTGCCAGGGGAAAAAAAATGTAAATTTCCAATTAGTGTCAGCAACACCATGGGTGTTGCACACATGGTAAACCTCCAGTCCCAGCCCCAGGAAAAAGGAGTGCCAATGTACAATTAGCATCATAGGTTTCCAGTCTTACCTGCCATTTTTTCTTCACAAAATCGACACTCAAACACAGTTTTGCAGGGAACAGATAATCTCTGGTTAAATAAAAACAATTTTCTAGTTAAAAAGTGATAAATTCTAATTATACATTTTTTAAAAAATATAGAATACATACACACAAAAGGAATCCTAGTGCACCCAAGAAAGATCTCCTCTTCTTGTTATGGTTGCTTTACCTGATTTGTTTAGTCTTCTTACAATTTTTATTGTAGATACCCTGCCATTGTACCCAGCATTTTTCTTTAACATCACACCATAATTTTTAGCACAATGGTTAAACCTCTGAAATAAGACTATCATATATGTGTCCTGTGCTCGGCACTCACCTTCATTAAGCTTTAAGCCTTAACAAATAAACAAGTACCACCTTATGGGCTGTGTGAAGACAAAGTGAGAATGATTCACATATTCACATAAAACTCTTAGCACTACGTAGAAAGTAAGATCTCAATAAAATTTTTAATTTTTAATAACAAAGAGAACTTTTTTTTCCCCCACTGCAAATGACAAAAAGAAAAATTTCAATTGACTTCAGCAAATGGAAGCACATTTACTTTTAAAATGGAAAGTCCACATGTAGACCTGGACAGTGTTTCAATCAATGTGGCGCCTCTTGTTCAGAGACAAGCTCTTCCCCAAGGGTAGCAGGATACCTGCAGTGGACCAGGTGTGAGCCCAACCCCCGCACCTCCAATTCCAAGGCTAGCAGAGAAAGCCTCTTCATATTATACCTGTACATGTCCCAAGACTCCCTCTGATTGGACTAACCTGGGCCTCTTTACTCACCCAACGCTGTGACTGTTTCTAAGAAAATTTCGTGTTTTGCTGGCTAATTGTGGAAGGCTGGGTAATCAATAGTCCACCCAAAATGTCCATGCCTGAATCCCAGGAACTTATGAATAGGATACCTTATATGGCAAGAGAGACTTTGCAGATGTGATTAAATTAAGGTTCTTGAGATAAAAAGATAATCCTAAACTATCCGGGTGAGCCCAGTGTAATCACAGAGGTCCTTTTAAGAGCGAAAAGGAGGGTCAGAGGTCAGGCCATGTGGCAATGAGATTCAAGTGGCAGAAGCCAAGGGATACAGGCATGTTGGACAAGCTGGAAGTAATAAGAGATATACTTTCCTCCCGGTGCCTCCAAAAGGAATTGGCCCTGTCTGCTGACACCCTGACTTTAGCCTTGTAAGAACCGTTGTGGACTTCGGACATCCTGAACAATAAGCCACTAAGTTTGTGATAATTTATTACAGCTGCACCAAAACAACCAACACACCAGTCTTCGGTCACAATCTTCATCTCCAGATGCTGCAATGTGGACGGGAATGGAGGAGGAATAATTCTCCAAAAGGAAAACAGAGATCCTGTTACCAAAAAAGAATGAGTATAAGGCAAAAAGTGCACAATATGAGCATATCAACGTTGGCTTTGTGGCAGCACTGTTTTGTTTTGTTTTGTTTTGTTTTTTTCAAATTCTGTGTAAATGGCATTACAATAGCCGAATTCTTTCCTGAGTAATTTTGCCATAGTATCCTTACTTCCTCTTCTGTATTCGTATGTTGGATCTTTGAAAGGAGGTTTGTTTCTTTGCTCATCCTGCACATGCATGAGGTTTGAAAACAATACAGTGGAGGTGACTTGTATAACAAGTTGGCATGTTATTGTCTATTAGTACGGATTTTATCACACAAAAGTATCTAATAGCAGTGCCTGGGTGGCTCAGTCAGTTAAGTGTCTGGCTCCTGATTTTCGCTCAGGTCTGGTCAAGTCCCGTGTTGGGTTCTGCATTCAGCACAGAGTCTGCTTTTCATTTTCCCTACCCTTCTACAGCTCCCCCCACTTGCATTTACTCTCTCTCTCTAAAATAAATAAAGTCTTTTTAAAAAGTATCTGAGGACACTTGAGTGGTTCATTTGGTTAACTGTTTGCCTTTGTCTCAGGTCATGATCCTAGGATCCTGGGATCAAGTCCTGCATCAGGATCCCTGCTCAGTGAAGAGTCTGCTTCTCCTCCTCTCTTGGCCCCTCCCTGCTACTTGTGCACTTTCTTTCCCTCTCTCTCACATAAATAAATAAAATCTTTTAAAAAAGGTATCTGATCCTAGTAATGAACATGATCAGGCAAATGCAAAACAAACAGTTACATCAACCTAAGTGCTAAGACCTCTCGCACTAGCTGTCTTGTTCATCTTGAAGACACCATTTGAGTCTTGATTTCAGACCCTACAGTGTATCAGGAGATGAATGAACAAAGTGGGGTCAAAGCCACCTGTGGAACCTCTCCATAATAGTGGCACTGATTGTAAGTGATGTGCAGAATCCCCTTTGGATCACAGGGTATGTGGGGGGTGAGGGAGCTGTGGAAGCATTCTGAGTTTGAGATATTGGGACAATATTAAAAAGAAATCTGATTAAAAGATGGGACAATATTAAAAAGAAATCTGATTAAAAGATAAGAAGCCTGGGCTTCACCCTAACGATACAAACGTAGTGATCCGAAGGGGCACGTGCACCCGAATGTTTATAGCAGCAATGTCTACAATAGCCAAACTATGGAAAGAACCTAGATGTCCATCAACAGACGAATGGATAAAGAAGATGTGGTATATATACACAATGGAATACTATGCAGCCATCAAAAGAAATGAAATCTTGCCATTTGCGATGACGTGGATGGAACTAGAGGGTATCATGCTTAGCGAAATAAGTCAATCGGAGAAAGACAACTATCATATGATCTCCCTGATATGAGGGAGAGGAGATGCAACATGGGGGGTTGAGGGGGTAGGAGAAGAGTAAATGAAACAAGATGGGATTGGGAGGGAGACAAACCATAAGTGACTCTTAATCTCACAAAACAAACTGAGGGTTGATGGGGGGAGGGGGTTGGGAGAGGGGGGGTGGGGTTATGGATATTGGGGAGGGTATGTATATATGTTTATAAAATTAAAAAAAAATTAAAAAAAAGAAAGTTAAAAAAAAAATAAGAAGCACTAAATTCCAGGATCAATTTCATCATCATCCAGTTATCTCTACTATGTGATGTAACAACAGTGTCATTGGATCCAGGCCCAGCATGGTGGAGGAGGTTTTTAGTGAGAAAATGGGCTGTACAAAGGATTATCTTTCTGAGAGTGGTAGTAATGGAGGGATATTAAAATAATTGGAAGACTTTTTTTTTTTAATTCCAAACAAAAGAATCTCAGAGTTGTCCTGCCCTTCTCCCCATGCCCACTCTTCCCTGTCAAACTAAATTAATATTATCCTGTGAGGGCCTTGGATTATATGACAGAAACCTTATAGGTGATTTTGATCATCCCCTTTCCCCAAGGCCACCTCTTTGCAGTTTTCTGACTACTTTCCATTCTATGCACTGTTTTTCCAGCTGTAAGAATTAGGTGGATACTGGAGAAGGTGTGGAATTACTATCATTGTCCTGTGTTCCACCCACTGCCTTTTTTCTGGGTCAGAGCAAAAACAGGACTCTATACTACCAGGCATATTCAGAATGCAGAGCACAATCCCAGCCCCAAGGCAGCCTCAGCCTGGCAGGCTTAGGCCTAACAGAGGCTGCCCCAAGCCTGAGTCCTAGACAAATATCCTGAGGTGAGAAGCCAAATCTGGCTGCTACAATCTGCTGTCTCCTATAGTGACATTCTGGCCACAACAAAATATGGCAGGTTCAGAAACTCAATTTTCCCTGACAATCGAGCATCAGGCCCTGACAAGACAAGCTGCTTCATTATCTGTTTGGGAGGAAAGGATGAACAATTTTGTTGAGTCAGTAATGGTAGACTGTAGTAGATGCTCTATCCAGGGAAATGTTTGTCATCTCGTGCCGTGGTGGACTGTTAACAAGTCATTTCTAAGACTGCTCTAAAAATGAAATCATCTTTATTTGATGTGGTGTCATCACTATGATTTATTACCCAAACAAAACATTCAGATCATTGGGAGATTGAACAAATCAGTGAATGAGAATATACTAGAAAGCTAACTGGAAAGAATCTGTGTTTTATCAAGAACATTATTTTATTTATTGAAGAATAATTAACACACTGTTAAATTTGTTTCAAGAGTACAAGTTTATTACATTACTCAGTACTCATCAAAAAGTGTATTCTTAATCCTCCTTACCTATTTCACCCTCCCTCCAACCCACCTCCAAGTGTCCATCCTTAGATAGATGGATAAAGAAGAGGTGGTATATATATATATATATATATATATATATATACACACACACAATGAAATATTACTCAGTCATAAATAAGAATGAGATGTGGTCATTTGAAACAACATGGATGGAGCTGGAGCACATTATGTTGAGTGAAATAAACTGGTCAGAGAAAGACAAATACCGTATGATTTCACTCATATGAGGAATTTAAGAAGCAAATGAATAAAAAAGATATTAACTTTTCAAAAGAAGGAAAATTTTAAAATTAGAAGACTAAGTCATTGTTTTTATAGGAAAAAGAAAGATCAAAAGAGCTCTAGGGAGTGATTACTTCATGTCAGAAACCGCTGCATCCTTCACATTTACGGTTTTATTTAAACTTCACAACAATACTTAGGACTGTGTTTATTTTACAGATGAAAATCTTAAGAACCCAAATGCTGGAACTCATTAAGTAAAATGATGTCCGCAAGCACTCCTGCTATATGAGTGGAAAGAAGAAACCCTCCTACTGCCCTTTGTGGTTAAACCTTGGTATGTCTCTTGGTTTAAACTGCAGTGTTTGCATTCCCACACCAGTCATTCTGTGACCTCTCCCTGATAGCACTGGGGTTATGGTGCATCTAGAACAGAGTCTTAGTCATCACCACAAGTCATTGTGCATCTGACCACATACTTATCTGGGATTCTCTGACAAGTCATATGTGTGATTCGGACTTCTTCCCAGTGACAGAAATCTACATCAGATTGATAAAAGAGAAAGCAGAATTGGGGAGGATTTGAACAGAACCCTAAGTAACCTAATGGGAGGAAAATAGGATCTGTTGGTCTTTATGGGGCCTGGAGCTCAAGAATGCTGCCAGGAGGCACACTCTGTCTCTCAATCTCTACCCACCCTTGTTCGTATCTGCTCTGCCTCATCCCCACTCTAGCTATGTACTGGTTTGCTCCACTTGGCAGGAAACATGTTTTACAACCTCTGGAGAGGGATTGATTAATACTCATTCTGGTCACAGCCTTAGAAATCAGCTCTCCCTGTGTTGTGTGCCCACCTTTGGGCCATCCTCTAAGGCCAGAGAAGAAGCTCTGTATGATTATGGCAGGTCCTGTGCCAATAAAACAAACAAAGTAGATAAAGAGTACTTTCCAGAACAAGGAGGTTAGTGGGCTGACATTGACATCCAGGACACAATGGAGATTCACAGCCAAGAGTCAAGGGAGAAGCTTCTGGTAAGTCTAAGGTAAACATTTCAGTGTCCTGAGACCTCAGTTATGTTTTCAAACTGAAAGTAGGTGGTTGTCAAGACTTCAGAGAATGCACACACTCACTTATTCATTCCTCAGACATGTACTGGTGTTAAAATAGAAGAAAAAAATAAGAATAAGATATGATCCCTATCCTTGGAGTTTACTGCCTGCCAGGGAGAACAGACAAGTATACTAATGATGTCAGTATTGTGAGCAGAGTGTATTAATGAAGGTCCATAGAGGGCAGTGTTTTTCATGCTGTATGCTGAGACCCATTGGCAAGTCATTAAATCAATTTAGTGGGCTGCAGACAGCATTTAAAAAAAAAGAAAAGAAAGGAAAAAATAGGCCAGAATATACCAGTGTGCATTGCGCAGCAGTAAAGATGAAGGATCTGGTGAAACAATTGTGTTCCAATTGTGTGGGAGGCTGTGTATGTATAGGTTTTGTGTACCAAGTCGGGCTGTAAAATCCATTTCTCACTCTAGGTCATTGTCAGAAACATTTGAAAGATGCTAATGTGATGTGAGTAGGAACCCAGAGAAGAGGCATGTAGATGAGTCTAGTAGGAGGTAGGGGAGGAAAAGATTTCTGAAGAAGGGAGCTCTTAATCTGAATCTAGGGGAAAAGGCACCAAGTGTGTGACGAGCAGCTCATGATACAGGCGCAGAGGATTGAGAAGGCTGCATAGACCAGGAAATCCTGTGGCTGCCAGGCAGCAGATCAGGGCCTGTGCTTGCTCCTGTGTTAGAGCTGGGATCCCTCAAGCTACCGTCAAAGGACTGGAGCTGCTGGTGTAGAATGGGGAGGCAGGGCAAAGACATTTAAGAAAAAACAATATCGTGGATGACAATGAGAATGAAGCACTCTAAAAATTTTGAACTGTCCAAGTTTGCTTCTGCTTGGAAAACCAGAGAAAGCTTCGTGAAGGTGTGAGCACTTTTGAGTTAGCTCTGCACACTTTAAAAGTTTGGCCCAGGGATCAAGAGTGGGGGGCTTGGTAAGTTGGGGGAGTAAGTAGGAGGAGAATAAGATACTCCAAGAACATTCCAGAGCCCAAGAGAAGGAGCAGACTTTGAATGACCACACCCCCTGCTTCATGAGGCTCCTTCAAACCAACCATAGTAGTTCTTTAAGGGAGTTCTAAGTGCCATGCCAAATAAAACTTTATTAACTACTAGACATTTTCAGATGTGTGCTTTGGAGGGCAGCCATCTCACATCATAGTTAAGCACTAAGATTTGCAGCCAGCCTGCTAGGGTTCAAACCCACTTTTTGCTGTGTGATGTTGGTCTAGTTACCTATTCTTTCTGTGCTTCTGAACTCTCCTGGGTAAAAACAATATATATGGTGGCCATGGAAAGGTGCTGTTCAGACCTTCTTTAAGAAAGAAACTGATCAGCTGAGAGGTGTCTGTAGCTATTAGTCTTTAGTTTCAGGGCCACTGGGGTCCACTGAAGAATTTAGGCTCAGGCCAAGCTCAATCTCTTCCTAGAAGCCCTTTGTCAATGATATACCATGGTGGGAACACTGGGGCCTGGCCATACTTGTCCACCGTGGGACTCTGCTAAAAGGCAAGCTTTGCAGGGCACCTGGGTGGCTCAGTGGGTTAAGGCCTCTGTCTTCGGCTCAGGTCATGATCCCAGAGTCCTAGGATCGAGCCCCGCATAGGGCTCTCTGCTCAGCAGGGAGCCTGCTTCCTCCTCTCTCTCTCTGCCTGCCTCACTGCCTACTCGTGGTCTCTGTCTGTCAAATAAATAAATAAAATATTTTTAAAAAAATAAATTGGGCACCTGGATGGCTCAGTGGGTTAAGCCGCTGCCTTCGGCTCAGGTCATGATCTCAGGGTCCTGGGATCGAGTCCCACATCGGTCTCTCTGCTCAGCGGGGATCCTGCTTCCCTCTCTCTCTCTCTGCCTGCCTCTCTGCCTACTTGTGATCTCTCTCTGTCAAATAAATAAATAAAATCTTTAAAATAAAATAAAATAAAATAAAATAAAATAAAATAAAAATAAATAAATAAATAAAAGGCAAGCTTTGCATTGGGTCTCCCCAATGGGTCTGCCAAGGCTTTGTCAAAGCTGCGTGTCTCACTTACCCAGACCTGCTTCATCCTGATTCCTCCCATTCTGAAACATTAGATCTGCTTTGTGGTCTGAAGACTTTTCTCGCCCAGTCCTTCTTTCTTCCCTTTTATCTTTCAGAGGCAAATACATAAGAAGTCTCTTGCTCTGCCTGATCATCTGTCTGTTTCCCTAAGTAGACATGATCCCTTCTTATGGTGTTGCCCCTGGTCTCAGGCCTTGAATTGCTATTCTTTCTATACTCAATCCCTAGATAAGCCCTCTAAGTTTCTGGAGGTTTAGTGCCATCTCTATGTTGAAGACTCAAAATTGTGACTTCAGCCCTGAGCTGTCTTCCAAACTCCAGATACTTACATCCAATAACTTTTTAACATCTCTGCTGGCTATCTAATAGGAGCGCAAGACTTAATGTGTCCAAGTCCAAACCCTTGATCTTTTCTCCTAAATCAGTCCTTTCCTCAATCTTTCCTGTCTTGCTAAATAGCAATTCTATATTTATAGTTGCTGAGGGCAAATGCTTTGATGTCATTCTTGATATCTCTCATTCTCTCAGAGCCTACATACAATCCATCAGCAAATCCTGGGGGTTCCACCTAAAATTTCACACTGAACCTGACCAGTTCTCACCACCTGCACAAGGACAATACTGTTTTGAGCCATCATGTCTTCTTCTCTGGATTATTGCAATATATTCTGTTTTGACTTCCTACTTCTACTCTTGACCCGTTTAATCCATTTTCAAGACAGCAGCCAGAGTACTCTTTTAAAAATATATACCAGATTACATCATTTTTATTTCAAAGTTCGCCAGCAAGTCCAGTCACCCAGAATAAAGCCTGGATCCTAAAAATAACCTCTAAGTCCCCATGTTGCCTGGCCCATCCTCCAGTCTCCCCCAGTTTACTCAGTTTTATTTTAACCGCATAGACTTCATTTGTGACCCGCCCCCCGCCCCCAACACTCCAACATAGGTCTAGCTGGGATTTTGTATGTGCTATCCCCTTTGCCTGGAATAGTCTTCCCCCAGATATTTGAATACCTCTCTCTCTTATCTCCACATTTCCGCTGCCTTGTACCTTATGGGTGATGCTGTCCCAGGGCTCTGAAAGAAAATCACATATGGTAGCACACCTTTTTCCTTCATCTGCTGTACTTAATTGTAACACTCTTTTTTTTTTTTAAGATTTTATTTATTTATTTGACAGAGAGAGATCACAAGTAGGCAGAGAGGCAGGCAGAGAGAGAGGGAAGCAGGCTCCCCACAGAGCAGAGAACCCGATGCGGGGCTCGATCCCAGGACCCTGAGATCATGACCTGAGCCGAAGGCAGAGGCTTTAACCCACTGAGCCACCCAGGTGCCCCATTAATTGTAACACTCTTAATAACAAACCTAATTGCTTTTTATCTTATTTTTCTCCTTCCCAGCACTAGGATGTCAGTTCCAGGAGGGCAAAATTTCACACTTTTTTCCCCTACTGTATCCCTGATGCCTATTTCAATGTCTCGTGTATAGCAGGAACCCAGTAAATGCCGATGTATAAGTGAATGAATTGGGGTCATAATAGTGTCGGCCTCATAGGGGGTCTATGATCACCAATAATTGATGTAAATAACCTAACACAGTTCCTGGAACACAATAAGTACTCAATAACTATGAGTTTGTGTTAATAATATTAGCAATTCTTAGTCATAGCCACCTTAGGTAGGGTAGACACACCCAATGGTAGCCTCCAATCTGGAAACAAAGTCTGACAGCAATAGTCAGGTGAAAGCCACAGAATCTATTTGTTCAACTTCCTTAATAAAAAAACTTTAAGTTCATATATCCCACAGAGGTGAAAATGACTATAATTCACCCACAGATTGGGAAATCTAACCTAGCTAACTATATTCCTAATAAACACATTGTATTATAAATACCGCATAGTAGATTTCTAACGTTCATGTCAATTCTTTCTTCAGTAATGTAAGCAATTTTAGTCAGATGTAACTGAGATACAAGACTCTGGTTTGTTTTGCCCACATTTCTCTTCTTCCACAGCCTAAATTTTAGGACTGTGTCTGATTTAATTGACAAATGTTTGGGAGGGTACCTGATTTGTCAAGGCACTGTGCCAGGCAAGGGGGATTCAGAAGCTATTAAGATAAGCTTGATCTTGCCTTCGTACAACTGACACTTTATCAGGGAAGAATGATAATCAAATAAATTATAGCAGGTAAGTGTCAGAATGCTGAGTGGACAGGCATCATATGATAGAAGGCAGTAACTTGGTTTGGTTGAGAAAAAAAAATGAGAGATCATGCTTTGCTTCTCACAAGAGGTGATATTTAAGAGGATGTGTGAAGCTCTCCTGGTAAAGATTAATAAAGTAAGGTAACAAACAAACTTTGTGACAAATCACTTATCTTGGTAAAGGAAAGAATGGTTGCAAGGAACTGAGAAATAATGTAAAATGGCTTGGAACATGGAGAGGACAGGAGTCCTCAAAGTCTTGAAACAAGTTCTGAAAAGTGCCCTTGAAAGCAAAACAGAAGTGGCTTGTCCCTAATGAGTACAGTCTCTTGGACTCTCTTAGCAATTGTAGAAAATCCTTAATCTTTCTTTAATACATGGTACAGTTAACTTTAAATATCAGTAAAGAAGATTTTATTTTTCCATAGTATGCTTTTAACCTCCAACTAAAGTTCTCTTTCTGCAATCCTAGCCTGACATGGCTATATCTTGTGCAATTCTAAGAACCTACAGCTGCCGTTGGGTTTTCTATGCTGATCTTGATGCTCTGCTGAAGTATGTGTTCATTCCCTCTCCTCTTTAAGAAAAGAGTAAATTCCTGTTGGAAGCAGACCTGAACATAGATCTTGAATATAGGCAGGATATGGGGGTCTTGAAACGTCCTTTCATTACTGAACCCCAACTAGCACTGAGTAAGACTCCTTAACCTCTGGAAATGTGCTGTCAGAGAGAAAACATAGAAACATTAAAAAAAAAAAATGACAGTTCACAAAAGACAATTCACTATATAACACAAATGCAAACTTTGTGAAATGATGGTTAGGTTTCCTAAAGAATGCGATAGGATGTCAAACGAGGAAAACACCATGGCCAACAAGAAAGACAACTCACAGTGAGTACAGTTTGAACTGGACTGTGAAGAATGAGTAGGATTCTGCCAGATGACTAACTGCTGGGTCATCCAGCCCAGAGAGAAGGAAGGTGGTGGGCTGGGAGGAGAGCAGAGAAGCAGGGGAGACAGGATAAGAGAAGGTTGTAAAAAGCTTAAATTGAGTTTGTGTTCCAGGCTTCAGGAGAGACTTTCTGGAACCCAGCCATCTCTTGATTTGCATATGTGGACCCACTCATTTGTTTAAATGGGGGACTTTGTGGTTAAAGGCTTAGGATCCTGCTTTAACTTTAAGATAGGATTTTTAAACCAAACCAAAGAAACAAAAAACAATGTTTGAAGAGTAAAGGCATGAATGATAATAGTCAGCTATTTTGCAGTTAGAGCTATCAAAATTTGAAGCTCAAGAAATTATATGTTTAAGTGCCTAAGTAGTCTTCAGTTGACTTTTAATTAACTTTTTTTGGTCATTTCTAATCTAGGGAAATTGAAAAATATTTTTACAGTCCAAAGAACTTATTTTGTAAAAGAATTCCATACATTTGAAAGTCACTCATAATCATCTTTGAAAACATGTGATGTTTGCGGCTGAATCAAGCCAGATCGTATTTATTCCTTATCAATCCTAGTTATCTCGGCATTGCTCTCTTATTAATAAGATTCAGACAAAGCTTAGCCTTCCGGTGCAAAAGTGAAAACCCAGAGTGATTTAAAAATGATTTTCTCTAATCAAGCATCATCTCATTAGTCGTGATTCCTTTCTTTTAGATTCTGATGTTTGCGGAAGCTTTTTGTGGGAGCATTATTTAAAACATGTCCTCCCCAGTGGAACATCTGCCTCATCCTGCAGATTATTCTTCCTCAATCTTTCTGAGTAGAAGGAGAAGATTTTGTTTATTCAACTTAATCTAAATCTCAATGAAGAAATATTTCTTTTCATCCTTCCCTTTTCAAAACAACAGGATGAGCTAGATTTGCCTAACAACTCTTACAGAGGCCATGCCATTTGGTTTTCATGTTGACAATGATAAGTGGATCACCAGCTTCCTTGGCACCCCAAAAAATGAGGTTCTTGTACCTCCCATGATACTAGTCACAGCCACGGTGGCTTGGCAGAACAGAAGTCAATTTCTTTCACACACAAGAGTTTAATGTGGTTTGTCCAGGATGCTTCCCCATCCAATGACTCAGGGATCCAAGCTCTCTTCATATTATAATACAGTTGCCTTCATATGTCATTTCTTTTCAATTTTTTTATATCGAGTTTTTATTTAAATTTCAGTTCATTAACATACAGTGTAAAGATTAATTTCAGGAGTAGAATTCAGTGATTCATCACTTATGTACAATAGCTGGTGCTCATTACATAAGTTCCCTCTTCAATCCCCATCCCCTATTTAACCCATCCCACTGCCCACCTCCCTCAGTCAACACTCAGTTTGTTCTCTGTTGTTAAGAGTTTGTTTTATGGTTTGCTCTCTCTCCTTTTTCACCCCTATGTTCATCAGTTATGCTTCTTAAATTCCACATCTGAGTGAAATCCTATGGTATTGTCTTTTCTCTGACTGGCTTATTTCAATTAGCATAATACCCTCTAGATCCATCCACACCCTTGCCAATGGCATGATGTCATTCTTTCTGTTGGATGAGTAATATTCTAATATATATATATATATATATATATATATATATATATATATATTTTTTTTTTTTTTTTCCCCCACAACTTCTCTATCCATTCATCAGTCAAAGTCAATGGACTTTTGGGCTCTTTCCATAATTTGGCTATTATGGATAGTGCCGCTATAAACATTGGGGTGCATGTGTCCCTTTGAATCAGTATTTTATATCCATTGGGTAAATATTTAGCCATGCAATTGCCCAATCTAGGGTAGTTCTACTTTTAACTTTTTGAGGAACCTCCCTCGTGTTTTCCAGAGTGCCTTCATATGTCATTTCTAAGGTCATTTCAGCATGGTAGGAGAGGGAGAGCACCGGCTTGTAACCGCCCCAGCCTGGAAGTAACATGTGTCATCCTGTGCCTGATTCTTTGGCCAAGAAGACTCATGTGGCTTCCACTAAACTGCAAGGAGAGTGAGGAACGAGGGGAAAGCATGAAATAGCCGGTGAGCAGTAACGGTCTCTGCCTCAATTATACGATTGATTTGATGCTGTGCTAAGCCAAGCTCAGAAGAAGCACATGGGGACCATGGGATTTTCAGCACATTGAAATCACCGTCAAGAAGGAATCTGGAGTGCAAAGTATATGTGTTCTGAAGACAGTACGCATACTGCCTGGCTTTGTCCACTCTCACAGACACTCTGAGCCTCAGAGTCTTCATCTGTAAAATGAGGAGGATACTGACACAGCAAAGTACAGTAGGAGGAGCAGAAGTATTGATTGTAAAATATCTAGAAGAGGCCAAGTCCATATCTAGCTTTAAAAGTAGCAATTATTATTGCATTTTAGTGATAATGACAAAATGGCAATATTATCATTATGCAAAATAATTAATTAGTATATTTAATTTACCAAAAATAATGAAAACAATTTTGAAATAGAACCATCTTTGCAACTCCCTAGTTGAGTTCAGAATCAGCTTTGACCCTACATTTAATTTACTTTTAGCAGAAAAGGTAGCATATTATTACCTTTAGAATTTCTCATTTCAGTTGGAAAAAAATCAAGCTTTTAGAGTAATTGCAAAATTTTTAAAGGGACCTTAGTGAAAGCAGAGAGGGAAGTTTCCATGGCAATATCTGAACGACACAAAGGGAAAGGAAGAAGAGAAGGGGAAGCCTTTAATGAGCACTTACATGATGTTAAGTGGTGTGCTTGGCATTTTACATCCAATATCTGTCTAAAACAAGGGGAAAAGCTATGAGATCAGTAGAATGGTCACAATTTTATAAGAGAACAACAGACCCAAAGGTAGAAAGACTTTTCTCAGTCAATCATTTAGAATGTGGTCCAATTGGGATAGGAGCCGGCCTTTGCCTATAGGCTCTCCCAGCACCATTGAGCCTCCTGCAACTGAATCTTCTTTCCACTTCCTGTGCTGAATGTCCCACTTACCCGAACTTATTTATCTTTTTGTTCCCAGCCTTTCTTGGGGTTTCTCCGTGGTTAACGTACAAAGCTGTCTCCAACCTGACTTCTCACCAGCTTCTATTTCCTTCTGACAATAGGTTTCCTTAGGTCCATTCCCTTGCCTACTCAGAGCTCCTCCTTATAGGAGGAAACCAATGAGACAAGTGGACAGAGCCGTGGGGGTAGTGCAGTCGCCAAGGGCAACCATCCTAGCGAGGATCCCCTGGGCAAGAATTATCTGTGAAGCTCAATCCAGGGGAAAATGTGATGAGGAGCAAAACACTTCCCTGGTCTCAAACGGTCTCTCCACAGATTGCTTATTACTTGAAAGGGAAAAACAGTAACTATGAAGTAGAGAAAGTAGATGGCATTTTGTATGATCAAAATTAATGCTTTCAATGAGGAGCAGGTGGCTATCACATGCCTCTAGGTGTGACGTGTTGAG
This sequence comes from Lutra lutra, assembly GCF_902655055.1. Taxonomy (NCBI): domain Eukaryota; kingdom Metazoa; phylum Chordata; class Mammalia; order Carnivora; family Mustelidae; genus Lutra; species Lutra lutra. Next base: position 148,628,818 of record NC_062279.1, on the reverse strand, counting down.
AAGGAAACATCACATATGAGTACTGCTGTCGGGATGCATGAACTGCATCTAATCACAGGGACACTGCGGACAAACCCACACTGAGCAATAGTCTGCAGCTGGCCTGGATTCTTTCAAAACTGTCCATTTGTGGACTTCAATCTGGAACCTTCCAGATTGAAGGAGACAAAGCAGATGTGGCACTAGATAGACCAGATCCTGTACTAGAAGAGGGGCTTTAAGGACATTATTGAGATAACTGACAAATATGGGATATTGAATGTTGCAACAGTGTTATATTTTCTAAATGTAACAATGCTGTGATTAAGAAAATTTTGTTATTTTTAAGAAGTACACACAGGTATTTGGAGTAAAGGGTGGAATGTATGTAACCTATTTTTAAATGGTTCAGAAAAATGAATAATTATTTTGGAATTTATAATTTACACATAGTTGTGCATTATATGCAGATGTATGTGTATATATATGTGGGGGGGAGGGAGACAGAATGAGAGACACAATTTGGTACAACAAATGTAGCAAAATGTTAAAAATTGCTGAATCTGGAAAAAGTATATTGAGAGGAAGAGACTGTATTTCCAGCAATTCAATGAGCTTTAGAAGTTTAAACAAATTGAACTTTCTATTAATAGCAAGCTATGTGCCCATCATACACTATGGATTGTCTAAGGCAGACTACTGGCATTCCTTCTAAACTTTTTTAGTGTCTCCGGATGTAGAAATTATGTCTTCATTTTCACGTTTAGATATGAACAAATTGAATCAAGCAACTCGCTGCAGGACATGCCAGGGTCCTAGATTTGAATTCACATCAGGTTTACTCCTCGTCACTTCACAATGGGAAAATTCAGGTGATGTCAGTCAGGAAGAGGTGAGGCTCCAGCCTCCAGGTCACAGCCCATTGGGAAGGTAGGGAAGGAAGGCAAACAAAGTAACTAGATTCCATAGTGTGTTGTGGAACGTACTTTTAAATTCTTCCAACCAGTATTTATTGCACACCTACTATGTGCCACATGGTTCTGCTAGGCCCTCTGGGACCAGAACCACGAGTAACAGAGACCCAGACTCCACCGTCCCAGAATTTCTGTAGCAGTGGACAGGCGTGGCTGATACTGGTAAGCATGGGTGCTGGGGGCTCACAGGAGGGGCACCTACTCTAGACCAGGAGGTTAAGGTAGGCTTCCCAGAGGATGTTTAACTGCTGTCTTAACAGATTCTTGTTCATTCCCATGGTCCAAAAACCTGGAACATCAGGAATCCTCTACTGGGGAATCTGGAAAAAGGATATACAAGTGTTCTCTATTGTGTATAGTCTGTACTAGTCCTGATTGCATGAATGAATGGATGGATGGATGAATGAATGAATGAGTGAATCCCCACCTGCGACTGACTGCAAGGAGCCCAATGGGATCAACTTTCCAAGGGGATTAGCTTCCCTGGTTAACTTCCCTTCCAGGTCACCAGAGCCAATGGGTAAGTGCCACCAAAGGGCCACCAAACCTCTCCTCCCCTGATGCAGCAGTGAGTGGCCATGGAAGTGAAGGCAGCGTGGTAACTAAGCACAGCCCTGGGGGCTCCTGTCCTCCCAGGTTTCTGTGTTTTGGTTTTAGATGAAAGGAAATGCTTTATCAAGAAAAGCTTTTCTTTATCAAGAAAAGTTCTCTCTCTTTCTCTTTCTCTCCTTTTTTTTTTTTTTCCCTGAGTTGCTCAACACATTTTTAAGGCTCTTATGTTCACAGAAGAGAACAAAGGTATCTTCCTGAAACTGTACCTTGGGTTTCATTCTTGCCCATGCCAGACAAAGCCAGCGGCCCATGTACCTTTGTAGGTGAGAAACAAGTGCCCTCCAGCTCCATCTGATCTCCATCAGAATCAGCTCAGGAACGACACAATGTGCTTTTGGTTTTACTCAGTGTTTTCCCTGGCATGATCTTATTTCATTTACAGAATAGATGTACAAAATGTTTGAGAGTCTTGTGAATAAAATACTCAGGGATTTTCACAATCCTTTTGGTGATGCCCCAGGAACGTGGGAAGGAGCCTTGGGCCTGCCCCTAGGGCTCTGAGAGGAGGCTTCTTCGAGGCCGGAAACCCAGCTAGCTCTTTTTTCTGTCCTTTGCTCAGTCAACCATGCCAACTGGAGTTGCTGGCTTATTCTTGTTCCGTATACTGGAGTTCCAGGAAACATTCCTCTTGAAAAATATATCTCGCAGCTGGGGGTAGAAAAAAAAAAAAGAAGTTTGGAGATTAGTGATCAGTTTGCACATCTTCATAAACAAATTCAGGCTGAGAAAGGGAATCATTTGCCTAAAACCACAAAGCTAATTAGCCATAAGGCAGAACTAAGCCCTCATCCTGGGGATCAGTCTGTTTTCTTTTCTAGGGCATGAAATTGGTGGATCTGGCTAAACCAATCCTGGTGAGTGGAAAGACCCAATGATTTGGTCCAAGAGGAGATAATAATAATAATAACATTATTATTGTTATTATTATTATTATTATTTTAATCTCCGAAAGCTGCTGTTTCTGGCAGGCCCCTTACTGTTCTCCCCCACATACACTCCACGTGTCTTCTGGGATCTGAGTTCCTTGACGCTGGAGGCTGTAGATGGCCTAGTGCAGGCATCTATCCCTCCAGGAAGAGGGAGCAATATCGATAATATCACTTTCCCCTCCAAAAGCTGCTCTGGGCACAGTAGCTCAGCACCATCTCTCTTGGTTACTGAGTGTTCTTGCAGGTAGTTAATGACTAGCAACGTTTAGCCCTGTCCTCACTCATGAAAAGATTGAACCTGAAGTGTAACTGAAACCACGGATGGGAACACTTTCTTTCTAACATAAAGTGACAAGGGTTCATCATTTTCAAGCTGCTCCAAGCTGCCTTGCTGGGGGCACAGAAAGACAATCAGCTTCCAGGTGAGAGAATCAAGCCTCCCCCGCAACTTTCAAAAACCACAGAAGGAAGCAAGTCCCCGAGCTGCACAAAGTTCCTTTGAGAAGGCAAATGTAGGTCTATTTCATTTCCTTCCCAAGAGGGAACAATGGGCTGGGAGAGTCTGCCCGGAGGCTCAGGGTGTCACTCTGGGCCATCTAGAGGCCCTGGGGCAGGAGGGGGAGCCCAGGGACTGCCGCACTGAGCTAACAGCTCCAGGACCAGGAAGGGACATCAGGCAAACCTAACCAACTTACACAGGTGTCCTTCTCCAATAGAGATGGTCTGATAGTCTCCTCACTTATAACTTCTTGGAGTGGTTTTCATACTGTCTCTTCTTTCCTTCTTTCCCAGTGATCTCTATCTCTCTCTTTTTCTCTCTCCTTGGCCCCCTCCCTCTCTCAGTCTCTCTATCTCTGTCTTTTCCTCTCTCTCTCTCCCTTCTTCCCTCTTCTCTCTCTGCCTGTCTCTGTCTCTCTCTCTCTCTTCTGCTCTCTCTCCATCACTATGTCTCTTCCCCTCTCTCTGTCTTTCTTTCTCTCTGTTACCAAAACATACCACTTTTCCTGTATGATCCCTGAAAAGAGCACCAATTTTATTTATTTGTAAAATAGTGTAAACAGTGAAATTACTGAAAACCATAAAAAGCAGTGAAAAACTAAAAGGTTGAAGTGTTGATGCTCTCCGGAATTATCCTGATTTGATAGATTCTAGAGCTGGCATTGCCTCCCTCTGTCATGTGAATAAAACATCATCTTTTCATTTTTAAAGAAGTTGTTATATCAGTGTCTCTTTGATAATGTCTACTGGTTGTTTCTTTTCTGTGAAGATACAATGTTCATTTTCATACTCACAAAAGAAATTTAGGAATATCTACTCAATATTTGCATTTCAGGGTCTGTACTAATATTCCTCGTTACTTTTCTGCTCTGACTACCCAGCTGAGCAGAAGATAAACACATTTTTTTTTTAAAGATTTTATTTATTTATTTGACAGAGAGAAATCACAAGTAGGCAGAGAAGCAGGCAGAGAGAGAGGAGGAAGCAGGCTCCCTGCTGAGCAGAAAGCCCGATGTGGGGCTTGAACCCAGGACCTAGGATCATGACCTGAGCCGAAGGCAGTGGCTTAACCCACTGAGCCACCCAGGCGCCCCAGATAAACACATTTTGATGTTGTTTATTATATTGCAAGATGATAATACTAACCAAACAAACAAATGGAATGACCTACTTTATTTTTTTTCTTTTCTTTTTTCTTTTTTCTTTTTTCCCCCCAAATCCCTTGTCTTATAATCAACCTGGGTTTGCCTCTCCCATATTACACCTACCAAATCTGTGAAGTGAGAATGTTGCCTTGTTCCTCAGGGCATTCCTTTCTGAACATGGAGAATGGAGCTAATCCTAGTACTTCTGAGGGTTGTGGGCTGGACTGAACAAGAAAATATATACTTTGGCATGATAACTTACATATAATAAGCTCTTAATCAATGTAACATCTTCTAATTTCATAGAGCTACTGATAAGGTTTACGGTCCCAGTGGCGATTTGCAACTCCTGCTCCACAGCGCAGGTCGCTGAGCTCAGAGAAGGACAATGAACTGATCCAGATCACATAAATGGTAGGCATCAGTGGAAAGCACTGGTTTACAATCAGGGGTCTTCTTGCCTCCAGGGGACCTTTGTCCATGTTCAGAAATTTGGGACCGTCACCACTGAGGAATGATAGTATTGGCATCCAGAGGTCAGGTGTGCTGCTAAACATCCTGCAATGCCTAGAATAGCCCCTATCACAAAGACTGGTCTGCACTAAATTGTTATTAGCCCCAAGGTTGAGCAACCCTGGTTTCAGATCTATGTATTCTGACACCAAATCAAGAGTTATTTTAATGCACCTTACATGTCCCAAAGTACCTCAAAGCACATTGTAAAACTAAAGCACTATTTTTGTTTTTTGAAAGGAAGTATAATGTAATAGAAAACTTTAAGGTTTGACATATCTGGGTCTCTTCTCAGCTCTGCCACCTGTTAACATTTAATCTGAGTGACCTCAGGCAAAAATTAACTCATCCAAGTCCCAGTGTCTCTGTTTGTGAAATGTATCAGGATGCTTTAAAAATTAGGAAGAATATGGATGACTAAGTATGGTGCCAGTACACAGCACAGGTACCCTTGTGGTAGCTATGATAAAATTATCATTATAGTTGAACTATCATTCATGGATATGGGTATAGATACATGTGATAAATTTCATTTTTGTCAACAAATATTTATGAGTAACTACCATGAGATAAACACTGAAAATGCAAAAATGAACCAAATGGAAATGTTCCTATCATGATGCAAGTTACATTACAGATGAAAGGAAATGGGTAAAACATAAGGATAAAGAAAGAAATCTCAGATAATTATAGACAGTGGTCAGGGTGGTCTTCTGGGAGGAGGCAAATGGAGTAGAGATCTTAAAGGGGGGAAGACACAAGAGAGAAAGGAAAGGAAGACCACTCTAGAGAGAAGGAGTAACGAGGCAAATAGACGAGGTAAAATTCATTTGGGGAAGGAAATCAAGGATGTGGGAGCATGAAGCAGCCAAAGGAAGACTGTAGAGCAAGGTCTTTCACCCTGCAGAGAACCATGGGAGGAGTGAAAGAAGGATAATGAATTGTTGCTTGGCCCCAAATAATGCCCTTTGCAGGTTTCTACTTCCAAGAATAAACCATGAGGTTTATCACCCCAGAATCCTGCCTTGAACAGAAACCATCAATCGACTTCAGTTCTCGTGCTGGATCTCTATAATGAGGCTTATTACAAAGAAACATAATGTTCTGAGTTCCCGTAGGTTCCATGGAGATTGAGAGCCAAGTGGAACCTACTTTTTAATTACTGAGGTAGACAGAACTCAGGGCATGGTATAGTGAAGGTTGAAACATGCCCCTTTGGGCCCCAGAAAATTTGGGGGAATTGATCAATGGCAGGAGTAGACTGAGCAACTAAGAAGGAGTGGTCCTCCTTTGTCTCCGGCAAGAGTGAGGGCTTTAAACACATTCAGAAAGGTTTGGGGGCACTCAAAACATAATGAGGAACCAATGACATGGTTCTCAGGGAAAACTTTGGAAAGTGGCCAGCCCCCAGAGAAACACTCCCCATGGCCACACTCTGCATGAGCAGAGGTGGATGAGGCTGAACAGAAGTTGAGGGAGAAGGCTAGACAGCTGGCTCCAAGGAGCTGGTGACAGTATCCAGAAGTTCCCCACTGACATGAGGGGTGGGGATGGAACATTACTGAGAGTACAGATGGTCCAGCAGATGCTGAGAGTCATTCCATGAAAGAGGGTGGAGTATGAGAGGATGCTTGTCTCTTGGTAGAAAAGTCAGGATCTGGAACTCAAGTTGTGAGGTTCATAGGCTGACCCCTGGTCAGTTCTCAGTTCAGGGAACACCCCAGACTGGTCATTGGCTGATATCAGTGCAGACTCAGATGGTATGCATGGATCTATGAGCCCCTCTTCCCCATGTACCCTGATGCCATCTTGGTGGAAAAGAGAGGTATGGGGAAAATAATCTGAAAGACTATTTCATGCTGTAAACATTTAACACTAAGGAAATGTGTTATTCCAAAAAGATCACTTCAATTATTAGATAGGACTTAGCTTTCCAGATTGAACTTAATTTAGATTCTCTTCCACAACACAGTGGAGTAGAAAGATTAAATAGGAAATAGAAAGGTATTTTTATTTTTGTTTTTGCATGTTTTAGTAGTACACAAATGTACACATGTACATTTGTAGTCACATGTACTACAAATACATGTGACCCCACAACAGGGAAAAAAAATGAAATAGCAATCTAGAAGTTTCCCAAATTTGAGCTGAGCAGAAAAGTAGAATTGTCTGCTTTTCTAAATAAAAAAAGAAAATCAGGTCAACATCAAATAGGAAAAGAGACTATCCTTTTTGTAAGAGGGCCAAACTCCTCTATGAATGCTGGAGATGTTTAATCTTGTCTTTTGTAACTGATAACCTGTCTTTTCCTTTTCTTTGTCTCTGGGACAGGCACTGAGGGTCAGCCTGGCCCTCTGTCTACAGGCCTATTCATTTCTGATATGTCAGTTCCCTGCTAGGAAGAGCCTATCTGTGGTGAGAGCTGCCAATTCGAGACCCAGGGCTTATGACCGGGGTTGCTAGATAGCATAGAGGGTGTCTACTTGCATTTGAATTTCAAGTGAAAAACATTTTTTTATAACTGTGCTCCAGTGTTACCTACAAATATTATATGAGACATAACTTTACTTAAAACGTGTGTTTTGCCTGTTTTAAATGTAAATAGAAACTCTATATTTATATTTGTTAATCTGTCAACCCTACTCTGAGCAACGGCAAACCTAGACCCGGATTCTGTGCCAAGTGGAAGGGTAAATGGGTCCCTGCCTCACTGTCCATCTATACTCTGCCTCAAATTGAGAGACAAGTAGGACTTACCTTTAGTATTTATAGATGTATAAATACCAGTATAAATATAATTATAAACACATATGTATTTAAAACCAGGTTTTTGGGACAGAGTACCCTGGAGATTTGAAAATGCCCACCCACCCTGGATTTCATCATGGAAATAGGCGTGCCTTCTCTTCACATCAATGACATTGGATTGCACAAGGATCTCCTGGTAGGTATCCTAGTGATGGTTTCACTGAAGGGAAACTTAGATTCAAGGGGTAAAGCAACAGTGAATCAAAGTAAAAAGTGAACTAGATTTATAGTGAATAGTTTTATAGCTTACAAGACCAAAATTTGAATTTCGACTCTACCCAGATATTACTATGAGAACTACCTTGACATTTTTAAGTCTCTAATCATCATCTGCAGGAAACTAAGACATGGAACACTGGGTAGAGGGAGTATTTCATGTATTGATGTGCACAAAGTACCAAATAGCACTTATGGAGGTACTCACAACGTGATAGCTACTGACATTAATTTCTATGTGGTCAAGTTTCCCATAAATAGTGATGCCATGACTAAAACCAGGGACCTGGTCCATAGCATAATCATGGGCATGTGGAGGTATTTTAAAAAGCTGGTTTGAATTCATGTCCAGTATTCAGATAACTCTTTCAGATTAAGCATGTGCCTCCTTTATAGCACCATTTTGAAATGCAAATAGTAATGGGGTATTCTAATAGTATCTTAAATCATGGACTCTTTTTTTTTTTTTTAAGATTTTTTATTTTACTTGACAGAGATCACATGTAGGCAGAGAGGCAGGCAGAGAGAGAAAGGGGGAAGCAGGTTCCCCACTGAGCAAAGAGCCCGATGTGGGGCTCGATTTCAGGACCCCGGGACCGTGAGTCGAAGGCAGAGGCTTTAACGCACTGAGCTACTCAGGCACCCCAATCATGGACTATTTTAATGAATTAAATTTATTGAATCCGTTTTCTCATCAAATCAGACTCTGGGCGAGATAAATTTCCTGCGTATACTATTAATGTCTTCTTGTGGGGTGGACCCAAGCTTTGGGTCACCTCTGAGTAAACAGAAGTGGAGATAGTACTAGAAGAGGGGATAGTGACATGAGCAAAGGTAAGGATGTGGAAAAACCTGGAGCACAAATGGGGCTAGTGAAGGTCAGTGAGTGACTGTAGGAACAATTTTGATTAAAACCACTTTAGTGGCAAATCATCTTCCTCAATCCCCACCCCTTTAAGAAGTACAGGGATAGCCACAGTATTTCTTAATGAGGCAGAATCAAAGGAGGAAATTTAGTGAAATATATATTTGAGTGTGACTCAGCTTCCTTTTTTGTACTGGAATTAATAGCTAGGAGTCCTGGGAGGTGGAAGGGGAGGGCTGAGTATGAGGGCTACTAGTTCATACCACACACCCTCTCTGCCAAGGACTGTTGACATCACACCTATTTCCAGCTCTTAAACACCTCATGAGTCCTGCTAGGAGGTTTACTTCAAAAGAAGTTCATGTGTATGTAGAAAATCAAATACATTACCTGCCCTTTCTTTAGTGTGCAATGTAATTATACTTATAAGTATATTAAGTGAAATTTCTCTAAATGTTTAAGATTACACAACTAACAAATCAAATATAAACTTTACTAATCTTCTTACACATTCAGAAGTTAATTACAAACCTTAGTCAAATTCCTGTCTCAATAAAAGCATAAGCCTAATGTGCCACGTTCCCTTAAGTGCTTCAGACACCTTAAAATAGGCATGATATTCACAAATTAGCACAATAATTATAAAACATTTATATTTCTATTCAACCTATGAGAAAATTAGTGATTCTATAGATTTAGCTTATTTCTTATTTGTTTATGTAACTTAATATATCTTAATGCATCTTTCCAATTTACAGTCCCCTACCAAACAAAAAGATGATAGTAGACCTGCTGAGCTTCTTGAGTTATCCATGAATTGATTATTGACCAGAACAAGTGACACAGTTAGGACTTCCAAAGTGATTCAAACCCTAGCAACTATTTCTTACCTGGGTTCCTCTTAGAATCCTGATTGACTTATTATGTCAAAAGAATGTCCCCAGACATGCCTTTTCCTGCAATCTGATGTCTTTGCACTCTTCCTTCTTTACATCTGTGATATAGAATATGTTATAGGCTGAATTGTATCCTTCTCTATATTCACAAATGGAAGTCCCAACCCCTCCCAATACCTAATAATATAACTGTCTTTGGAGATATGTTCTTTAAAGAGTTAACTAAATTAAAATGAGGTCATTAAGGTGGACACTAATCCAAATGATTGGTGTTCTTATAAGAGCAGGAAATTGATCTTTATGGGGCTCAGGGTAAGCTTTCCCAAAATATACCAAAGTGGCATATTGATTACTTCAAATCAAAGTTACTTGAGAAACAAGCAGAGTAAGAAGGACATTCTGACTCTCCTCTCTGTCCCCTGGAAAGGAGGAATAAATCTTCTGTGTTAAGGGTCCCCTCCCTGCACAAGGAGGTAGAGAGACATCCTTATCACCAGAAACAGGGAATTCAGGGACCAGACACTGCATAAATAAGCTCTGCTTAGTTTGTTTACTAATTAGTCTAATTAGTACCCAAGCCTAAGTGTCTTTTTCTTGTCAGTTCTATAAATTTATTGTTTATTTGTTTAAAGGTATAAATAAAAACTGCCTGCTCTGGTCACTTATTTGGATCTCATATTTCTATCACCTCCCATAAGTATAAATTAAATTTGCTTTCCTCCTGTTGTGTCTTACGCCAATTTAATTATTAGACCAGCCAGAAGAACCAGAAGGCGTAGGAAAAATTTTTCCTCTCCTTGATGGTCTCCAAGGAGTCTTGGTTCTCTTTAGTTTAAGAACTACCTAGGATTGGAGAATGAGATGTGGGTGCTCAGTGTCCTTGCCAGTGCTTTCCACATGAGTGCTGGGGCATGGGAAGACGCCAATGCTAGATTGCTAAAGGGAGAGAAGGGAAAAATCTTATTTCTAGTCAAGGTCATGCAGTTCACAACTGCACCTCTAATTTAACCTTAGGATTAATAAGTTATTTCAATTTATTTCCACTTCAGCATGCTCAACTTGAATTTTAGCCCACACCCTTACTGAAATCATGTCTCCTTTTATTTTTATTTTCTCTTTATGTCCCATTGGCCACGATTTCTAATTATTTTATTGAACCTAAAGAATTCAAAGCACTTCATAAATTGCCTCTATTTATCCTTTCTCAACTGTTAGTATAGATAAAAAGTAATTCAGCTTCTTCTACAGATGTTATAAACACTATCCATACAGTACTGGGTCCCCATAGCATTGTATTTCCCAATCCTGTGGCCTAATTTTCTAAGGATGCAATTTACAAGTTCAATGACCTTCACCCACTCTTATCTCTGGACCTCAACTCTCTCTCTCTCTAGATATATATATATATATATACACACACACACAGAGACAAGAAAGAAAGAAAAGAAAAGAAAAAGGAAAAGAAAAAGCCAGATCTCAAATTCTGTGATTTGGGAATGAGTTAAGTCTGGGATCAAATCTGCTTCATTAACTGAAAGATCTGGACAGAGTGAATGTAGAGTTGAGACATCCCCATCCTATAAAACCAAACACTGAATGGCGCTCATCCATTCTTTCCCCATCTGAACCTGAAGATTAAAAAGATTAAACCATGTGAAAGCACTTTATAAACTTAAATCATGTGTAAATTGTCTGCATTCTTATGACAAATTACCCCTCATGAGTTTTTTCAGGCATTAAGGTATTAAGGTGCTCACCTAAGTATCAGCAGCAAGGTCCTCATGAAGTCTGTGTATCCTGGATTTCCAGTTCAGTGCTCTATCTACCCCCAGATTATGCAACACTTCAAATATGAAAATGAATTCCATGGATGAGAAGCAATCATTCATCCATGGGCCAGGCTATCATCTTTCCCTACACACCTGACAGGAAGAGACCCAACCGGAAAGGCCCCACTTACCTGAGATAAAGGTCAGTCCACAAAGGACTGTGATGCCAGGTGCTCTGCCCTTAAGTCATGCAGCAGAGAGCTGCATTAAGGTTGTAATGCATGCAAACCTTCCTGGCCTATTTTATTCATGCCAGTTCCCAGGGATGACACTCCAAACTCTGAATTAGAGGCACACCTTTGTTTCTATTCCAATATAACCAAAGAAAGAAAGCTCACCATACAGCAGTTTAATTAGAGTATGCAAATGACTATGCTCCCATTTCCCTCCTGTGTGTTCCAGGTCCTGTCTTCTTGACAAGAGGAGAATGCAGCTCAGAAAAGGGAAGGCTGGAAACAAATAAAGCGAGCCATCTGTAGGCCTTCACCATAGTGTGGCAGAAAAGTGGTGAAGGGTGAAAGGCCACAGACTGGCTGCCACGCGTGTTGTCATGTGACATCAGTCCCATGTTGAACTTGTGAGGTGTCTCTTTGGTGTAGCTGGAAAGTGAAAAGCATGCCCTGCAAACAATACCTGACTTTTGTAAATTTATTTTTAATAAGCATACATTACAGTATCCTCTTTTACGTACAGTTTTATGAGACCTGACATAGGCCAGTGTAACCATCACCACAATGAGGATATAGGACAGCTCCATTAACACACAGCAACTGCTTTCTGTTCAAACCCTTCATATTCAAATACTCCACCTACCCAGTAACCCTGTGGACCACCATCAGTTCTTCATCCCTCTAGCTTTGCCTTTTACACAATGTCATATAAATGGAAAACTGGCTTTGTTCATTTGCATAATGTGTAATGTATTTGAGATCCATCCCTGTTGTTGTGTCTATCAGTAATCTGTTCTTGTTTGTGGCCCTGGGGCATTCTATTGTATGGATACACCAGTGCTTATTCATCCATGCATCAGTTAAAGGACATTTGGGTTGTTCCCAGGTTTTGGTGATTACCAAGGAAACTGCTATAAATATTTACATCCATGTTTCTGTGTGACCTAAGTTTTTGTGTTCTTGGGTAAATACCTAGAAGTAGAAGTGCTGAATCTGGGATGAGTACAAGTTAACTTTGTAAGAAATTGCCAAACTGTTTTCCAAAGTGATTGTACCATTTTGCATCCCCACAGGCAACATATCACAATACTAGTCTACCATCTCGCCAACACTTAGTATTGTCAGGTACTATTATTGTTGTTGTGGTTATAGCAATTCTAGAGAGTGTGGAGTGGCATTTTTTTCTGGATTTAATCTGCATTCTCCTTATGACTGATGATGTTGAGCATCTGTTCATGTGCTTACCTGCCATCATATATTTTCTTCAGTGAAATGTGTGTTCAAACTTTTTGCCCCATTTTAGATGAGTTATTTCCTTATTCCAAATTCAATAAACAGTTTCTAAGTCTATATATTTTTTAAGATTTTATTTATTTATCTGACAGAGAGAGATCACGAGTAGGCAGAGAGGCAGGCAGAGAGAGAGAGGAGGAAGCAGGCGCCCTGCCAAGCAGAGAGCCCAATGTGGGACTCAATCCCAGGACCCTGAGATCATGACCTGAGCCAAAGGCAGAGGCTTAACCCACTGAGCCACCCAGGTGCCCCCTCTAAGTTTATATTTTTTTATTAACTAATTTTACTAAGTACAAGTTGAATAGCCACAATTATTATAAACAGAATTTAAACCACTGGTAGCAACAGAAAGTTAGATTTTAAAAAGCCCAAATATTTATAGTTCTAGAACAATGCTTCTGAAAGTTTAGTGTGCAAATGAATCATGAAGGGATCTTGTTAAAAATGTAGATTCTGGGGGCGCCTGGGTGGCTCAGTTGGTTGGGCGGCTGCCTTCGGCTCAGATCATGATTCCAGGGTTCTGGGATTGAGCCCTGCATTGGGCTTCCAGCTCAGCAGAGATCCTGCTTCTCTCTCTCCCCCTCTCCCTGCCACTCTGCTTACTTGTGCTCTCTTTCTTGCTCTCTGTCAAATAAACAAATAAAATATTTTAAAAAAATGTAGATTCTGATCCAGTGGGTCAGGGCTTGAGCCTAAGAGTCTGTATTTCTAATAAGTTTGCAGGTGACACTGATGTCAAGGATGCTTACATCACATTTTAACTAACAAGTGTCTAAAAGATCTTGGTTCAAATCCCCTTTTATAACCCCAAAACTGGCCAACACTCATCATGTAATTAAATCTGCTTTTACTTTTGGAAGAAAGAGGAATATGAAATTAATAAAGACATACAGATCTCTAGATGTACTGTTAAAAACTTGAATAGGTATGCCACAGAGTTTCTGTGCAAAATGTCTGTCCAAAATTATGCTGTCACATTGCTTGATTTTGTTAATATAGAATTGAGGAATTTCCTCATTGAAATTATGCCAGTAAAGAAATAGTTATCTATGTCATTCATTAGTATCAATTATTTTTTTACCCTTAGAATACTTCATTGTAGTCACTGGTTGAAGTAAAACTTTTTGTATTTTCTCCCCATTATGTGGAAGTGGGTGGGCTGTGTTCACCTAGGAGCTTATTTTATAGTCCCAGTCTCTTTGAGGTCTGGAATTTGTGTCTCATTGTTAATTTTAAAAGAATTGGAATACTGTTAGCCAGAGAAGAAAATTATTTATGATTTTGGGAAATGCAAACACTTGTTGTGAAAGGGGTATATATATATATATATACTTTAGTGGGTAACCAAGATGAGTCATTGAGATGCAGGAAGAAGATATTGAAACTTCTATTTTCAATTATTTTAAATTAAAAAAAAAAAAAGGAAAATTACATTTCACTGTTGTTGAGTAGATCAATGGACACACATGGGCCTTCATTCTGTCTCTATGCCATAAAGTAGAAGATAAAGAATTCCATTTTGGACATAAGTTTTAAGTATCTGAGAGTATTTTAATGGAGATGTCGAGTAAACAGACTGGCAGTCATAAGAGAAAGAGAGCTGGACCCATAAACCAACAAGGTGCCATAATGGAGACAGAGTGGAGAGGATTGGTTCAGTAACAAATAAAGCATTCATGGGAGGGAATTATAATACTTGGAGTTTCGGTAGAAGAAGACAAAAAATCAAGGAAAACTGAGGAAGAGGTAAAGAAGTCAAGAATGGCATGGGGATGCAAGCAGTCTCCCAGGAGAATGGTATTTCAGAATATATTAGACAGATGGGGTGCCTGGGTGGCTCAGTCAGTTAAAAAATGCATCCAACTCTTGATTTCAGCTCAGGTTATGATCTCAGGGTTGTGGGATTGAACTCCCACCAACACCACTACTAGGCTCTGCACTCAGCGTGGAGTCAACTTGGGATTCTTTCCTCTTGTCCTTTTCCTCATTTGAGTGCTCTCTCTATTTCTCTTTAAAATAAAGAAATAGGGGCACCTGGGTGGCTCCATGGGTTAAGTCTCTGCCTTCAGCCCAGGTCATGATCTCAGGGTCTTGATATGGAGCCCTGCATTGGGCTCTCTGCTTGGCGGGCAACCTGCTTCCTCCTCTCTCTCTGTCTGCCTCTCTGCCTACTTGTGATCATGATCTCTCTCTCTCTCTCTGTGTCAAATAAATAAAATCTTTATTTTAAAAAAATGTTAAGCAATTGGACATAGCATCTTTAAAAAAATAAAATAAAGAAATAAAATCTTAAAAAAATTAAAAGAAAATAGTAGACAGCGTATCAGGAAAGATTGATTAACCCTGTGAATTATTGCTGGAGGGCTTAGTAAAAAGAAGCAGAACATGCCTATTGGATTTTATTACTGGGACCAATGTCACTGGTGACCTCAGTAAGAGGGTAGTTATCTCTAAAGATCCCACATGCAAACTGGAAGCACATTTATTGTTGTTGACAATTGTTTTCTTTGGGTGTAAATAAATACATTCGTGCTCCAATAAAATTTGAGGGAATTAAAGAATTTCAAAAGGTGACAAACAGAAATATACTTTAAATTGATTACCCATAATCCTATCTTCCAAAGGCATTCTCTGTCATAATGTTGTATGTCTAACTCCTGTGTCTTCTTACTTGGTAGGTTTTTGGTTTTTTAAAATCTCTTCCACATAATTGCGATTATATTTTATGCACTGATTTTTCACTTCACGTTTTAACAAACACATTTTAAATGCTTTGTAAGCATAGCATACCATAAAGTGAACATACCATATAGATATCCATCACATTTAGATCGTTTCCAATCTGAAGGCTATTATAAATAAAGCTGAATGAGCATTTTTCTGTACAAACCTCCCCGCTGCCCCAATTATTTTGGACTATTTTCTCAACAGAGGAAAATCCGTCAGGTAACTTCTAGGTCCTATGTTATGAGTACCTTCAAACTCTAAGGAAGGACCTACTTTAAACAAATATTTGTGGCTATGGATGAAAAGAAGGACCTCAAATTACCCCCAAATGAGATAAACTCTTGGCAGGTTTAATTCAGCAATTTCCACGAATACAACTTCTAATTTCCTTTTTCTCATGATTTAGAATATTACTTTTTCATCTCTTCCTCCAAAGGTCTAAAATTTCCCTAGTACTGAGAAGGGGAACATCACTTTCAATAAAAAGAGAGAGAGAGAGAGGTGGGAAGGGAAAGGACAAGGGAAGAAAAGAGAAGAGAAGTCCATTTCCTGCCATTAATTTTAAGCAAGTCTTTGAGTCTTATGTAAACTTCTCTTTTTATCCAAATATTTGTATTGTCAAAAGCTGGAGCACTGGCATAGTAGGCACTTAGCAATTTTAGCTTCTCTGACAGCTGACCTCCCCTGCCTCTATCTGCAGTCTCTCATTTGGGAAACCTCTATTACATAGAGTTTTGGGGAAAAGCACCTGCCCCTCCCTAGAAAAAGAAAAGCAGTCACAGTTCTTCTAGTCTTAACTTGAGTCATCAGGAGATCAACACATGAATTGGGCTCAGCAAGTGGACAATTAGTGCTGGGGTTCGGCCTTGGAGAGAGCAATGTTAGAGGTCAATTGTCATTGCCATGGTGGTCTGAGTAGTCCAGCCCATGCCCGTGTTTGAGCTTTCATATAGTCCTTGATGGTCAGCTCTTCCTGGTGATCACCCATCTCCACATCTGGTCCTCCTTGTTGTTCAATGAGCCCTGATTATCCTGCAATAATCCCTCGACTATGTTAGCACGCAGCAGTCCTTGTTGCTTGTAAGGAGGTCTCTGCTTAGGCCCAATAAGCAGGGTCAAGTCACATGTAGGATTTTGGATTTTTTTTCTTTAGAGCAATAGAAAGCCACTAATGGGTAAGAATTCTTTCAGCACAGGACTGATTATCTGTGGAGAGGGGAGGATAATGGAGGCCTCGGGAATGAATGAGGGTTAAGTAGAAAGAGTGGCAGCAGAAACAAAAAAGCATATGTAGGTGAAGGCTTCAGATCCACAAGGAGCAGAAAGCAGGCTGCTTATAGGAACAAGGGCACTCTCCCTTCTTCATTCAGAGGCTCTGGACACCAGGAAAGGACCATCAGGGGATAAATGTGTCTGGAAGCAGTTACAAGGACAAATGAGAATGCCTGAAAAGGCCTTTTATGCAGCTCCTGTGTAGAACTGTGTAGAAACACAGTTGTAGAAACACAGAACTGTGTTTCATCCACTTCATGGGGCAAAATATGATGAATAATTTTATAATAATCTCTTCTTCTGACAGCTCTCAACCCCTCAATACTCATCTCTGACATGCTAGATAGAAATAGGCTACACCAGCATAATGCCACCTCTCCCACCTTCTAGAAGAATTTCCTAAGCTTCACTGATAAGATTCATCTGCAATTCTGGTTAAAAAACTTAGCTTCCCAGTCCCTTCCTTCAGAGGGGGTAGAACATGAGAAGGAATTTTAACAAGTTCTATCATGTCATCATGAAAGTTTGAGAAACATCCTTTGAGGTCTCTTACCTGATGAAGGTATGGAATAGACACTTAGCAGAGATTTTTCCTGCTAGGTCCTCTGTATTGTCATCCCACCAAGGGGTG
Source organism: Lutra lutra (assembly GCF_902655055.1). Taxonomy (NCBI): domain Eukaryota; kingdom Metazoa; phylum Chordata; class Mammalia; order Carnivora; family Mustelidae; genus Lutra; species Lutra lutra. The sequence continues at coordinate 148,611,461 of NC_062279.1, read as the reverse complement.
GTTTGAGGGCTCCAAGTAAGTGTTCTTGATTGTTCAGCCACCAGCATTTCCAGCAGGGCTTGTAAAAATGCACATTGCTGGTCCCACCCCCAGAGTTTCTGTTTCAGAAGGTCTAGGTAGACGTCTGAGCATTGGTAGTTCTAAAAAAGTCTCAGGTGCAGCTGAAGCTGCTGGTCCTGGACCACATTTTGAGGACTGCTGACATAGAAGGAACACAATATCCCCAGACACTCAAGACATAATTATCACTCAGTGATTCCTCCTGAGGAAACCCCATCCAATCAACAGTCCCTCAGAACAGGACAGGGGATCCTCTGTACAGAGTCACACACTCTGAGGCACCTGAGACCCAGACTTCCTCCCTTACAATATATCAGAAAATAAAACCTGGAATTCTCCATGTGGTCAACACAGAGACTCAGAGATTCAGTCCCAATCCTAACCCTTGTTGGAATAAATGAAAACAAAATAGGAGATCAAAGGGAGATGAATATATGCAGAAAGGTGATGTTTCTATAGTACAGCTTTGGGAGACCCATAGCAGAGTTAAAGCAAGGAAACTGAGGCAAAACCACCAGGGCCTTGGGAAACATCCGCTCATGTTGGGAAGAGGCCAGCTGAGATACAGGGAAGCTTGTGCTGAATGTGGTGCCAAGGTGGGGGTTGGGGAGTGTTGACAGAGTCAGGCTGGAACTTCCCACTCTCCCCTACCACGTGCCATGCTCTGGTGGAACATAGAACATCAGGCACAGAGTTAGGACCACAGGACCTGAAGGATCTACCTTTGGGAGGGCTTTGAGTAAGTCCCAGAAAATGCAATGTCCTAAGCACTTTCCATGAAATAACTCTCTTAATTCTCACACTAACCAAACAAGTATATACAATAATCATCACCTTTTTTGGACTAAGAAACAGGGTCACAGAAAAGCCGTGTGCTGTGGTGGATGTCACACAGTGGGCACTCAGTGGAGCCACATTTCAAATCCAGGTCGTTTGACTTCAGAGACTACAGGCCTAACTCAATATACTGCTGTTGCTTCTTAACAGAATGCATATTTCTTGATCATCTGCTACCTCCAAGTCATTATTTTAGCTACTGGGGGTGGGGACTAGAGGAGGGGAAAATAAAATAGATACTTTCCTTGCCTTGAAAAGAGTAAAATCTGTTAGGATGGACAGACCCACTTACAGAACTCTGAAACTAGGCAGATTGCAAGTATAAGCTTCTATGTCTGGTTAAAAGCTACAAGGATTTGGAGATACAGAGAGAGAAATGGGGATGGGTGGATGGCAAGTTGTGGAGACCCTGGGAATCCTTTAATTGTGGCCCTAAGTGGATTGTAAGCAAAAATAAATAAATAAATAAATAAATATAAAAACCAGTCCCTCCAGTGTTGACGCTTGAAAGAGGATATCTTGGAGGAAGAGGCAGCTGATTGTGAGGCTCTGACCTCATTTTTCAGATTCTCCTTAGCTTTGCACCCCTTTCTGTTTCCTGCTATCACCATCCTGCTGGCTTCTGAGGGTAGTAATCTTTTTCAAACACTCTGGCCCAGACAAAAAAGACCTTTCTATTAACTCCCCACTGTACAGCTGAGGCCAGGCTGGAATTAACAAAAATGAAAATCAATAAGTCCTTCACTAAATGCTCAGACACAGAAACAAGAAAATAAACTGTCCTATAATGTCAAAAATCTGTCTAAGAGGACTGCTCTGTCCACACAGAACCACCTGGAAGAAGGACAGGACACCTGTAATGATGCCTGCTCTTCTTAGACCGGGGAATTCTCGAGTTTACAAATGCTATTCTCATCCCTGTCTGTAATCTGGACTCCTTGATGTCTAGACAAGGAGATGGAGAGAGGTCTTCCCTGGATCTGGTGCCTGCCCTCTCAGGTCCAGCCTCCCATGTTCTAACTCACCTCTGCTCCAAGTAGTTGGAAGTAATTGACTTTCTCCTCCGGGCTTTTCTTTATGGCCTTTCAAAGAACACCATGGCTACCTTGTCTGAAATCAAGTCTGGACACTTGTTAATTAACTGCCTGAGTTTGAACCAGGTACCTCATCTTCCTGATTTTCTGTTTTTCTGTTGGTGAACTTAGGGGTGTAAATTAGTGGTTAACTCAGTCCCAATTCTGACCTTTCTATAATTCTAGGCCCATTTGTGGGCATGACTCAAGTTGCTCATCACATATATTTTGCCTCATCAGTAATACATTAAGGAAAATTGCCTGAACCTGAAAGGTCAAGTCTATGAGGAGGGCCCATATGCCTAAGCTCAAAGATCCATTGCTTTCAAAGAATTAGACTGGGTAAGTGGCACCTGGGCTCCTGGATTCTCTATATCTACATACATAGTATTGAAAGTGCATTAGGACTAAAGGAATCCAGGGGCCTTTTCCATCTCTGGCAAGCTCAGCCTCATGTAAAAATAGTGTGGCCAGTATAAACACAAAAGCTGAGTCATCAGCTTCTGCTCAGGCCCCTGCATCCAGTCTGTGAGCCATCAGAAATGACAAGCAGGATGGGACGCCTGGGTGGCTCAGTGGGTTAAGCCGCTGCCTTCGGCTCGGGTCATGATCCCAGGTCCTGGGTTCGAGCCCCACATCGGGCTTTCTGCTCGGCAGGGAGCCTGCTTCCTCCTCTCTCTCTGCCTGCCTCTCTGCCTACTTGTGATTTCTCTCTGTCAGATAAATAAATAAATAAATAAATAAATAAATAAATAAAAGAAATGACAAGCAGGATTCAAGCTAGTGCTTTCCTATGATCTACAATCCAATGCCCCGGTCATTCACCACAGGATGATTAGCATATATATGGAGGCCACAGAACTTGAATATGAGGATGAAGATGCTGATAAGGCTCAAGCTCTAAGAGGATAATGCCCTAGTGGAAATACAGAGTGGCTCGAGGTGACCTTATTGACATCACCATCATCATATCAACTGTGTGTTGAAGGCCACACCATTGGCTGGAGGCTTTTCACCAGTAAGGCACCTAGAACATTGCATTCTTCCACTTTGGCAGATCTGGGAGAGCCAGACCTGGAAGATACAACAGAACCAAGGTGGAAATGCCTCTCAATGAGAGTAAAATTGGGATCAAAATCAGAAACTCTGCTCCAATGGAGAATCAAAGTTAGGAGACCAGGACGGTAGGAAACAAATATGGAGACCTGGGTGCAGAACCAAAGAATCTGGAAGGTAGAAGAAGAGGAGAGCCAGGACCATTGAATGAGACAGAAGGACATTCTGGCAAAAATGGAAACAAACAAACAAACAACAACAACAACAACAATAAACTCTATTTCTGAGGTTGGATATTAAGGTGGCTTTTTACAGCCTGGTGGAATACTACATGGGAATCATGAAAGTCTCTCTAAATCAATCCAACTCATCAAAAAGAAATAATGGGCTTGTGTTTTCTGGGTTCCATTGTGCATTGACTTCCAACTGAATTTGGCTTCTTTCTTTCTTTCTTTCTTTCTTTCTTTCTTTCTTTCTTTTCTTTCTTTCTTTTTTTAAAGATTCTTATTTACTTATTTGAGAAAGAGAAAGAGAGAACAAGCTGGGAGAGGGGCAGTGAGAGAGGGGGAAACAGCCTCCTACTAAGCAAGGAGCACAATGTGGGGGTTCGGCCCCAGGGCCCTGGGATCATGACCTGAGCTGAAGGCAGAAAGGCAGATGCTTAACTGACTGAGACACCCAGGCACCCTTGAATTTGGTTTCTACCACATAGTTGCAGGGTATATTACCTACATATCACTGAATAACAATTTACAATAAACCTAACAGCTAAAAACAGCACACATTTATTATATCACTGTTTCTGGGGATCCAGAGTCCAGTCCCAGCTTGTTATCTGCTTCAGAGTCTCATCTGAATGCTATAGTCAAGGTGTTGGCGAGGGCTGCAGCCTCCCTTCAAGGTTTGACCAGGGGAAAAGATCCTCTTCTGAGCCCACGTGATTGTTGGAGACATTCTGTTTCTTGCAGGCCATAGGAGAGAGAGTCTGAGTGTCCTGCTGACTATCAGTTAGAGGTTACTCTCATTTCCTTGACATGTGGCTTTCCCTGAAGGGAAGCTCAAAACATGCATGGCTTCTTTGTAGACTGCAAGAGTGTCTCCTAGCAAGACAATTATAATCTCATATAATATAATTGTGTGCATGCAATCACCTATATTCCATCACCTTTGCCATATTCTAGTTGTCCGAAGCAAGTTAGAGGACACATCACACTCAAGCAGAAGGAATTATGCAAAGGCTTAAATGGGAACCATCTTAGCATCTGTCACACATAAATAGACCTGCTAGTTGGGGCTGGATCTCAATGCTACTCTACTATTCTCCTTGAGGAATTAAACAAAGACACCATAGTATGTGATATAGTTAATTACAGACTCCTAAACCAGACAGCAGAACTCACTAGGTGTTCAGAGTTGGTGGGACAAGGTTATTTCTCCTTCATGTTGGCTAGTAGTTGAATTTCCATCACCAGAAATAAAAGCTTCCTTTTCCCAAATAACCAAATGAGGCAAAGAAGTTAACAAGGAAAATTATCAGGAGTTATTTTGGGGTCCCCTAAACCTACTGTATGAGTTGAGGCAAATTTTGGTAGTAAAGGCTTGTGAAGAAAGCTTAAGGGATTTGGTTGACTCAGTATGAGTCAGTGGTGTGATGTGACTGCCAAGAATAGCAAAGGCTGTGTTAGACTCAGTGTAATTAGTCCAGATGGAGGATTAGTCCGGAGGAGATGACCCTTTCTCACTTTGTGCTACTGCAGCCACACATGAAGGCTGGTGCTAATGTCAGATCCCACATTCTAGGAGGGACATGGTCAAAATAGTGTACCTGTAAAGGAGAGTCCCCAGAAGTTTAAGGAGGTTGAAACCATAGGAGATAGCTAAAAAAATGAGGACTGGGAATATTTAATCTGTAAAGGTAAACTCCTGAACTAGAAAGGAGTATTGTTTTGAAACACTAGAAGACTGTCTTATGGACAAGATATTGGGGCAGAAGGTCTTATATGAGCCCAAAGGTTAGAGCCAATGCTTTTAGTGGAAATCTTGGAGGATAATTTGTCTGCTCAGAGTGAGAAACATGCCCCAGGGGGTCCAGCTGTCATAGCAGAGGACAGATGCTTCTCACCAGAGGTCTTCATTGTGTCATTCAGTTACTCAACAAACACTTCTTAGGTCCAACTGATGACTGAGGACCAAACTATGCAGATGCCCAACAAAGAAAATGCATCCCTGTCTTTAACGACTGTACCTTGAAGACAAGAAAACAAACAATTTCAATGAAAGATTGAAAGTAACCAACAACCCCCAAGACTCAGACGTGCATTTCTTGGTCATGTCAAATGCAGGGGGCCACAGCTCACTTCCTGTGGCTCCATGTGCCTTCTCATTCTGGGATGTGGGACAGAAAAACAAAAGTGCTAGTAGGAATCTTGTGATGTCTTTGAAAATTTCTGTTCCAGGGAGGCTAATTTGCTCGCATTACAAAGGCCACAGCATGTCACTGCCAAGTCTTGCCACACAGCAATAGGCACCCAGGCTGTACAGGGTAAAGGAAGCAAATGATCAGCAAAAATAGCACAGTTTCCTACAGGGCCCTCAAGTCATTCTGTGGGTGTTGAGAGGACATGATTTTGTGGAAGACACAACTACTTAGGAGGGGCTTCAAGGAAGAGGGGGTCACTCTTGGCTATGTTGGGTCAATCCCTCTTTCTTTCTAAACTCTCTATGCTCAGACTTTTATGCGATATAATCCATTTCAGTGTGAATTTTCATAAATTAGTAATCTCTGGCCTGAGCAGGATGGTTTCCTTGCCTGGGGAGAGGAGAGAAAAAGTAAACAAACTTTCCACTTGGGGAGCGAACTCACAGAAATTTAAATGAGGTAAATGAAATTTAACAGTTGAGAAATTACAACTGTGAAGAAGTAGGTTAATCCAGGGACAAAAGGGAGTGAATCAAGAGAAACGTATAAGGAGCTGAATTTAATTAAGGGACCTAGAAGGAAGATATTAGTAGCCATTCTCCATGAGGAATAATAAATGAAGGATTGTGTGTCATTTTGGGTTGTAAATGCCTAAATTATGGTCCTCCTCATGCTCCCCTCCTGAAAAAAGAATTTATTTAATCTATCTGTGAATGTTTCACAGATGGAGGGAGCAACGCAGGCCGATTACAGTGTGTTTATTTGTTTGTTTTTAAGAAATTCTTATTGCCTTGGCCACTGAGAGCAAAGCAATTCCCAGTACGGGAGAAGAGAAAAATGGTCCCTTTTTCCTAAGTGTGGCTGGTGAACCAAGGGAAGTTGGATGAGGAAGGAATGGGCATGTGGCCCAAAATACTTCATTGCTCACATTGCAGGTCCTTTAATTTTTAATACATTTTATTTCTGTGTTCAGGGAGGCTTTGTTATTTTAACCTCCTGATGCAAAACCATTCCTTTAAAACTTTTGGAATTAACATGCCAAACGCCAACTGCAATGTGTAAGGGCTGTGAGATGCTTCTTCAGTAATTTTTAATATAAAAACTACCTTGTTCTCCTCAGAGGAACAACACAATTTTAGTATTTTTAAAATAGTGTGGTGATGTTAATAAAATAACAGCAGCATTTCCCTCCAAAGCTATCCTTGGGGTCTTGGGTGGGCGCAGTGAAGGTGGTGAATGCCTGTCCTTCTGCCCATGCAAGACAAAGTCATTTAGATACAGGTGACCACCAAGAAAAGAGGCAGATCTGAAGTAAGACAAAAGCAGTTATTTGGGTGTCTCAGAATCTGTTGATTTGGGGATTAGAGATTAGGGTAAAAATCCAAGTCGTATCGAGGAGGGAGCAAAAGTCAAGGTTGTTTTGTTTTGTTTTGTTTGTTTTTTTGTGTTTTTTTTTTTTAAGATTTTATTTATTTATTTGACAGACAGAGATCACAAGCAGGCAGAGAGGTAGCCAGAGAGAGAGGAAGGGAAGCAGGCTCCCTGCTGAGCAGAGAGCCTGATGTGGGGCTCGATCCCAGGACCCTGGGACCAAGACCTGAGCCGAAGGAAAGCAGAGGCTTTAGCCCACTGAGCCACCCAGGCGCCCCCAAAGTCAAGGGTTTTTAAAGGCAAAAAGAAATGGTTGTATAAATTATTTACTAATAATTTGAATTGATGTCAGTGGTACAAAACTAAACCTGGCCACCTGTAATTGGTTGTTAAGGCTTTCATTCACTAAGTAAAATGCTATTACTGTGGCAACTTGCAGGTTTTTGTGCAGAGTCCTTGGATTACTTGCAGTTTGGCCCAGTTCAAAAGTTCATGGTTCTACCCAGTGAGAACATGCATAAGGCCCACCTCCTTAATGATTCCCCGGCTCCACTGTAAGCCCCTTGACATAAGTAACTCTATTTTATTTCAACTCTCACAGAAGGAAGAAGGCCTCTCGGGAGCTCTATGTCCACAACCTGCTAGCAGTGGTCTTGGCTGATAAGAATAATAAACATTTATTACACATGCTGTATGCCACATATGATTCTAAACTTTTACATGGATTCACTCATATAATCCTGGTGATGGTATCATGTGAGGTAGGTATTATTCTTCCTCCCATTTCCTAGATGAGAAAACTGAGGGCCAATAACTTACCCTAAATATGTAAAGATCTTTTATAAGTTGATAACAAAAAGAGAAACAATCCAATGGGGGGAGGGTGGGAAATGGGCAAAAGACATGAATTAGCACTTCATAAAAGGGGAAATCCAAATAGTCATTAAATGCAGGAAAATGTGATTGACCTCATTGGTCACCACAAAAATCCAAATTAAAACCAGAATGACACACCACTGCATAGTCCACTGAGTGCTTACAATTAAGCACCCTGATGGCACCAAGTGCTGGAGAAGAAGCAGAGCAATGGAGACTCACACACCCCTAGTAGGGAAAGAGTTGGCCAAACCTCTCCAGATAACAATTCGATATTAACCACCCAAGTCGGACATTTGCAAGTCCTGTTACAGAAATTCCACTCCCAAGTGTAGAGCAAATTTAAATATTTGCATCTGTGCACCAAAAAAACAAAACAAAACAAAAAAACAAAACAAAACCAAAAAAAGCCAAAACCAAAACCAAAACCAAAAACATGCACAAAAGCATTCATAGAAGCATGGTCAGGAAAGTCCTAAATTAGAAACAATCTGAATACCATCAGCAGTAGGATGACTAAGAACATTCAGTATACGCATACAATATAGTACTTTCCAGCAGTAACAATGAACTTCAGCTCCAGGAAACGGCATGGATGAATCTCATAAACATCATTGAACAAAAGCGTGGAACACAGAAGAAAACTTTATGGTTGCATTTATACAAAGTTCCAGAGTTTGTAAAATTAGTCTCCAGTTTTAAAAGTCAGGAGAGGCATGATGTTGGGGGAGGACAGAAGGAGTAATGATGAGGACAGGCACCAGTGTCTTGAGGAATGACCTCAGTGTTCTTTGCCTTGACCTGAGTGGTAAAGGAAAACCTCTCCATGTGTCTTGAACCACTTCTTTACTTCTGATTCAAGAATTGGGTTAGGGGTCCCTGGGTAGCTCAGTCAGTTAAATACCTGACTTCTGATTTCAGCTCAGGTCGTGATCTCAGGGTTGTGAGATGGAGCCCTGCCTCAGGCTCTGCACTTGGGCATGGAGCCTACTTAAGATTCTCTCTCTCCCTCTCCCTCTGCCCCTCACCCCCTTCAAAAACAGATAATAACTGGGTTACTGGTCTACTTGACCTTATTCAGAATTCCACACACAATCAAATAAGAATACTTTTTTTCCTTCACCAAAAAATACTGAAGTATTATACAATAATTAATTTTTTTAATCAAACACCTTGTCCTTGTTTGCACCTATTTCTAAGAAACTGGGAATCCAAATGTTCAAGAAATGTTATTCTTAATAAAGTTAAACTTAGAGACTCTAAGTACAATAAACTGGCAGTTTCAATTTCATTTTTTATTTTCCTTATCATTTACCAAGTTTTAATCCAGGAATTGCCTTTGGGTGGCTAGTGGAATTATTGTCTTATTTTGTTTTTTCCTTCTTTCTTGTTTTCTGTGATTTTCCAAATTAGCTATAATGAGAAAATATTACTTTTGATAAAACAAGTAAAAAGTATACTTTAAAATGTAGCTTAACCCCCAGATAGGGAGAGGTGGAGATATAAAAGTAGCATGGTCCTCTCTCATGTTTCACTCTATGTCTGCAAAAGCTTCTTCTCTCCTCACTTTCACAGTAAACTCAGAATTTTGCCATTTCAAACTCCTCTGATGAAACCAAGCCATGATTCTAGGACTCTAGCCCAAGTCCCACCTCTTTGTGAGGTTTTTCTTCCCTGACCAGCCAGCTGGAAGCTGGAAAGTCCCTAATGGTCAAGTTAAAATGATCTTCTTTCTCTGAACACATCAAACATTTTGAAGATTGGTACACATTCATAGGACATAGCAGTATCCCATCTCTTTAATGATGGGAGGGCTTACTGATTGATAAGTGCTTCATAATTTAATTCTGTGTTTTTTTATTTTCTTTATTAGGTCATGTAGAGGTTAGGGGAAGATCATATGGAAGTTAGGGGGAAAATGTTATCAAACACGACTTAAAGGTGATATTCTCAAGATCTTGAAAAATAACACATTGTTTTTCATTGACCTAAAGATTTTTTTTCTTTTTACATTTTACATTTATAGAATTGGATTACTTTATGATGCACAGCATCTGACTGTTATTGTCGGTCATGTGTCTATCATGACCCTAACATCATTTCCTGCTCATGGATGGACTGACTTCCATGCTTTCACACTGGCCTCCATGATCTCTGCTTCCTGGAATTCATGCTTTCTGGTGACTTCAATCCCTTCGGTGTGGGCTGAATTGCTTCCAGCAAATAGAATATGACAAATGTGGCAGGATGTCACTTCTGACGTTAGGTTATAGAAAGATAATTCCTTCCATTTTGAGTGCTTTCTTTTGTTGTCTCACTTGTTCAGTAGGAGGAAGCCGACTGCCATGTTATCAACATCCCTACGTATATGCCATCTACCCAAGGAATTGAGGGAGGTCCCTCCCTGAGGGCCAGGGAGGACTGGCCCTCAGTCCAACAGCTTGCAAGAACCAGATCATGCCAACCGCTGAGTAAGTGAGTGATCCTCCCTCACTGAGCCTTCAGGTAACAACAGCCCTCACACACACACACACACACACACACACACACACACACACACACACACCCCTTGCCTAGAATCTGAGCTACTCTGAGCCAGAGGACCCAGGTCAGCTGTGCTTAGATTCCTGACTCAGAGGCACTATGAGATAATAAATGTGTTGTGTTAAGACAGGAAATTTGGGGGTAACTTATTATGCAGCAGTATCTAGTTATTTTTTTTTAAATATTTTTATTTATTTATTTGACAGACAGAGATCACAAGTAGGCAGAGAGGCAGGCGAGAGAGTGGAGGAAGCAGGCTTCCTGCTGAGCAGAGAGCCCAATGCGGGGCTCGATCCCAGGATCCTGGGATCATGACCTGAGCTGAAGACAGAGGCTTTAACCCACTGAGCCACCTAGGCGCCCCAACAGCAGTATCTAGTTAATATACAACTTACTATCACTTCCATTGAGATATTAGCATTATTTGAAGTACATGTGGTAAATATAATTTTTTTAAGTGTCTTGAAAAAGTGTACCAAGAATTAGCTTTGGAATAAAGAGGTAACATATATGCAAAAGAAACAGAAACAGAGCTTTGGGGTAATATGACTTTAGGAAGGCACTGTCCTTATTTGTAGGAGTATGACCCAGAGTTCTACATTCTCTTACAAAGCAACAGCTGAGTGCTTTATGAGATTGTGTTAATCGTCTAGGCCTACTCTAACAAGGTACCACAGACTGGGTAGCTTAAATGACAGAAATGTATTTCCTCATTATTCTGGAACTTAGAAGTCTGAGATCAAGGTGATGGTAGGGTAGGATTCCTCTAAGGGCGTTCATTTCTCCTTAGATTGTAGATGACCTCCTTCTCCACATGACTTCATATGGCTGTTCCTTTGTGCATGTCTGCACCCTAATCTCCTTTCTTATAAAGACACCAGTCCTTGGATTAGGGCCCACACTAGTCACCTTATTTTCACTTAATTACCTCCGGAAAGTGTCTAACTTGAAATACAGTCACATTCTGAGGTCCTGGGAGTTAGGACTTCAACACTTGAATTTTGGCATGGGCAACAGTCAACTTATAACATTACACAAGGTAACTAATGTATTCACCTTCTAGGTATTAGGATACAGACATCTTTGGAAGTCATTATTCTGCCTTCATGTGGGTACATAATGGAAGAAAAAGTGTGGAAAATTTCTTACATGCCCCAGCATGAATGGCATGTCCCACCTGTGAGGGGACTAGTGCTAGCCAAGAAAGAGGTAGAATACTATGTTCTGCACAAGAAACAGCTCCTGTTCTCCATTATTCCAAAGGAAAGAAGCTAGTTGCTTGGTTTTCCATCAGACCCTCTTCTTTTTGCTCTATTGTGTCCATTCAGTGTCAATTGCTTTTCAGGTGAATGTAAGTCAGCTCAGGCAATATCAACACTCTGGTTAATGGCACTATTTAAAATCAGGCATGGAGGGTGCCTGGGTGGTTCAGTTGGTTAAGTGTCTGCTGTAGGCTCAGGTCATGATCCCAGGGTCCAGGGATTGAATCCCATGTCAGGCTCCCTGCTTGGCAGGATATCTGCCTCTCTCTATGTCCCTCCTCACCCCTGTTCATGCTTGCTCGTACTCTCTCTCTCCTTCTCAAAATAAATAAAATCTTCTTAAAAATAAATAAAATCAGGCACAGAATTAATATTTTCTGTATTCAACCACTCAATATATATTTACTATGTGCCACATAGTAGCTAAGTCATCTTACCTAAATCTCAAAGTATTGCATTCTGCAGAAGTACCATGGTATTTGTTTGTTTTATTTTATTTTATTTTTTTAATATTTTATTTATTTGACAGAGACAGAGAGAGAGAGAGATCACAAGTAGGCAGAGAGGCAGGCAGAGAAAGAGGGGGGAAGCAGGCTCCCTGCTGAGCAGAGAGCCCCATGTGGGGCTCGATCCCAGGACCCTGAGATCATGACCTGAGCCGAAGGCAGAAGCTTAACCCACTGAGCCACCCAGGTGCCCCTTTATTTTATTTTTTTTAAAGATTTATTTATTTAAGAGAGAGAGAGAGAGAGAGTGAGCACAAGTGGAGGTGGGGGTTATAGAGGGAGAGAGAGAATCCTTAAGCAGACTCCCCAACTGAGTGCAGAGCCCAGGCCTGGCTGGATCCCTGAACCCTGAGATCATGACCTGAGTTGAAACCAAGAGTCAGACACTTAACTGACTGAGCCACCCAGGCCCACACATCTGCTTGTTTTCTAAAGGAAGAAATGAGTTCAGAGCAGATATGCAAATGTACTGGAATGGCAAATAATCATACTCAGCTTTGTCTGAACCCAAAGCTTTGCTCTTCAGAACTTGCTTTCCTTTCTCGTCTGTGATTTTTTTTTTCAAGCAACAGTGACTTCTAGGAAGATGTCTGTTCACAAGAAGAACTGTTCCCTTAAAGGGCCTATAATCCAGAGGTCATTCAGGTTCTTATTAGGAAAGTAGATGGGTTTTGTTGTACTATTTCTTGCTAAGAAAACAAAGACCATCTGATTTAATTCATTTTTTATAAGATTTTTCTAAAAATTTATTTGACAGAGAGAGAGAGAACTAGCACAAGTAGGCAAAGGGGCAGACAGAGGGAGAGGGAGAAGCAGGCTCCCCACTGTGCAGGAAGCCTAATGCACAGCTGTATCCCAGGACCCTGAGTTTAACCGACTGAGCCACTCAGGTGCCCCTGATTTAATTCCCTTTTATAATAACAGCACATGTACCTTCAGTGTCCAATATGTGCCTGGTGCTTTACAGGTAACAACAAGAGAAGGCCATTATTCCCCTCCACCCTTTTACACAGAAAGAAACGGAAGCTAAGAAACTTGGGTGAAATCTGCAATTTCTGCAGAGCTAATACTGCGGCACCCCAGCAATCTGATTCCATTACCTGCCCTCCTGGGGTTTGTGTTATCTACTGAATTCTGGGGGAGTTCACGTCAGGTTCTTTCTCTAAGCCTGAATAGGGCGAAAAGACAGACTACGAACACAATAGATTTACAACCACCCCAGGAAAAGACCATGGCCATAGTAACCATTAGAGAATAGGACAGGACATAATGAGCTCTGATTGTTGGCAAGGGGTCCATGAATTGACAGCCAGGAAAGAAAAGGATCAAGGGAGTTAATCAGTTTTGGGGTTTTAAATTGGCATTAAAAATGCCCTCCCTCTCCCTTGCCCATATTACAAAGACTAAGACAGATGAGAGCTGAGTAAGTCCGGTCTCATGGATAGAAACTAGGTTGGACAACGTAATGGTATGAGAGCCAGGAGGCTCTGCTGGCTCAACCCCAGAATGGGGTGCACTTCCCCAGGGAGAAAGAGACACCCCCACACCAGTCCAGACCTCCCTCCCAAAGTGAGGACCCGGAAGGAGCAGGAAAGCCTCGCGGGTTGGATGCTCCCTGCAAGCACCCTGCTCCCAAGAGGAAGGGCAGAGCTGATGAAGCATCTACAGTTTCTCTCCCCAAGTTTGCCAGTAACTTAGTCCATCTCTCTCCCTAGGCATGTAGAGTGTTCCTGCCAAACGCGGCAACTTCCAGAAAGGTGAATCCATAAAGGCAGGCCAAGGGTACATAAGGAACGAGAGCTCAGAAGGGCATTGCGGGCACCACAGGATACGCTGACACCTTTCTGACTTCCAACCGCATGACAACTGTGTCCAGCTCACTTCTGATCTCCAGGGCTGGAAGAGAATAAGAGCTAAAGAACTTGGTGACACTGGAATGAGTGAGCAGGGACACCAGAGCTGAGATCGGAGGCACTGTGTGAAATCGAGGGCTGCAAGGTGAGATAAAGTTTGCCAAGAGCTGCATCTTCCTAGCAGCTTTTATTTTTAAGGGCTGATAGTAGGTGGGGAGAGAAAAAACGATTATACCGAGAATTGAGCTTTGTAAGCTTGGCTTTTCATTTTGTCAATTAGTTTACAAAATGCAATTATAACAATATTATGAATATTGGATTTAAACACCTTATGGATAGTTAAATTTCTAGAATGTAAGTACATTTTGAAGGCACAAAGAGGAACCCAGATCTCTGCTCCTTCATTGGGAGATAAAATATAAAATACACTGGAGACTTCTTTCTAGTTGTATAAAGTGAACACATGCAGTTAAAAGAGGAAAGAGAAAATTATATCATGAGACAGAAAAAAAGCATAGAAGGACTTGATTTTGACCTGGTTCTAAATCTAGCACTGCTAACTCGGTGACCCTCAGAAAGTTATTTAACTTCTCTGCATTCATGTGAAGAATGGGGATAAAAAGAGAATGCATTCAAGTCACCCAGCATAAAGCTAATCAATAAATGACATGATTTTTATTTACCTATACATACCTCTTCCTTGTTTCCCATACTGTTTGATAGATTTTCCTAAGTATACAAGTTAGCCAATTTTACAGTAGTTCACAACAAATATTGCTACAAATAGATTGAGATATGCTCACTTGATCATTTAAAAAGCAAAAAAAAAAAAGAAAAAAGAAAAAAAATTAATTTAAGAGTTAGGTTGCCTGAGCTTTGAAGCATGCTAAGAAATACTACCACCATAATGGAGGAAAAAAAAAAAACATATATATATATAGAGAGAGAGAGAGAGAGAGCTAGTTCTTTTGAGTACCACTGTAAACCTTTTCATAGGAACAGTATTCCAAAAACCTGGGGAAAGAGAACTCTGGTATCTTTCAAGAGATGCTTGCTTTGGCTTTGTTTTCAATCTGCAATCAAAACAAAGCTTAGAAAAGAGAAGGCAATGCTGTCAGTTTTCAGGGACAATAGGGCCACCCTGGAGAACTTCAGGAGGTACTCCCAGAGGAGAGAGCTACTAGAGGGGTGTGCTGCTTGAAGCTGAGTGCGAAGAGGATGTAAGAGTTTGATAGTCACAGTCCAAATGCTCCTTGGATCTTCCTAGTGTTCAGAGAACCGGGAGCTCATGAGAATTGTTGACTAAATTGCAATTTTTTTGTTCATGCGTATCTGTGAGCACCTTTATGTAAGACATTAAATTTTATTCCTATCCATAAATACACCTACTACAGGGCTGTGATACCTGACCGACATTGTCAGCAACCAGTAAAGGTTTCAGCTCAACTGATGGGGCTGGAGAGAAAGGAAAATATCTTTATTACTATTATTATTATTATTATTATCATCACCATCTTTTCTTTTTTTGGAGAGTTGAACTTTCCAGCATCCTTGAATAAGGCCTAAAAGAGAAACTCAGCAAGACCTGCTCATCAAAGCATCGGTCAGTTTTGGTCCCAGCAAACCTAAAATCAAAAGGAGTGCCACAATTTCCCACCTCCCTGAAGGCATCCCAGCACTCAGCAGGGCTTAATAATTTGAACAAGAGGGCCACTTCAGGCCTGCAATATTGTAATTTTTGCACTGATGTGTGTGATTTGGGGCAAAATTTGACACGGGACCAGAAATAAAAGCGGTATGTTGTCTAGGGTTATTTATCGAACACAACAAATGGACTGTAAGGAATGTGTGGGAAATTGCGTTTATCATGCGTACTTTACCTGAATCAATTAGGCATTCATTCATACATTAGTACAATGTCACCATCTGCACAGAGCCGATGATTTCTTCCTTAGAAGTCACAGGAGACCAGGGCACTTTCAGAGTCTCCAAAAATGTTTTTATTTCTTTTAGAGCTTCCAGGTCTCAACAAATATGGAAATAGATAAGAATAATATATTCATCTTTACACAAGTGTGGTCATGGAACTTAATTTTTAATTTATTAGTTCATTTTGAAGGCTAGGTCCCACAAAGGTCAAAATTATAACTCAACCCTGCAACCACACAGGCAGAGAACAAATCTGAGGTCACGAAGGGGATAAACATCCTGTTTTCAAAAAAAGGCATCAAATAATCTCTCAATCTGGATGGGTGGATTGTTTTTTTGTTTTGTTTTGTGTTTTGTTTTGTTTTTAAGATTTTATTTATTTATTTGACAGAGAAATAGAGCACAAGTAAGCAGAGCAGCATGCAGAGGGAGAGAGAGAAGCAGGCTCTCTGCTAAGCAGGGAGCCCGATGTGGGGCTCGATCCAGGACCCCAAAAGCATGACCTGAGCCAAAGGCAGCCGCCTAACCAACTGAGCCACCCAGGTGTCCTGGGTGGATTGTTTTTAAGAATGATAGTGAAGTTGGAAGTTAGACAGGCTGGTGAGGGAGGCATGCGATGGGTGAGCTGAGTCAGAAGGAACCTTGATCCTACATGTTTTCTGGATATGACCCTCATTCTCTCTCTCCCAAGCCGGCTGCTCTAGCTAATTAGCAAATCAAAAGAAATGGAAAAAATTCTAGACCTGAGCACAATCAAATTAGCAGGAGTTATTTGAGGATACCATTTTCACACAGTGTAATCATGCTCTCTTTGTTTTGGTCAAATGAGTGAAAATCATCGTTGAAACCCAATGCCCGCCCCCCACTCCTGCCCAGCCAGCTCTCTGGATGGTGGCATTGCATATCTCTCCTCATATCTCTTCTCAGTTTTACACAGGGTCTTTTCTATAAAGACAGGGATGCACAATGTACAATTAGGCAATACACATCAAGCTTCCCCTACAACAAGGACCTTTTAAAAATGCATCTGACTTTTCAGGTGATTCAGCAGTGAGAGCCATTAGTGCACCATCTAAATCAGGACTTGGAAAGTTTATTAAAATTGGATTTTTAACCTGATCCCAATTTCCTCTGCTTCTAAAGAATCCCATTGGACTCCTTAATATTCATGCTATTAACCTGAAAGATTCAAACTGTCATTATGGGAGGAAAGACGATACAGGATAGGTAGCCCCACAGGCGGGAGTTGCAGATAAAGTCACACTGAACCCAGGCAGGTAAAAAGACTGTGGATCCTACATCTTTAGGAAAAGCAAGCTCTCTCTTTTTCTCTCTCCCCTTCTTCTAAACTCCCTAGTCCATGACATATCTGGGGAAAGAAAGCAAACAGAAATAACAAAAGCAAACATAAGCAAACCATTTAATTACAGAGAGCACTAGACCAGGAGTCTAGTTTTTACTGGAAGGGTAGCTGCCTTGATAACTCATCTCCACTTCTGGTGCCCTAATTACTCCCACTCACTCACATCATGACTTTAAACTGTGCCTTTGTTGTTGTAAGATGAGGAAATCATAGGGACGCCTGTGTGGCTTAGTCAGTTAGGTGTCTGACTTTAGCTCAGGTCATGATCCTGGGGTCTTGGGATTGAGCCCCACATCGGGCTCCCTGTCAAGTGAGGAGTCTGCTTCTCCTTCTCTCTCTCCCCTTACCTGTGCTTCCTCTCTCAAATAAATAAATAAAATCTTTTAAAAAATGAGGCAATTATAATTTCTAAGAGGTCTGGTACAAGGACAAAACGTACCATACTGTAATCCATCTTGCCCACGTGCTGGGCCCCAAAGCCTTAAATGAATCCCAGCCGGTATTAGTACTGATTGTTGGTTGAACGCATAGCTCATTTGTTTTTTTTCCCATTTTATTCTCTCAGGCTTTGTCTTCTGCAAAACACAGTTTGCCACTTAACTGATGCCAATGAGTATTGGTACAGTTGGGTTGTGGGGATCAGTCTGGTTTCATCTTGAGATAAGATTTTCTGCTTCCCTAGGGCATGGATGGTGTCTCCCACTGTCCACTTCTTGCTCAGTACCTGGCATAGAGTTAAACACATACTAGGTGCTCAGCAAAGACTCTGGTAACTTATGATAACAGGTAACAGATCATCTATTAAAACCATCTCATTTTCTAGTTGATGACACTGAGTAAGAGGGTTTTAGGACAGACATGTATCAATGGCAGCCAGTCTTCAAGAGCAACCACCACTGTGTCTCCTGTGAGCCTCCATTCTGACACTGACAGCCCTGATAGGGAAACACATCTGACCCAATCCAGCAGTCCTTGAGGGGATACACTGTTTTAGATACTGTGCAAGATTCTGGGGAGACAACACAGAGTTCTCTGTGTTTCCCATCATGGTTCCCATGATCTAGTGGGGAACCCAAATCTCTAAGCTGATATTTTCAATACAATATCTGTGCTATTATACCAGAGCTGAGTTCCGGCAGTATGTAAATGCCAGGTTAGTAAACCTAACTTATCCCCAGAAGAGGTCAGAGAAGGCTGTTTAAGAGAAATGACAAATTCCTTGCCAGAGACATAAAGCTAACTAAGAACAAAAGAGCCAAATAATACTTTCTTACTTGTCTGAACAAAAGAATGCTGATCATTGATCAATGAACATTGGCAGACACTTAAAAAATGAGAGACGTTAAAATCCAGTCCTCAAATTTTTAATCACTTGCCAGATCTACTTGGGGTTGCTTCTTGCAAGTAAAGTTGCTAGCAGAGACTCAGGGCTGGGGCCTAAGGTTCTCCTTCTTTTTCAGGACTTGTAGTAGGGAACCAAGCAGATCTGTTAACCTGCTCTTGGCTCTCAGTGTGCTAATGGAATCACTGCCAGCCTCCCTTTGCATCTGGCAAATGAGTAGTGAGACTCAGACCATGTAACAGAAACACTTTGAACTCTCAAGGAAAAGTAATCATACCAAGTTAGAACATCAAAGCTGCTCCCTATTTTGAAGAACCCATGATCTGCACTGGGCTTAGCTGCTGGTAGAAGCTTAAGGATACCAGTAATTGCAAAGGTTTATCTCAGAATACCATTCGACCTGCGCAACCTCCTACATGATTTTGTACAGCTTCATAGGATGGGGGGTGGGGGGGATACTCCTTTTAAAGCTAACATAAATTTAAATGCTGAGGCTTTTCAAAGTGGGGCTTTAAAGTGACTATATATATATATACATATACTCACATATTAACATTTGTCTGGCTCAGAGAAGTAGCCAGGTTCACAAAAACCCCTAAAAGTTTATTTTCCAAAATAAGTCTTGTTCTTGGCCTCCCAGATGCTATTGACTTCATCAGATAGCCAGAGATGCTGGTCTTTGCTTTGCTTTCTTAAAGGGCAGTAGGTAACAACTCATGAGTAAAGGGGTCAACTTCCTATGGCAACCATTCCATAAATGGGAAAGTATTTTTAAACCAAGCAAAATTAATGACAGAATTAAAAAAATAATAATAATGACAGATTGAATGACAAAGTCAAATTCTTCCAAATACTTATCTTCCAATATTTAAGATGTGGAAGATCCAGTGAAACCTCAGTTAAATTACTTTGATGTTCATTTGGCAGTTTTCTTTTCTCTTTGCATGTTTCTTTCCTCTCTCCTTCCTTCTTCCTAACGTGTTTGCTGACCTGCCTTTGAGGGGAGCTTTCTTTGGCTCAGGAAAGCTGGTAAACAGGCAGTGCAGCCTCTGTAAGGAGGCTGGAAATCTTAAATCTGAAGTTGAGCTACTTGGACGCTGGTCGAGTTCTCCCCCAAAACCTCCAGCTACAGGATCTACAGGATCGGGGGAGGGGACAAAGAAACCCTGCTTCATTTCAGGGCTGGCGTTTACCACCCTGGGGTACTAGTAAAAGAGGTGAATTCTCCAGGCTCTTCCGGTAAACCTGCATACACTCCCGGGCGCAAAACCGAAGTAGAAGGGCGTGTTAATGGCGACCCGGGGTGTCCGGGGCCTCTTCCCTGTGCGGATTCGGGCTCCAGCTGCCTGGCTGCTGGCGTCCCGGTCCGGAGGCGGTGTAAGTTCCAGGGGATAGCGCCTTTGGCCTCCAGGGCGGCGCAGGGAGCACCCGCACCAAAGGTTGGTTACCGGCGGAGAAGGAAATTGTGCGGACCACCTGGCAGGAGCACAGCTCCGGGAACCCTGGGGCTGAGAGTGCGGAGGGAGGTGGGCTGGAGTTCGCGCCTACCCCTCCCCAGCAGGGGTAGGAAGTAGACAGGACTTTCCAGGTTCGCCGCGAACGCAGAATCATGCAACCCACAACCGGCCCCACCCTCCTGGCCGTCTGGTCCCCTCCTCCTGGACTGAAACAAGGAGCCGCGGAGCGGTGGGGCCAGATGGACTCGTCCGAGACGCGGAGCCATCCGGACTCTGTGCAGCACCAGAGCGGGCCGGGCAGCAGTGGGCGCTCGCGATCCTCCTCTGCCCTGCGCTCTCTCCCTCAGGACCCGGCCTCCTCCGTCCCCTCCTCCTGCTCCTGCTCCTCCTCCTGCTCCTCCCCTCCGCGGGACTGTTCGCCGAGCCTCCCGCCTGCAAAGTCCCCGGCGCGAGGGCAGTCACCAGCCGCCGCCACTGCCTAGTCTCCGTGGGTGCCCGAATACCCTGCCTCTCCCGCCTGCCCCGAGGCGCCCCGAAGCTCGCTCCGCCGGCCGCCGGTTCTCCGCGGAGCTGCCCATGGCTCAGCCCGAGAGCGGACTTTGGGCGCCGGACCGGCTCGACCGCGGCGCTGCTCAGGTGAGTGCCGCGCGCTAGGGGCGGGAGCCGCCCAGCAAGACGGAGTAGCAAGACGGGGGACCGTCGGGGTGCCCTCAGCTGGCGCCGCGGATTTAGGGCGAGCGCAAAGCCCAAGGTGAGTCGAGGCTGGAGCAAGTGGAGTGGATGTGGGGGAAACAAGGAAGGAAAGACATGGGGTTTTCCATCCTTCTCACCTCCTGCCTTGCCCTCTCAGGTCTGCAAATCCAGAGAGACTGTTTTTTGTTGTCGTTGTTTTGTTTTAATAGGCAGGTATTCGGGTTTCTGACTTTGTGGATTGGATCCAACCCCAGCAGAGTCAAGAGGCTCGCTCCTGCCCACCGCATCTCCCTAGGACTGTGCGGGGCAGCCCGAGTGCAGCGCGCAGCAAAGCCAGGGTACCACTCTGTCTGGGAGCTGGGGCAGGGATACAGTCAGCAGAAGTCAGTGGGTCGAGTGAGCATTCCGGGTGGGGAAACCTAGGTCTGTTTGCCCTTGCATTTGGTCGGAGTGGAGGAGACATGGGGCATCTCCCGGGGGGCGGGGATGCTTGGGAGGAGAGATATTATAGGTAGCCTTTTTTACGAATGCCGATTCTATACCGTACTGCTATTTCATTTTACTTTTTACTTTTTTTTTTTTTTCCTGCCTCTGTTTCTATTTCGAGCACCTTGGGTGGTGGCGGCAAATGAGGGTGCAGGGAGGCGGGGCGCCCACCCGCGGAGGGAGCGAGTAGACCCTCTCTTCGATCCAGGGGCAGACTCGGCGAGCCTGACGTCTCCAGGTGCGCTCTCGGAGCCAGACCCCGGACTGCGCGCTACTCCCCCTTCTGGCCCCAGCCTGTCCCGGGAGCCGGAAAGCCGGCTTCCAGAGCCTGGAATAGGATGGGGAAGCCGGCGAGAGCAGAAGCAGGGATCCAGGACGCGGATGTGGGGTGTGCTTCGCTCCGAGGTTGTGTGCCGGCGCTGTGCGCCTTCCTTTTCACTTACTCGGCGGGCGGGCGTCCCCGTTTTCTCGCACACCCAGGCCCCTCTCTTGGGAGTGGGGTTTCATCCCTCCTCCGCCCTTCACTGTGCAGGACCAGACGTTGCCTTGCCTTGCCTTGCGCGAGTCTCGCTCCTCCCCCAGCATTATCTGCTGGCTATTTTTATCCACTACTTGCAGGAAAATGCTTTTTGGGGGATTTTGGGGAGGAGACCCCAAACCCGCTCTCTTCGCACTGCGCTCCCAGAAGCGGTACCCTGCTAAGAGGGAGTGGCCGCAAGGAATGGCCAAGGGATTGGGGATGGAGTGTACGCGCTCCTCCTCCCGCAATCAGACCTCTCGGAACCCGGCACCACAGGCTTGGCTGCGCCGCTCGCCCGGGGAGCCGGTCCCGGGAGGAGCCCCTAGCGTCCGGGCGCCTTCCTTGGCAGGCTTTTGTGGCTGCAGCCCGAGCGCATGCATGATCCTTTGGGTCCTAACTCTTGAGATTGCGCTTTGCAGCCAAATCTCACTTTATTGTATTGAAATGGAATTACCAACTTCCACTCAAGGGTTAATTACTGGAATTCCGTCTTAAAAAGGGGAGGAGGGACATAACCGAACTTCTGCCGGCCTGTATTTCTAAAGCCCATCCTTTGGCATTTTGAATTATTCTTACTTTTAGCGTTTTCAGTAAAAATTGGGTGCAATTGGAATAAGCCTGACCTCGTGAAATTCCAGGAGATGGACGCCTCAGGGCCAAATTCCCGCTTTACTCTTTGTATTTCCAGGGCTTACATTCTTCTACTCCCATAAGATTGCAGAACTAACACGTTCAAATGGACCCTTGTGTTACATACGTTTTTCTCCGGCGCTAGAAAGAAAAAAAAAAATCAGCTTCTTAAGGAGTCTTCAGGGGCTTCCGCGGGTCCCTCTAACTCTTGGCCGGCCAGAGCTCTGCCCAGTGGTTCAACAACTTAGTGACTAAGCACTCCTAAGTGCTAGCAGTTAATTAGGACAGGAGCATTGAGTGAGGATTGGTGAAGCTGCCATGTGTAGGATGCACTGTAGCTTTAAGATGTTTAAGATGGGAGTTTTGGGGGTTTTGTTTTTGCTTTGCTTAAGAAACTGGTGATAAAGAGGTACCTTGAACTTGCAAATGGGATCAGGAAAAGTCCAGGGCTCTTAGCTCTGTCATTGGTACCCCTACTATGAACCCAGTAGTCCTTCAGCTTGAAGCCATGCTTTGCACAGTGTAGATGTTCAGAAACCCTTTACTTGGACTCCAAAATATAGCTGAAGCTTGTGCTTTTATTGTCAAAAGAGGAAACCCCCTTCCTGGAAAAGTCCTGAAAGAGCTCTTTGAAGGGAAAGCCATGTGGGAGCTTTTCTTACTTTGAATCACCATTTGATGGTGCTTGGAAGAGGTTGGAAATATGGACTGCCTTTCCCCTCTGCCAGGGCATCTACCCAGGGTAGCACTCACTGCTGTGAGTACTGAGTCCTGTTCTCTCTGTTGAGGCTAGAGTTTGGGGAGAGCAACTCTAAAATGGATTGATGCCCTGATGGCCATGAACCTGTACTCAGGGTCAAGGCTCAGACAGCAGGTTGTAGGGCTTGTCTCTAAGCCGGAGTCCTTGCAGTCTTAGAGGGGATGAAGGCACAGCTGGAGAGTAGTAATGTTCTAGCAGCTACGTAGGAAATGCAGTAACTTTTCTGGGGGCATTGGAAAAGAAGGGGGTTGTTCCCCATCACTGTGGTGTGTCGTCCTTCAGCTCTAATGATGTCCTAGTGCTTTGTGTAAAGCTGCCCCTTCTAAGTGGAGAGGCTGGGGAGTCTGCTAGTTGCTTTTGGAGCCAGCTTCTTGCCTCAGACCCGAAGCAAAGACTCCTTCCCTCACTGAGGGAAAGAGTCTCTCAGATTCTGCCTCTGAAAAATAGAGACTGAAAGGTTATTATGGGAAAGTGAGAAAATGTATGTGAAGAGCACTTTGGCAATTCTAAAACCCTGGTGGAAAATGTTAAGGGCTACTGAACATGCTTTCCCTGCAAAGTTCATTTGGCCTGTTTTAATTACAATTTGTGTATGTCTGTGTGAATTACATATGCTAAACATTAAATGGGGGAGAGGATTTCATATAATGGGTCAGTATCTCCTTGTGATCACCTGAAATCCATCAATACCAGGCCTCAATGCTTCTCAGAACGATTAATTTCTTGTTTTCGGGGTCAGAGTAAATTTTTTAGAGTTTTTTTTTTTTTTTCCTTTAACTTCATGGATTTACATGTCCTCAATTCTTTCTTTCTTTCTTTCTTTTTTTTTTTAAAGATATTATTTATTTATTTGACAGAGAGAGATCACAAGCAGGCAGAGAGGCAGGCAGAGAGAGAGGAGGAAGCAGGCTCCCCGCTGAGCAGAGAGCCAGATGTGGGCTCGATCCCAGGACCCTGAGATCAAGACCTGAGCCGAAGGCAGCGGCTTAACCCACTGAGCCACCCAGCACCCCCTCAATTCTTTCTATCTATCTTTCTATCTATCTGTCTGTTTGGAGGAAGGGCCCTGATACTGATTAATCAGAAAAGGAAGAAAGTTGCAAATGAGTGTATCGGTTAGGGAAAAGTGATATATGCTCAGTTTCAGGAGATAAGCTAGGTCTTCCTTGTCTAAATCTGTCACCGGGGGGTATGAAGGACTGGCTCTCTATTGCATTTTCAGCATTCCAGATTTGCCCTTAGGACCTAGCTAAGTGCCTGGTCACTTAGTAAAGTCTCCATAAGTATTTTTGAAATAAGTGAATGAATGATTGAACGGCATCTTCACAGCAACCCTGTGTTGTGCACAGGCAGATGGCACGATTTCTATTTTAAAGATTTGGAATCTGCAGATCAGAAGAAAAGTTAACTGATTTTCTGAAGGTACAGAGGATTCCAGATTGGAGTTCTGGTCTGTCTGTTCTCATTCTGCTCTGCTGTACTATTTGCATTGTCCTATCCCTCCCTTCACCATTAAAATCCTCCTCACCCACAGTGGACGTTTGCATTTTGGAAAGGTGCTCACAGAGGGACTTATCAGTGGGAGGTAAGGTGCTCTCTCTCTCTGCTTGTTCATCTGGGCCCTGCACAGAGGTTCAGTAGGATGAACCCACCTGGGACCTGGCATCTTGCGGGACTAGCTAAAGGATGCAAGGATAGCTAAGTGTTCACTTACCACCCTGAGTCATGAATCGGGTGGCGTCAGCCACAGTGTGAATATGCCAGGATTTCCCCAGGGTTCTGTTCCCATGGCATGATCCTGCCATATTCCCTGACACTAAGGTTCCCTCTATTCCTTCCCTTTTAACAAGCCTGGTTTCTCAGCTTCTCCTCAATTCCTAGAGGTAACCCTTAGTTTTCAAGTCCATTCCTTTTTCTCTTTGAGTTAGCCAGAATTGTAACGAGCTGAAGTGCAGCCTCTCCCGATCCATCTGCAGGCCTGCCTCTGGCATGAGGCTTTCTCAGCTTCCTCTACCCACAGGGAATTAAGCACATAGCTTTTTCAGTTCATTAGAATAATATTTACTGGGCCATAGTTTTTCAGTAGTTATGTGGTACCACCAGACTTCTAGAAAAATGAATATATTATTCTTCCGAGGAAATGCTGTAACATAAGGGAAATAGATCCCAGTTGGCATCTTTACTTTTTTTTTTTTTTTCCCCCAATCTGCCTGCTTTCTGGGAGCTTTCCAGCAGGGGTCGCACACCGAAATGCCTTCAGTAGCCAGGCAAGTCACGGCCTTACTGCCTGTGCCTAGGTAAGAAGTGTGTGTGTTGGGGGAACACTGGAGCTCAGACCCAACATCGGTTGCCAGTGGGACCTCTGGCCCAGTCCGGCCACATCTGATTTTCTTTTTGTTTTTGTTTTTGTCTTTGTTTTTTCAAGATGGGCTGTAAGTTCACGATTTTATGTAGAATCTACTGAGTTTTAAGTGCCAGGAACTAAGGCAATATTTTGAAATAATCCCGTGTGGGCCACACAGAACACTTCTGTAGGTAGCCCTTATATCCATCCCATGGGCCTCCAATATAGGGTCTCTGGTTTCTGGGGATGGAAAGAAATGGTGAGAATCTGAGACTCCGTGAAATCAGCTACCTGGCATGTTGGGACAAGGGTGTGTTGGGCGTGCTGTGTAGACAACAATCCAGTATATGGAGTGTTTGCTCCTGCTCTTCCTGTTCCTTTAGGAAGCAGTTGCAACACTACATTTAGACCTTTAACACATTTTTACTGAGTTCTGACCATGGACCCAGGATTGTGTGACACCATAGGGAGTAACACAGATGGGAATCCTTGTCATTGTCCTTAGCTTCTAGTGGATGGGACAGAGGAAAGCAAGATAAACAAATACAATTTGTCCTATGTGAGAGAGCGATGTGCTAAGGATAAATCAGGGGAAGGCCATCCGAAAATCCAGGCTGCCGGAGGTAAAACCTCAGGCAGGTAGCCAGGGATCTCAGAGTTCAGTCTCTGACGTAACATATTCAAAGTGAAATGTCACCATCTGACATAAATGATTTCTGAGTGTGGGTGTTTGGACCCTTGATTATATTCTCGGAGTTGGTATTGTGGATAAACCCTTGATAATGGACTGCTCTCCTAATTTTAATGAAATCTACTACTGAGCCCATTTACTGAGTGCCCACCATGTGCCAGACACTGGATTCAGTGCTGATATGCATTAACACACAAAACCCACCAAGGACCAGTCCTCAAGGAAATAGTAGACCAGCACAGAAGATATCAATAAATGATCCCAACAGAGTAGGTAGCTCAGGTGAGCCAGCAACAGGGGAAGGCTGTCTTCACCATTGAGTCTGGGCACTCAGAACTCTGACATTCAGCACCTTTTTACTAGCATCTGAAATGTGCTACAAAGAGTTTCCCTCTCTGCTGCTCTACCTAGTTGAAACAGGGACTCCATCATCAGTGAAGATATTTTGAAGCTTTCATTTCTTTACCTGGCAATGACATTTTGTATTATTACCAAAGCTCATTCTGCATCACAAAAATGAAATATTTTAAAAACTGATTCTATGTGTGAAACATACTTGTGCCCCTTGGAACTCTGATACACCCTCCCCCAAATTGCCCCAACTTTTTATGTTGACTCTTGTCACCCGGAGCAGTTGTGCAGAAGAAAACAAACAAACAAACAAAACAACAACAACAAAAACAGATCTTGTTCTTAACGAACTTAGAGATAGTCTTGCAGTCAGATAAATTAGAACATTTGTGCATGAGGTGGTGGTGGTGGTGAAGGCATAGTGCTTGGGCCTCTGCCTGGGTCAGTGGCAGCCCCTTCCGGGAGAACACCTTCTTGAAATCACTGTGTTTATTCCTCTCATTGCAATCCTTTCTCTCACAGCAGGATTTGTGGCAATAACAATTATCTGGAGTCCTCTTGTTACTTTCTGTCTCTGACTCCCCATCAGAATCCGTGCCCTAGGCAAGCAGACATCTGGACCCACACTAGTGTTTCTCCCACCAGCTCCTAGAACAGTGTGCCTCCTTCCAAGTGGTTGCTCAGAAAAGAAACAAGAGACAATGTTTCTGATGTTTCTGTCTGGGGGAACTAGGGAAGGCATCGTGGGGGAAGAAATATTTAAGGAAAGAGAGAGGCAAGGAGGGAAAAGCCAAAGAAAGATGATAAAACATAGTCAACATGTGTGTAGACCACCCCCCACCAAGCCCTTGCTGAGGCTCATTTGTCCCAATTAGGGATTCCCCATGTGGTCAGCAGGTGAGTAACCGGCATGTTTACACACGCACCCTTCACTGAACAGATTCTGGTTGTGCAAAAGCACTCTGGCATGCAAAGAATGAAAAAAAGATTTCAAAAGAATTTTTAAAAGATGAAAAAAAAAAAAGAGCGAAAAGAATGAAACTGATAATTCCTTATTTCTGTTTACTGGGCTAATACCCATGTTCTCCTTTTTGTACCCAGTGCTTTGAGGGAGACAGGGAGCTTCTAGCATCTTCATTCTTATATTTAAAGAAACTGAGTTCTGGGCAACTTTTCTTAGATCCTCAGAACGAGGGCAGCAGACCCCAGATCCACAGCCGCAATTCTCCACCTGCAGTGAGCAGATGGCTCAAGGTGGAGACTCCTTCAGTCCCTGGAGGACCGAGGAGCCCATATTTTCCATAAACGAAGGAATATATTTAGATTTAAAACATTCGCATCTCCTTTCATTCGTCAAGAACTTACTTCCATTTCAGCACTTTCAGGGATGCATTTTGTGTCTTGTTGAATTTCCCCTAGAATTCCTGCAGATTAGGTACACCCTGCAGTAAACTGTTTTATGTAAATGTCTCCACTCCTTAGTTGTGGAGAGTAAATCAGAGTCCTGTATCAGCAGTTAAATACAGCGGGAGAAAGGTGATTGCAGATGCAGCTGAAATGAAAAGCACGCTTGCCTCGCTGTGCTCAGAAAAATAAATACTCAGGGTGAGGAGGAGCAAGTGCAGGCTGGGTGGGAGCACGCCTGGTCTGGGCGCCTGCTCTGGAAACCTCCACTGGCACTTTATTTAAATTACATCTTACACCAGATTTTCCTGAGTCTTGGAGAGGAAGGAGGGAGAAAGTGACGGTGACAGATTCCTGGGATTAGATTTGGAGTTATTCTTGTGGCGGAGAGAGCATGGCTTTTGAAGTCACATCTGTCTGAATTTCTGATCTCGCCCTTACTGACTGTGTCATCCTGAGAAATAGACGAATCTCTGGGCTTCAGTCTTGTCAGCGTTCTAATGAGAATTAGAGGGGATTGCCAATATAAAATGCTTAGCGTAATGCTCAAGAAAAATGTATATTCTTCTTGGGTAGCATTGCCAAATTTTACAAGTAAAACTACAAGACATCCCGTTAAATTTTAATTTCGGATAAACGACATGTAATATTTTAGTACAGGTGTATCCCAGATACGAATGTTAAAAAATTATTCATTGTTTTATGAAATTTAAATTTAACTGGAAGTCCTGTATTTTATCAAACATTCCTGTGCTTGTGGTGACAGTTCTGAGGGATTACTTTGGCGAAAGTCCTGTTAACTTTAGGAAGTTAGAGAGCAGGGAGCACAGTGATCCTGATGGTGATGTAATCTTGACCTTGGACCTGGGTGTGGTCCAAGGAGAAAAGGAAGGATTGTTTTCTCTGGTGAACTAAGCCACCAATCAAACCAAGGCAACCATAATTACTTGTTTGCTCAAGGAAGTGGAAGAATTGTGGGCCAAACCAGATCTCTCAGTGCATTTAGTAAATGAGACAGATTCCTCCCAAGTGGTGAGGGCATGCGCCCGATTATTCCCAACACCCTCTGCAAGAAGGTGTTTCTTCCTGGTGAGGTCACCAGGGTGGCAGGGAGTCCAGCAGCGTAGTTCCTTAATCCACACAAATACTGCTCAGAGCAGGTTCCTGTGGGCTGGGATTGCAAAGATGAGGCCCACACAAGATCTCCACTGGGCCACTGAAGGGAACTCTGTGCTTTGAAAACCCGCACCTGCAAATGCTCCCTCATCTGCTGAATCCAGAGCTAATAAAACTGTTCCGGGGCTTTCCAGACTGGCTCCTCCAAATAGATGACCTCAGGTGATAAATTGAGTCAGAGAGCTCCCCTAAGACCCCTGGAGTAGGTTGTTCTGAGGATAGCAGTGAAAATGTTGTGTTTCCATTTTAGGTAATAACCTGGTGGGGAACTAAATTAACAAGGCTTCTGTTGCATGTGGACATTCCAAAGCAGTTTTATGCTCTCTTCAGGACCGAGATATTGCTCAAGCCCAGATCATTAGTTTCTGTTGCAGAGCACATTACTAACTCTTCATTTAACCCGAGCTGCTCACTAGCTGTGTGTTTATGGACAGCTGGGACCAGAAAGTAGGCAGAACGCCACAGCCCCTCGCACACAGGCTTATCCAACAAGAGATCAGGTCAGAATCCACTTCCCTGCTCCTCAGCTGCCCTGCAGGGGGTGAGTTACTTCTCATCACCAAGCCTCCATCTCTACATCTGCAGAATGGGCACAATTTAAATGATCACAGAGGATCCTTTACTGCACATTAAATCAAATGAGTATGACAAACATTGCCAAGGCATCTGAATCTTAGTTAACATCACAAAAAAAAATATGCTGTTATTAAGATGACAGGAGAAAGCCATAAACTCTAGATTGCACACCCAATATCATATGTAAAGACCAGGACATATCTCACATATATTCATGGGAGAGCATCTGAGTCTTTTGCTCTTTGTTTCTGTTGTCTTAATTTATATAATCTAAGCACAAGTTATTTCATTTTCTGGGCCAAGAGATGAGAAGCAGCAATGTAGAGAAGGTATGGAAGGATCTGTTAGGACAGGCATCCGGTAGACAGAGGAGGGGGATTCCCAGTGAGAGGGAAGGGAAGATAAGGAATTGGAGGAGAAGCCAGGTCAGGGAGCCTCTTAAAAACAGAGGGGAGTTCGAAGAACGTGGAATGTCACAACGTGTTGTAAAGGGGAAGTCTTCAGGAGCCTCTGCCTAAATCCCCATGCTGTCATTTAAGTTAATGCCATATCCCCTCCCTTCCCCAGAGTTTCTCAGGACCCCAAGTGAATGTCCGTGGCCTTGAGGGAAGGACACAAAGTCTTCATGGGGATGCTGGGAAGAACAGGGAGCGGTATATAAAAAGTGAAGCTCTAGTTTCTCTCCAGTCTGTGACAGCAAAAAATCACAGATAAAGACTGAAGATAAGGGGACCCAGTGCCATCTTGTGGAGGGACTGGCCACAGTGCCTCTCACGGTCCTCCTCTGACTGCAAGGGGCTTAGTTGCTCTAGTTTGGTTTTAAATTCCATTCATTGAGCATCAGCTGTTATTAAAGAGGGTTTCGGGGGCATCTCTTCTGTCCTGTTTCTCCCTGTGAAGTCATTATGCACTTCGGGTCTCCAAGCCCTGTCTATACACAGCATAGGAACCGATCCTTTCTGTGGGCTGGGCCCATCCTCTTCAGTCTTTCTCCAGAGGAGAGCATCCTCTGGAGTTCACGGTGACTCTGGGCACAGGAGGACAGCCCTGCTCCAGAAGGGAGTATATCATTTGACTTCGGGGAAATGACTTTGTTTTTCTAAACTTATTTGCCTTACATGTTCACTGGATTTATGTCCTCACGGACCTTTGTGGTGAGAATCACATTGCATAATACCTGTAAAACACCTGTTTGAGAGCCTGATATGGACTAAGCCTCCATAACACAGTTCTTGGTAGCACCCCTTAGCTGTTTGTGCTGGTCAGGCTGATTACATTTGAAAAGCAGGAATGTCCTTAAGGATCTAGCCAGGTATCACCTTCCAGTCTGCCTCTTCCTTCTGGCTGATTCTGTCTTGGCTGTAAGGGGGTCATGCTGTCCCCGGGTGGCCTGTCTCATCATCCTGCTCTAATTTAGATAGAGAACAAGGTGGGGGGACTCTCTTCTCTAAATCAGGGAAGGAAATCATTCTCAAAAAGCCTGTGCAAGATTCCTCTGTTGGGGGACACCCAGCTAGCTCAGTCGGTTAATCATCTGCCTTCAGCTCAGGTCACAATCTCAGGGTCCTGGGATCAAGGCCTGCGTTGGGCTCCCCACTGAATGGTGAATCTGCGTCTCCCTCTCCCTCAGACTCTCCCCCTGCTTGCTCACTCTCTGTCTCTCTCAAGTAAATAAATAAAATCTTAAAAAAAAAAAAATTCCCTTGTAGGTCCCGTTAGCTAAAAACTAGGGTCACATGCCTATAGGTTAGAATTACAGAAGAGGAAACAGAGGCATACAGACACCTGACACAGTGGAAGATAGCAGTTAATCGAATATGGTAACCCCGGATGGTCTCTTTGGCCTTTGAGCAACTATCATACTCATGTTTGTACTTTGCAATCTGCAATTGATCCTGCTCCGTTTCATGACGTCTCTTTTATTGCTGTCTTCACCTGAAATACAGATCTTGTGTTCTTCTGCTTTTCCTTTTATTTTCCTTCCCACCCCCGTAACTTTTACCATCCTTTGCAATCTGCAGTATTTCTCTGTGTTAATCCTTCCCCGTGACCCAAGCAAATTTTGCAAAACTTAATCAGGTCCCTATCCAGCCCCCTGCCCACACTAGGCTCTAGTATTTCAGTGCAGGACCCTTAAACACAAGGAGAGACGTGGGGCCAGCCATGTGGCTTCGTGGCAACATCATAATCTCTCTAAACTTCACGTATTCTTCGTGACTTTTAATTATGCATTTTATACACTTATCTTTTTAATGCTTAATCTGTTTCAGTAGATTACATTGTAGGAGGCTGGCGATGTTGTTTAGAGCCCCCAAACCAGCATCAACCCCGAATCAATGCCTGGCCTCCAAGAAGTAATTAAGGCCCCCGATACCCTCTGTTTCAGAGTGGTGGGGATGAAATGTGGTGATTCGTACAGAGCGTTTAATGTGCATAGTGGGTGACCAAGGGTGAGCTTTCTATTTGCCATTTTTTTTTTTAATAAAAGTAATGAAAATTCACATGCCGTAGCACGGCATTCAGGTTTCCATCTTCCAAGCCTCACCCCTGCTGCTATCTGTTTGGTGCAACACCTCACATTCAGACCACAGCACTACCAGCCAGTGTTCCCCCAGATAAGCCAGGAATGTGGACTTTTCCGCCCTGAGCAGGAGACGTTGTTCCCTTCTGCCTTCCTCCCCAGATTCAGACTCTCATTCTTTCAGGCTTGTCTTGGATGCTCTCCCGACCCAGGGCCCCCACTGCCTGATGAATAGCTTGTGTTTGTGGTTGCCCCGTGGACAGATGGGAGGGTTGCACTTTTTCCGTCTGGAGGTCAGTGTGGCCGTGTGACTTGCTGTGCACAGGGAAAGTGAGGGCAAGTGATGAGCGTTGCATCTGGCTCCATTTTCTCTTCCCTCTGGCTTGGTGATGGGCGCTATTTGAGACAGCAGGTGTTCTATCTTTCCAGGTCTCAGAGAGACTTCAATAAACAGAGGCCTGCCACCAGCCCCTGTGGGACAGGCAGCCAGGGGAGGAGGCACTGCTTGGGGAGGGGGTGTTTATCTGTCTTAGCCTTATGTGGCCCAAGTAAGGCCCCGCCTTTTCGTTGTCGCAGAGTGTGCCTTCCCACACAGGTGACATTGGTGTAATGATGTGCCAGGTCAGGAAATGGTTTCCCCGGAGAGCAGGACAGAAGATGGCTTCTGAAGCAGAGGAAATATCCACTGTCCTCTGTAGAATGCTCACCATGGCTGTGTGCCCCATAGCCTCCCCTAGCCTCCCCGAACCCCCCATCCCAGGGACATCTTTACACCTTCAGTCTTGAAGGTTGGGCCTACCTTGCTGGCTTGTGATCCCCGGCTACCTTTCCTTCGCCTGCCCAGATTCCAGCAGAAGCAGCAGAAGGGCTGTGGGTTGGCATGGAGCCTCCTGTTAGGATCCTGGTTACACAGGCCTCAGGCCGTGTTGATTTCAGCTAGCCCGTGTGTTCACAAGTGCCTTCACCTGCTACCTTTTCTCACTTGAATCGTGCTTTATAGCCCTCTGCTAAAGATGGCACAAAGGCTAATTATCTCATAATAGTTGTCCTTTAAAAACATTTCACGAAGAGCCACTTTGTGCTTTGAATCCTGGCTTTTTCTTAGCGTCTGCATCTCTCTGTATAGCTATCCGCATGGCAGAATTTTCTGCTTTCACCGAAGAACTCTTTTTTTCTGATTTGCCAGTTTGGGGGAATGCTGCATTTCTTTCTTAGGACGACTATTTAAGCATCCTAGTTGTTCTCAGACCTAAACCGTTGCTGTTTGTGCCCTTCCGTTCTTCTCTCCAAGCTAATGTCATCTGACTACTGTTGGTTGAGCAAATCCTATTGAGGTCTATGCATTAAGGATCAACCTGTCCTGTGTCGGGTGGGCTAGATTTTTTGTTTGCGTGTTTGTTTTTCCTGTG